>NC_072373.2:216296000-216598400 GCF_028885625.2 Pongo pygmaeus | reverse complement strand
ACGGGGTATGAGCAGCAATGAGTAGGAGAGCAGATGGGACAAGTGAGAGTGTTGTGGGCACCTGTCATGGAGGGCTTGTCAGCCACTGGAAGGGTTTTGGCTTCTATGCTGAGTGGAATTTTCTCTTAACCTTGTGAAATGAATGAGAAATTACCATAGGAGTCAGGGAGGGGCTCACAATGTGCTTCCTAAAAGTCTTCCAAAGTTCCTTGTGGCTGATAGGCTAAAGTAGAAGTTTCCGGTTTCCTCCGGTACCTGCTGTTTCCCTATGTAAGCCCTTAGTGCTGTGAAGTCTTCCACCTCTTCTAACAGGTCTTCTTCTATTTTCACTCCCTTAGCAAATTCACCCAGTCTTGAGTATTTATTGCATCTCCATTCTAACAACTGCCCATTGTAAATACCTAGTCCAGACTCGTCTTCTAAACTCCAGGCTCTTGCAGCCAACTGTCTACTCAGTGCTCTACTGGGATATCCAATAAATACCACACACACAAAATATCCAAAACTGAACTCGCGTTTTTCTCCACATCCAAAACCTGCCCTGCTCACAGCGTCTTCTTCTCAGAAGATGCTGACCGCAGCTTTCCAGCTGCACAGGCCTGGCCATCATCCTTCCTCCTTCTCTTTTGTATTTTTCCATGCTCCCTATGTGATCCATCAGCAAGTTCTGTTGGCTCTGCATTCAAAATACCAACGCACTGAGCACTTCTCACCACCTCCTCTGCTGCCCTGATCTGAGCCACCATTAGTGATTGTTGCTTTGAAAACTACAACTGCCTCCTAACAGAGTTAGGAGTTTTTACCCACTTAGACCCCTTCCTCAATGTAGAAGCCAGAATGTCTCTTCTCTGCTTAAACTCTGCATAGCTCCCCATTCCACTGGAAGTAAAAGCTAAAGTCTCTAAATTTGCTGTTCACTTAGAACTTTTTGCAGTGATAGGAACGTTCTAGATGTACACTGTCCAGTGTGGTAGCCACTGGCCACACGTGGCTACTGAGCACTTAAAATGTAACTCATGTGACTAAGTAACTACATTTGCAATTTTATTTCATGTTAATTAAATGAAAATAGTCACATGAGGCAGTGGCCGCCATATTGGACAGTGCAGGCCTACAATGCCCAACATGAATGGGTCCCTTTCTAACGCTTTAACCTTTTCTTTTCTCCCCTACCTCTTATACTTACCCCACATCACCCACGCTGACCTCTCACTGTTTGTTCCTCAAAAGCTCAGGCTCTGCACTCTGTTGTCTGCTCCTTCTGCCCGGAGGGTCCTTCTTCAGCATGTTTAACATCTCACCTCCTTCAGTGCTTGCCTTTTCAGTTCATCCCAACCACGTCCCACCCCCATCTACTCCCAACCCCACTGTTCTGGCTCTACTTTTTTCTTTCTTACTGCACCTCTCCCCCTCTAAGAGATTACATAATCTACTTATTCATTAGGTCTATTGTTCTATTATGTCTGTTTGCTAGAACACCAGCTCCACCAAGGTGAAGATCTTTATCTGTCTAGTTCACTGCATGTCCCCAGCACTTTAAAGAATTCAGCCGCAAAGAAGGTACTCTGTAAAAAATGTGCATTAATGACCATGACTTTGACAAATGCTAACCTCGGCAGGAGGGTGATATTCTAGGTGACGGAGACTCCCCGCAACTCCTCTCCATAAATTACCTGGAGGAGGGTTCCAGTCCTCCGTGGGTTGATAGAAGATGCAGAGCTTTGTACTGACAGCTGGAGAGACTTTGGCAGAAATAAATTCTTTCCTGTAGACATGAAGGATCAGGCGTGTTCTGCTCTCTTCCAGGAACTACCACATTGGATTGTCAATTCCGATTCATATGTCTGTCTTCTGCATTTAGTGACTAGCTCCTCGACAGGAACCCCATCCTACTGAAGCAAGAACCTCTAATGCCTGATTCAGTATATGACACTTTGTGGTTGCTCAAAAAGATGTTTCAGGAATGACTGATTAAGTCATGCTTAGAACTGGCTACATAATTTGCAGGGGGCCCAGCGCAAAATCAAAACGTAGGGCCCCTTGTTCAAACATTATTAGGAATTTCAAGGCGGCCACAGCAGAGCATTAAACCAAGCATGGTGCTCTTCTGTTTTGGCAGAGGGGATGCTGTGCATAGGTCACTCATCCATGAAGCCCGTCCTGGTCACCTGTGACATTCTGTGAATTCCCAAGGCACACTACATATGTTAAGTCAGGTGTCCAGGTCTATGACTTAGAAATAGAAAAGGCATCATGTTCAACGCAGATGAGTGACGCAGACAGGTTCTGAGGGCTGGCAGCCACCTTCCTCTCTCCTGCTGTTGTCTCAGTGAACCACCATCACCCCCAGTCCCCAGATGACTAGCACTGATCATATGCAGGATGGAGTATGCAGTCCATTAGGATGTCATGGCCTGTTTGCTTCTCTGAGCCCCTGATGGACTGAGAACTCCTGGAGGACAAGGACCAGGCCTTTGAAGCCCCAGGGCCTTGAGCAGCCCCTGGACCATTTTCACCTCTGAATGATTGTTTAAATGACTGGAAGATACATTAATTAAGCTCAGAAAGCAACATTGGCTTCTTATAGCTTATGATAGGCTTTTTCGAGTCTATCTTCTGAATTAACTTCCATGAGAATACTCATAAATATATATATATATTTTAAACCCTAAAACTAAAGTTATGCTGAACTTCCATTAGCGTTATCTGGAACTGGACTTCCCAGTATGTTGTTTCGGCAGCAGCGGCAGCAGCAGCAGCAGCAGCACCTGGGAACTTGTGAGAAACTCAGATTCTCATGCCCTACCCGAGACCTGCTGAATCAGAAACCCTGGGCGTGAGGCCAGTGACATTTTACGAGTCCTCCAGGTGATTCTGAGGCCCCTCAAGTCTGAGAGTATTTGTATCCTAAGGAACAGAGTTTGGAAAGCAGTGACTTATGCTGTTCTCATCCAGATATGTTTGGATTTTAACACAAATTAATTGTTTGCAGCTGCAACCCTCAAACGTCTCAGAGGATTAAAATTTTTGGTGCAATTTTACATAGTGAGTCAAAATCCCATAAAGCTGGCTCATGATGGGGGCATTTATTCAACTCAGCAAGAAGGACATTTGGGTGAGAATGAGAAATAATGGTATATGCTCACATTAAATATACTTTTCTTTAACAAAAAAGAAATTGTTGAGATAAAGCAAAAAGGAGAGTTGGGAGGATGGATATGTATGGTAAAGGCAACACTGGACCCGTAGCCAGAAGATCTAAGTAACCTTGAGCAAGTCAGGTAACCTTTTGAGCCTTAATTTCTTCACCTAAGAAATGGAGAGACTACCCAGGGCTGCCATGTAGGGTTGAGCAGGTTGTGCACTACACAAGGGAACCCAGCTGAGGAGCAAGTCGGAGCTGAAGTCCAGCTGAGCTAGACTTTGTCCCCCTGCAGGGGAAGGGACATCTTTCTAATTCACTTAGAAATGCCTTACAAACCAGCTGAGGTTCTGACAATACTCCTGCCCACCTCACAGAGTTGTGAGGATCAGAAAAGGTGATGATTGAGAAAGCCTCATTTGAAAATTACAAGGTGTTATACAAAGAGAAGATTGGACACGATTTTGATTGCTGCTTTGGCAATATACTTATACTTTTGACCATTTCACTCAGGCTGACCAAATGCCTGATATGCTAATTGGACACAAATCACTACCCATCTACCAAGGCTTGTGCTTTAAAACTTGGGGCTCAGAGAAATCAGCAAGACTTTTTAGCTGCAGGAACAGGGACTGTCATAGAAGCTCACTATGCCCTTGAAGGTTTTGCTGCTGTATGAGATCGTCACAGAGGACCTGCTGAAGCCCCTAACCATCTATAGCTGTTGCAGCTACACCTTCTCAACCAGCAGGCTTGGGTGCCCAGAAGTAGCTCCGTGGGGACTCAGCTTGTTGCTGCTGGATTAACCTGGTGGGGTGCACCCAATAGGAAAAGGGTCAGAAGCAACAGAGGCCACAGACACTTGGAGGTGAGCCAGGCCTGGAATTCCATTTATTTTGTGCTTAAGAGGAAAGAAGACCTGTCCTGAAATTTCCATTTGGGGGGGAGCTGAAACTTTCTTGTTAGGACACTACAAAAATCCCTGTTGGCCTGATTTCATAAGTGTCAGTACCTAAAACTGAGCACCGAAAGCCCTTCCCATAAAAGCAAAAGCGGGGTCTTGTTCATTGCCACCTTGTGGCAGTTTAGCCCTACAGCACCAGCCAAGGTGAGCTGGCCCCTGCTCCCCGACACGTGGGTCATTTATAGGATCACGCTTCTCAGGAATGCCATATCTGTTTTCTTTTCACCAGTCTTTCTTTTGGGAACTCATGTGCCATTAGCTTGTCTCATTGAGCTGTTCGGGTGAACTTGGCCATTCAGTCAAGTCTTTCTCTGGTCCCCATTTCCTTTTTCTACCTCAACCCGCCCTCCTTGAATTACATAACCTTTAAGATTCTTGCAACCGTGAAATGTTTTGGCTCTTCCAAACGTGATCTGGGCTTCCCAAGTAATACATTAAAAGAAATGTTTTATTTTGTATTGTTTTGTTTTGCAAATCAAGAAATAAATCTCAAGTCTCTCCTGAATGGGCCCCAGTGCTCTGCAAGAACAGCTCCCCGAGGGATTTCTGCACTATGAGATAAGGTGGCTGGCTGCCAGAGGGGCCACTGGATCTTCAAAGGCTGCCTAACTAAGTTCCAGCCAGCAGTCTACCTCTGTGGGCCAGGGGCTCTTGGGAGATAAGACACGAGACACATCCAGAGATGGAGGATGGAGCTTTGCTCCAGTAATGAAATAAATCAAGAGCAGCCCACCTCGTTTGCAAATGGAAATCATTCTAACAGGAGGCCCGCAGTCATCTGAGAGAGCAAGGGAGAGTCTCCATTGGATTGGAGGCCCCCCTGGCCTTCCTGCCTACTCTCCAGGGCTCTGATGGGGTGCAGTTATGGTATTAACTGGGACGGGAAGATAAGGCAAGATGTCATTAATGGAGGAGAGCATGTTTTCTTAATTCCAGAAGCTAATCCCCAGTGACTCGTTCCTCTTGAGCCTCCCGCAGGGATGTGGAGGCATTAAAGGTGCATTGTTTATTCATGTGGCCTATGTGTTTTGCTGCTTTCCTTAGAATTCTGATTACATTCTGGGGTCTTCCTGCTGCCAGAATGGTGTGTTTCTCTGGCTAATTTTATAGCAGGATTGTTCTCCTTTTTTGCGCTTTGAATATAAGAGTTCCCAGGGCTTCAACTATCCTTCAAGTTGCAAATTTTTTTGTAAATCTTAAGCAGAGCCACCACCTGAGAGGCCACAAGATTTGCTCAACTTAGAAGACAGGTAAATTGAAAGTTATAAAACAAGGAATCTGGCCACCTCAACTCCTGTACTAACTGCAGAGTATATATATTTTTTCTTATTGAACCTACCTGGATTATAATAGTAGAGTTTCCTTTAATAGACTTCAAAGTACGGGTTCAGACACAGAGCAACTCTCAAACTTTGAATTGCAAAGGCTTTCACTGCAAACCTTCATAAGATGTGCATACACCCCTTATGGAAAATGATATCAAAATCCACTGCAGCAACGATCCTTACCTGATGGTTTCTTTGGCGTCACCCGCCCTCCAACTCACTCATCTCCAAAATAAACTAAATTCATGATTTTTTTTTTTGAGATGGAGTCTCACTCTTGTTGCCCAGCCTGGAGTGCAGTGGCACGATCTTGGCTCACCGCAACCTCCACCTCCCAGGTTCAAGCAATTCTCCTGCCTCAGTCTCCCAAGTAGCTGGGATTACAGGCATGTGCCACCATGCCCGGTTAATTTTGTATTTTTTTTATAAGAGATGGATTTCTCCGTGTTGGTCAGGCTGGTCTCAAACTCCCGACCTCAGGTGATCCGCTGGTCTTGGCCTCCCAAAGTGCTGGGATTACAGGTGTGAGCCACTGTGCCGACCCATGATTTTTAATTAAAGTAAAGTAAAATCCATCTTGAGAATTTTCCAACCCTCTTTAAGATTATCATCAGGGAAAGACACATGCACACGTATGTTTACTGCGGCATTATTCACAATAGCAAAGACTTGGAACCAACCCAAATATCCAACAATGATAGACTGGATTAAGAAAATGTGGCACATATACACCATGGAATACTATGCAGCCATAAAAAATGATGAGTTCATGTCCTTTGTAGGGACATGGATGAAATTGGAAATCATCATTCTCAGTAAACTATCACAAGAACAAAAAACCAAACACCGCATATTCTCACTCATAGGTGGGAATTGAACAATGAGAACACATAGACACAGGAAGGGGAACATCACACTCTGGGGACTGTTGTGGGGTGGAGGGAGGGGGGAGGGATAGCATTGGGAGATATACCTAATGCTAGATGACGAGTTAGTGGGTGCAGTGCACCAGCATGGCACATGTATACATACGTAACTAACCTGCACATTGCACACATGTACCCTAAAATCTAAAGTATAATAATAATTAAAAAAAAAAAAAAGATTATCATCAGGGAAGAGAAGTAGAGAATTCTCACTGCTAAAATTTTCAAATGTTACAAGATAGTAGAGCTCTCAGTTAAAATGTACCATATGTCTACTTGTGCTGTGACTATGTCCACTAAAATACTTAATTTAATTATTTAAGAGTCTATGATAAAATTTTAATTCTAAGCTTCAGCATTCGGCCGCTTTGCCTCCTCCTACCATCTCCGTGTGAGCCTGAGGAATGAGATCCGATTTTTACTCTGCCCTGTGATCTCAATGTCTGTGTTTAAGGTTTTCTGGAGTGACACTTGCTCTCCCCTTAAATCCCTCTCCAAGTTCAGAGCCAAACAAAAAGTATCCACAGTAATCAATTGATCCAACAGTTGATAACAGCATCCGCTTTGCTACTGATAAGAAGAGTCGGGCCAGGCGCGGCGGCTCACACCTGTAATCCCAGTACTTTGGGAGGCCGAGGCGGGCGGATCACCTGAGCTCAGGAGTTCGAGACCATCCTGGGCAACATGGTGAAACCCCATCTCTACTAAAATACAAAAAAATTAGCTGGGCGTGGTGGCACTTGCCTGTAGTCCCAGTTACTCAGGAGGCTGAGGCACAAGAATCGGTTGAGCCCAAGAGGCGGAGGTTGCAGTGAGCCGAGATCGTGCCGCTGCACTCCAGCTTGGGGTACAAGGTGAGATTCCGTCTCAAAAAAAAGAGCTGGAGAGCGGGGAGACTTTACCAAGAGAAGCAGCACAATGTGCTTCCTAATCCTGGGCTCTAGAATTCAACCTACCCACTGAAGGCAGAACTGGCGAGGCAGGCATCGCCATCACCAGCGGAGGCGCCTTCAGCAGCTGCAGAGGGAGAGAGAGCATTTCCCGGAGGCACTCAAGTCCATAAAAGGGATCTTGGGAAGAAGGGGCTGGGCCACCGGCACTGAGTTTCCTTCCCTTGGAAGAGTAGGAGGGACAGGTGGGAAGAGGCGCCAAGAAATTAGGGGTTCACCTCCCCAGTCCCCATAAAAGACAAAATTCAGGCCGGGCACGGTGGCTCATGCCTGTAATCCCAGCACTTTGGGAGGCCGAGGCAAGCGGATCACGAGGTCAGGAGATCGAGACCACTGTGAAACCCCTCTCTACTAAAAATACAAAAAATTAGCCGGGCATGGTGGCAGGCGCCAGTAGTCCCAGCTACTCCGGAGGCTGTGGCAGGAGAATGGAGTGAACCCGGGAGGCGGAGCTTGCAGTGAGCCGAGATCGTGCCACTGCACTCCAGCCTGGGTGACATGATCGAGACTCCGTCTCAAAAAAAAAAAAACAAAAAAAAAAAAACCACAAAATTCACCAGCTTGTGTCTCTCTTAAGCTGTTGAGTTTAATGAAGCTCATGGTGAACCAAGTCTGTGGGCACCTCTGTGGGGAGAAAATCAGCCCCATCAGGGCAGCCCAAACAGCCGTGACAGCACTCCCTCGGTGCCAACTACCGCGCCTTGGGGTCCCCTGGGTAATGCTGGTGGGCAGTCCACATTTGCTCCCAGAAGTTTCAATAATGAAAGCAGCATATTAATTAAATTAACTTCAAGGCTGTGCTGTGCCCTAGGATGAAAATCCACTTTCTTTGCGCGTTCCCATCTCAAATGATGCCCACCAAGCAGGTGTCCAATGCCGTGCAATGGAATCAAATAATTGCACAAAAACAACTAGAGGTGCTGAAAATGTGAATATAAGCTTTCTCCCATTACATAATTTCAGAAAAGAAATTAAGTCTAAAGGCTGCATCTATGTCTCTTTTATAAGTTAAAGTTTAAAGGAATTAAAGCCTTGGCTCTTCAAATTCAAAAATCACCTTCCCCGATTTCTTTCTTTTTTTTTTTTTTTTTTTTTTTTTGAGATGGAGTTTCACTCTTGTTGCCTGGAGTGCAATGGCACAATCTTGGCTCACCGCAACCTCCACCTCCCAGGTCCAACTGATTCTCCTGCCTCAGCCTCCCAAGTAGCTGGGATTACAGGTTTGCGCCACCATGCCCAGCTAATTTTGTATTTGTTGTAGAGACAGGGTTTCTCCATGTTGGTCAGGCTGGTCTCGAACTCCTAACCTCAGGTGATCCACCCTCCTTGGCCTCCCAAAGTGCTGGGATTACAGATGTGAGCCACCGCGTCCGGCCCCTGATTCTTTATTCTGCTCTATTGGTGCTCGCTTCAATTCACCTGACGTCTGGGTAGAATCGGGGTTCTTCAGTGGATGTAGCTTGGGTATTTACTCCTGGAGTGCCTGAGATTTCTTCAGGACTTCGAAATTTAAATTTGTTCTACACCAAAGATATCACATGTCCCACCTTTAAATAAGAGCCCGAAACATTTATATATATAAAATCACCACACTAGCCTCATATCTACCCCGAAAACATTAGGTTTTAGTTACAAATAGTTTCATGTTATGGGTTGAATTTGTTCCCCCCAAAATTCACATATTGAAGCCCTAAACTCTGGTACTCAGACTGTGAATTTATTTGAAGAGAGAGACATCTTTAATCAAGTTAAAATGAGGTCATTATGATGGGCTCTAATACAACATAACCGGTGTGCTTTTTTTTTTTTTGAGACGGAGTCTCGCTCTGCCACCCAGGCTGGAGTGCAGTAGCATGATTTTGGCTCACTACAACCTCTGCCTCCTGGGTTCAAGCGATTCTTCTGCCTCAGCCTCCCAAGTAGCTGGGACTACAGGCGTGGGCCACCATGCCTGGCTAATTTTTGTGTTTTTAGTAGAGGCGGGGTTTCACCATGTTGGCCAGGCTGGTCTTGAACTCCTGACCTCAGGTGATCCACCCATCTCGGCCTCCCAAAGTGCTGAGATTACAGGCATGAGCCACTGCACCCGGCCAACCGGTGTGCTTTTAAAAGGAGAAAATGTGGAGGCAGACACATATGCTCAGGGAGATCAGCACACAAACACACAGGCTGAGAACGAAGTAATCCATCTATGAGCTAAGGAATGTCATAGATTGCCAGGAAACCACCAGAAACTGGGAGAGAGGCTGGAATTGATTCTTCCCTACGGCTTTCAGGAGGAGCCAGCCCTGCCCACACCTTGAACCCGGGCTTCTGGCTTCCAGGACCGTGAGACAATAAACATCTGTTGTTGAAGCCCCCTGACCGTGGTATTTGGTTATGGAACACCAACATGGTGGTCCGGGAAGCCTGGCTGGTGATTAGGAAAGTGAAGGCAGTCAGTAAAGGTGCTGTATTGACTGGGATTGTACTGAGAACACCTGAGGCTCAATCCCACTGGGGAACTCTGGGAGACAGCGTAGAACACACATATTGAAGCGATCCCAGCCAAGATGAGAGGGAGCCGGGGTATTCACCTTCCATCTCCCATTTGTCTCTAGCGCAGGCTCCCAGGGTTCCCGCCAGCAGGGAGAAAACCCTCAGGCTGAGCATTGCATGTGTTTGAAGTATGAAGTGGTTGAGGCTGGGCACAGTGGCTCAAGCCTGTAACCCTGCACTTTGGGAGGTCAAGGTGGATCACTTGAGGCCAGGAGTTCAAGACTGAGTAACATGGCAAGACCCCATCTCTACAAAAAAAAAAAAAAAAAATTAGCCAAGTGTGGTGGTGCACACCTGTAGGCCCAACTACTCAGGAGACTGAGGCTGGAGGATCACACTTGAGCCCAGGAGGTCCAGGCTTCTTAATTTGGGTGGGGTAAGCTGTTTGAAATTGCAAAGGAAAGACTGAGAAGAGGGTGCTTGGCTGCTGATATAGTTAGGATGTCACCCCCTCTAAATCTCATGTTGAATTGTAATTCACAGTGTTGGAGGTGGGGCCTGGTAGGAGGTGACTGGATGGTCGTCCTAGGTTTCTGATGAATGGTTTAGTGTCATCCTCTTGGTGCTGTCCTCCTGATAGTGAGCGAGCTCTCGCAAGATCTGGCTGTGTAAAAGTGTGTGGCATCTTCCCCCCTTTCTTGATCCCTCTCACACCATGTGACATGCCTGCCCCAACTTCACCTTCTGCCATGAATAAAAACTCCCTGAAGCCTACCCAGAAGCTGAGCAGATGCTGGCACCATGCTTCTTATACAGCATGCAGAACCACGAACCAATCAAACCTCTTTTCTCTATAAATTACCTAGTCTCAGTCCTTTCTTTATAGTAATGCAAGAATAGCGTAACACAGTTGCTAAGTACCCCACAAGGACAGTCCAAAACACAAACCCAGCCCCCTCAGAGGCCTAGGCTCTGAAACAGTGTCATCTACCCATGATTCATACATACTGGGTGGGAATTATATTGGTACCTCAAAAAGGCAATCAGTAAGAATGTAGACTTAGATTGCTTATCTAAGCTCCCAGCTCAGGGCTTACTTTCTGTGGGAGCACATGGTTACAAACAACAGAAACCAACAACTGAGACTGAGTTTTTGGAAGGTCTCAGGCCCACAGAATTGATGGGAGGCCAGATGTATTAGTCTGGGTTCTCCAGAGAAACAGAACCCACCTAGGTTCTCCAGAACAGAACAAAAACAGACCAGCAATTTCAGGAGAGAGAGAGAGAGGTTATAAGGATTTTTTTAATACTTGCTTGTAATTGTGATGGCTGAGAAGCCTCAAGATTTGCAGTCAGCAAGCTGAAGACCCAAGAGAGTGGGCGGTATAGCTCCAGTTCAAGTCCAAAGACCTGAGAACCAGAAGAGCTGATGATGGTGTAAGTTCTAGTCCAAATCCAAACCCAAGGACCAGAGAAGACTAATGTTCCACCTTGAAGACAGTCAGGTAGACAGTTCTCCCTTCTCAGCCTTTTTGTTCTACTCAGGCCCTTGGCAGATTGGATGCTGTTTTGGGATGAGATTAACTTTTTTTTTTTTTTACTTTGTTTGTTTTAAGATGGAGTCTCACTCTATCGCCCAGGCTGGAGTACAGTGGCTCCATCTCGGCTCACTGCAGCCTCCGTCTCCTGGGTTCTAGCGATTCTCGTGCCTCAGCCTCCCAGGTAGCTGGGATTACAGACACACCTCACCATGCCTGGCTAATTTTTGTATTTTTAGAAGAGACGAGGTTTCACCATGTTGGCTAGACTGATCTCAAACTCCTGACCTCAGGTGATCTGCCCACCTCGGCATCCCAAACTGCTAGGATTACAGACATGAGCTACCGTGCCTGGCCAACTTTGAACGGGTAGACTAAGTAAAGCTGATGGCCACTGACCTGGCCAGGCAACCTTGAAAAGCACTCTCTGAACTTCCATTTTCTCTTCTGTTTGAAATCCTTACCTAGGGCCTCTGGTGAGCACAGGCATCTCATTACACATCTAGTCGCTTTACAGTGAGTTCCATTTTAAAAAAGTAAGTTTGGTTTTGCTTTCATCCAAGAGAATGCATTTATCAAAGCCTAGCCAATCTGGGCTGCAAGGACAGGCAACAGGCGCTCAGTCACAATATACCTTGAGGGTTTGGATTTATGACTCTTATCAAGACCCTCCAGGTATATATAGCAAGTGGCCATTTGGCTGAAGCACGATCTTGAGTGGCAGGCACTGTGGAGTTGGCATACAAGGAAGAGTCAGATGGAAATCGCCTAAACCTAGAAGACAGCCAGCCCAGCAGCCTCACTCCTGGACTCTTCTCTATCCACGTGTGAAGACACTCTGCTTAAGTTGCCCTTGACCGCATTTTATGAGGGAATTGATATGCTACAGTGAGGACCAAGCATCAAGGGATTCCCAGGAGTCTTGGGAAATAGCCACCTTTCTTGAGCTCTGCTGCTGGGGTTGTAGACTCAAATGCATGCAGGAGCCAGACAAGCCACAGTAATGAGTAAAGCAGGCCAGGAATTCATGTGTTCTAATCCACACTTTTCTTGAAATAGGCTTCTTTTGTTGTTGTTGTTGTTGTTGTTGTTTGAGATGGAGTCTCGCTCTGTCTCCCAGGCTGGAGTGCAGTGATGCGATCCTGGCTCACTGCAAGCTCTGCCTCCCAGGTTTATGCCATTCTCCTGCCTCAGCCTCCCGAGTAGCTGGGACTACAGGCGCCCACCACCACGCCCGGCTAATTTTTTTGAATTTTTAGTAGAGACAGGGTTTCACCATGTTAGCCAGGGTGGTCTCAATCTCCTGACCTCGTGATCTGCCCACCTCAGCCTCCCAAAGTGCTGGGATTACAGACATGAGCCACCGTACCTGGCCGAAATAGGCCTCTCTTTTTACTCTGCTTTTTATTCTCCCATTTTTGATAACAACATGAGTAAAGGGAAATGTTTCTCTATTATAAGAGATTTTTTTAAAGTGTTCCTTAGCTGTAATACAAAGGTAATAATCAAGAGTACAAATTTTCAATTATTGCTTAATTAAAAACAGTAACTTCAACAACAAACCCAGGGTGAATGCCAAATTTAGTCTAAAAAAAGTACTAGTCTAAAACATCTGGGCTACTATAGATATAATGCCTGCTCCACCATGTGCACACCACATTCAATAGTTCATCTGCCCAGGCATGGTGTCTCATGCCTGTAATTCCAGCACTTTGGGAGGCCAAGGTGGGTGGATCACTTGAGGTCAGGAGTTTGAGACCAGCCTGGCCAACATGGCAAAACCCCATCTCTACTAAAAATACAAAAATTAGCCAGGTGTGGTGGCATGCCCCTGTAATCCCAGCTACTAGGGATGCTGAGGCAGGAGAATCGCTTGAACCCGGGTGGCAGAGGTTCCAGTGAGCCGAGATTGCACCACTGCACTCCAGCCTGGGCAACAGAGCAAGACTCTATCTCAAAAGAAAAAAACAATAGTCAATCTACCATAAGCCCAATCCAAGAATATAAAAAAAATAGTCAATCTATTGACTAAAAGAAAGAAAAATAGTCAATCTACCGTAAGCCCAATCCAAGAATATAAAAAAATAGTCAGTCTACCATAAGCGCAATCCAAGAATATAAATGGGAGTAGGGGAGAGACCACATAGAACTTCCACTATAGCATCTTCTATTACCATATTCAACAAAGACATAAAAGGCCTTGCAAAAAAGAACTTTTACAGCATGTATTTTTAGGACAATATTATAGTGAGGTTCTGGTATATTTCACAGGCAATGAGCCTTTTCTTTCAACTGGACAATAGGGTGGTATAAGCCAATATAGGAAATTCTCTGTGGAGCTTTATAGAATTGAGAAATTTGAGATTAATTTTCTCTCTGTGCAGCAAGGAGCTAGGAGAAAGAGATATCACTTATCCAAGGCATGGAAAGAGAGGAGTTTGATTGCTATTTTGTTTTGTTTGGGAGGTGTTTTTCTCCAATGAGTTATTGAAATCTAGAGAACATAAAAGAAAAAATGAGGATCTGATTTATACTTACACAAATTCCACACCATTTCGTATTTATTAACAACCATATATCCATTCAGTTGTCAAATTCTAACCATGTGCTGAGAGTATCATCTTTATTTGTTTCTGATTTACAAGTATTCTCTCCTCAATTAGAGTCCAATAAGCAACTTGAGGACAGAGATATCATGTCTCACTGTCTTCAAAATTCCCCAGCTCTTCTGGAACTTTCCATCCTGCATTATAATCACATGCGTAATAGCTGCCCCTTGAAGAGAGGATGCATTTGTTCATCTCTGTGTCCTATCCATAGGCATTGCCTTTACCATAGTTAGTGAGAGCCCAGGAAATGTTATTTGGCTGAATACATAAATGAATTCTACTGACCTTGGGGGCATATACATTATTGAGGATAGCAGTGGTACCCATGAAAATGTTCACTAACAAACAAATAATCTATTCCACTTTTACTGTTTTTTGATGTTTAAAAAAAAAAGGAGAGGAGTGTTGTCTTCCCTGGACTGTGAAGGTGTTGGCCATGCGTGGTCAGGGAAGAAAATAAGAGAGGTATGTATTAGTTATCCATTGCTTCATAACACATTACCTCCAAAATCTTAGCAGCTTAAAACAACAAGCATATATTTAATATTATCTCAGAGTTTCTGAGGGTTAGGAATCTGGGTGTGGCTCAATGGGATGCCTCAGGCTCAGCATCTCTCATGAGGTTGCAGTCAAGCTTGCAGGCACCTGAAGGTTTGACCCGGGCCAGGAGCAGGAAGCCTCCATTCCTCACCTTGTGGGCTTCTCCACAGAGCTGCTCATGACTTAGCAATGAGCTTCTCCAGAGAAAGAGAGATCCAAGAAAAAGCAAGGGAGGGTCCAGGATGGAAGCCAACATCTTTTATGCTTTAGTCTCAGAAATGACATCGCAGTGTGGGAGGGAACTGCATAAGGAGAGAATTTGATTCATACTTACACAAACTCCACACCATTTAGTATTTATTAACAACCATATACCCATTCAGTTGTCATAAAAATATCAAATTCTGACCATGTCCTGAGAGTATCATCTTTATCTGTTTCTGATTTACAAGTTTTCTCTCCTCAATTCAAGTCCAACAAGCAACTTGAGGACGGAGATATCATGTCTCACTGTCTTCAGAATTCCCCAGCTCTTCTGGAACTTTCCATCCTGCATTACAGAATACCAGGAGGTGGGGATCACTGTGGGCCATCTTGGAGGCTGCGTTTGTTAAATTGGGATACTCAGTGTCCAGTGTTGTTTGCAAAGAGGCTTTGGGACCCCTACCTTAGAAAATATAAAATTATCTTTTCTACCAGAATTGGGAATTTTGACATATTTGCATGAATATGGACAGTGATGTGAAAGAAAAAATAATTCTGTAAGTTGACCTGGCATGTGCTGTTCCAGAAGAGGCATTGAGGTGACAGCCTCTGCCTCCAACCTCACAGGACCAACCTGAAGCTCTTGAACTACCTGCCCCTTCAGAAATAAGCTTGCCACTCAAACATGAGGAGTTACTCTAGCCAGAAGAATTCTGCGGGATCCAACTCCTCAAGGAAAGGACTGTGCCCATTTATGCCCCTCTGGCTCAGAGGGAGTTTGACTGTAAATGCAAAATGGTCATTTTCTGTGAACTTTCTGAAGACAGATTTTGCTGAAAAAGAAATGTCCATTAAAGATAGCACTCAATGAATTATTGTGGAGTGAACAAGAGGCCACAAGTCAGATGCTATCTCAACAGACCAAAATTCCAGATGTTAGTTTGGTCCTGAGTATTGGTGCTGGCTCAAGAAGATAGATTTAAAAATGAATATCACCAAGATTTCAAGACAAGCTGTGAGTTTAAAATGCCTCATTAAAAATGCATAAGTATGTGTTTATATGAATATGCACCTTCGTATTTGTGTATTCGTTATCCATTACTGTGTAACACATTGCCCCCCAAACCCTAGCAGCTTAAAACAACAAGCAAGTATTATCTGACACTTTCTGAGCATCAGTGTTCTTCTACTTCCCTTGTGGACCTAATCAGATTTCGTGATAATTACATGTTTGTTAAAGTCTTTTCTGATAGCCTGGAGATTCCCTGAAGACAGAAATGGGTCTCTCTTGTTTACGGAGGTCTCTCCAGTATTTGGTATGGAATAGTACACTTAGTAGATACTCGAAAAATATTTGTTGAGTTTTTTTTTATATTGAAACTTTTATTAGTAGACATTTATACCCGTTCTTACAAGATATGTATTGTTTGGCATGTATAGATTTTTAATTCATGTAGGTGACGTTGTATTATAGATCTCACACTGTTTCTAATTTTTTGATTCAGCACAGTGTTGCAAGATCCATCCACATTGCTATGCAGCCTCCATACGTTACTTCTAATATCTGCAAAGTATTACATGGTATGCAAGCACCGCATTCCACTTAAGCAGATTGTCTCCCACCTTCTTCTCCACAAACAAAACACTGATGCGAATTCTTATATGCATCCTTTTACAGGGGCATGTTAAAAATTTTCTTAAGGTTATATGCCCACAGGTAAAATTACCGAGTCAAAAAAATATACAGCTGGGTGTGGTGGCTCACACCTGTAATCCCAGCACTTTGGGAGGCCAAGGAGGGTGGATCACTTGAGGTCAGGAGTTCGAGACCAGCCTGGCCAACATGGCAAAACCCTGTCTCTACTAAAAATACAAAAATTAGCTGGGCCTGGTGGTGTGCACCTGGAGTCCCAGCTACTTGGGAGGCTAGGGCAGGGAAATCGCTTGAACCCGGGAGGCAGAGGTTGCAGTGAGCCGAGATTGCACCACTGCACTCCAGCCTGGGTAACAGGGCAAGACTCTGTCTCAAAAAACAAACAAACAAAAAAGAAGCATATATTTAATTTGACTAAATACAGCTGAATTGCTGTCCAAGGCTTACACCAAGTAGTTCATGAGGCTTCACATATTTCCACTTTACCACCAAACTTGGCATTATCCGAGGCCTAAATTTTGATAATGTAGTGATAATTCATTGTGGTTTACTTTGCCTTACTAATAAATTAAAGCATCTCTTCATATGTATGTTAACCCCATAGAGTTTCTCTTCTCTAAAATACCTGTTCGTTCCTTTCCCAATTTCTCTACCAGGGTTGCCCATTTTCTTCTTGATTAGTAGAAGTTATTTGTACATCTATATTCTATATGTACAATTTGAGATATTTGCAGTTTTACTCAATACAAATTTCTTCTTTCTGTCATCTGTTAACTTTATTCATAATGTCCATTTTTTAATAAAAATAATTCATGCACGTGGCCCTTTCTATTTTATTTTATTGGTTTCATTGTTCTTGTACCTTACAGCTTTTATTATTTATTATAGTACATTTTAAATTTTTCAAGTAAGTTATCAAGTTCTTAAAAAAATCAAACTGAAATTTTTATTGGTTTTCAATGGATTTATAGATTACTTCAAGGAGGATCGTTATCACTATAAGATTAGTTCGGCCCAGCTAAGCATGGGACAGATCATATTGCATATTCTTCAATTACAGAGTTTTTAAATTTTCTTCATGGAAATGTAGTATATTCTTTTTTTTTTTTGAAATGGAATCTCGCTGTGTCACCCAGGCTGGAGTGCAGTGGTGCAGTCTCGGCTCACTGCAAGCTCTGCCTCCCGTGTTCACGCCATTCTCCTGCCTCAGCCTCCCAAGTAGCTGGGACTACAGGTGCCTGCCACCATGCCTGGCTAATATTTTGTGTGTGTTTTTAGTAGAGTTAGGGTTTCACTGCATTAGCCAGGATGGTCTCAATCTCCTAACCTCATGATCCCCCTGCCTCGGCCTCCCAAAGTGCTGGAATTACAGGCGTGAGCCACCACGCCCAGCTGACGTGTAGTATATTCTTAAACAAATTCTCAATTATGTTATAGTTTTTGTTGATATTGTGAATGGCATCTTATTTTTTATAAAACTGTCTATTTGATTATTGATGCTATAAAAAATTCTAATGGTTGAGTTTATCATATTTCTAGCAACCTTGCTAAGCTCTTTATTCATTGAGAGCTTACCATATTTCTAAAAACTATGCCAAACTCTTCATTAATTCTAATAGTTTGTTGATTATCATGGTCTTTCTAGGTAAAAAGTAATCTCTTCTGAAAGTAATGGCAGTTTTATTTTTTCCATTTCAATTCTTCCATCTCTTCTTTCTTTCTTTTCCTTGTAATCTTGGCCAGTGCTATGACAAACAGCAATGGTAATGGTTATTCTCGTCTTGTTCTTGTCTTAGATATAGAATAAATTCCAGAAGCAGGATGGTCTGAGTAGCCCCTTTTCTCCAGGGAGGCTCTTGAGGAGAGTCTGCTGCTGCAAAGGTGCTGGGACCTCCACTTATGGCTCATAACCTTTCTAAAAACTTCTGTTCAAACTTGTTAACTTAAGTTTACTGGTGGCATTCAAGGGTTCTCAGTTTGTCAAGAACATTTGGAAGTGGCAGACACTTCACTGAAATTTATTATTCATGGGGTCAGAGACTCCGTGCCCATGATGGACAATTTTAGCACAATGGGTGCCATGATTATGAAGAATTTAGGCAAAATGATACTTCTTTTCCGTATTCAATAAATATTTGTTAAATGAATGAGTGAAGAAATAATCCTAGAAACACATCTAACTTAAAATTGGACTCAGTCTTTTGAGGGTCTTAAGTTAGCCAACTCTGAAAAAATCCAAACTTGAAGAAGAGGGAAGCTATGGCAACCCTTGTTTCCTTTTTGTTTGTCAAACTGGGTGGCCCCGTTACTTGCTTCCTGCCTGGCAGCTTCAGTGATTGGACTCCCCCAAGCTTTGGCCCATTTCCTCAGCTTAAATCCAGAGAGAAATAGACACCACTGAACACGCAGGCTTCCTGTTCTCACTAGGGGGGTATCTTCATATACTTTGCCATTTCCCCCTACCCTGTTATGTCAGACCTCCTGCTGGCCTAGGAGTTAAGATTCAAGGGGGATATGGTGTGTGTGCGTGTGTGTGTGTGTAAATGCCCATGCACGTTTGCACAAGCCCATGTGTGTATGAATGTGCAGTTTCCAGCATCTTTTGCTTTTCCATAGTGAGCTAAGGCTCTTTGTGTGATTAATGTGAGGCAGAAATTGTGGCCAAGGGGGAAAAAAAAAAGGCAGCTCTGCACTCTTCCCCCAATCAGATTAACGTGGGGTAGAGAAGATTTAAATCAAAGATGGCGCATCGTTTTTATCTATTATCCCAATTGCAATCAATTGGTATTGGCTGCCTGGACTGCTGCATCATGAAGGATTCTGAGGCTGGGTTCCAGCCTATTGGGAAAGCATGCCACAACCAATTAACCATGTCTCCCCTGGGCACAGGATGGGTGAGTAGCAACTCACAAGCCAAATGTAAGCCGCAGCAGGAGATGCTGGTCCAGTATGCCTAGAGCAATGGAAGAACTGGAATGTTCTAACCTCCAAGGGCGAACAAGGGCCCTTTTCTATTGCAACAGAAACATACACTTAAATAGCACCTGTATACAGAATCATTGGGTGGTATTTGCACAATAGAAAGGAAGAAAGGAAAGAAAGGCAAGATTTTGGCTGCTGTCACCCATGTTTTAATATCTGTGGGATTTTTTTTCTCTTTCTTTCTTTCTTGCTTTCACGTGATCCCATGGAAACCAAAGCCACCTGAGTAAGAAATACTTAACAAGTAGAGTAAGCTTTAGGCAGGTAATACCGTCGGAGCAGAAATGGCAAATCAGTTTTCCCTTACCCACCAGCTCCAATCAATTAATAGAAGCTTATCTCCAGCTCCTGGATTTCTGATCCTGGAAGGTATTTGGATGCCCAAGCCTAGGCCTGGTCGGCTGGCACTCTGTCTACGCACTGGTGTGGCATCACCATTCTGACAGGTAGCAAAGGGCACCTATAACCCACAAGACACCATCTGGCCAAGAACCCTGGGACACATAGTTCCCCTCTGGCTTTTCTAACCAACTCCATGCTGGATGTCGGGCTTGGGCATCCCCACGAAGCTGCCCCCAAGGCACTGGGCATTGTCTAAGGCTTCTCTCATTCACATGGGCAAGTGTGCTCAGCCCAGCTGGCAGGCCCTACACACAGCTTGGCAGCAGCCGGGAGCTTGAGCAAGGCAGTGAGGATCCAGGCTTGGGACTGTTCACTCCCTGGGGATGTTGGCTTCTCTCTCTGGTTCTGCTCAGCCTTCCAGGGCCACCAGCACCAGACTCATCTTAGACCCCAAACAAGTTTCCCTAGGCATGTCTGTGAGCCTGTGTCCTGATCACTCAGTAATTACTGCAGGCCTGGGACACTCCTCTCCTCCTCTATGACAATCTTTCCCCTAATGTAATTTAAGTCACTGTCTGGGACACCCCATCATCCCCACACATCAACCAGAAGTCCCATGGGTGACTGAAGAAGATAAGGAGTCCCTTCCTCATCAGGGTCCTTTGGTCAGAAAATCAGAAATAGAGGCTCCTTGGGAAAATAGAGATACTTCACTTTCCCACGGTATTTTACAGTTCACCAAGAGCATTTTAGCAAGTCTGATCTAATCACAAATTTGATCTCATTAAAGCACAAAATATCTTCAAGATAAGGAGTTTATACTCATTTTTCCTTCTGAGAGCTGAGTCTCAGAAATGTGAAACAACTTTCCTGAGCCCATGCAGCATGCTAAGGACAGAGGCCAGGCTCAAACCTAGAGTATCTGGACCCTGCGCTGTGGTCTGCCTGCTATAACCAGGCTGTCTAGTTGAACTTTTTGTCTGTCGCTATGGTGGCTATAAGTTTTGGAGCCTTGTGAAACTTGTCACTGCTTTTTAACCCCACAGAAATCCCATTTCCTCACTAGGACCTGGAATCCAGCAACAGCATCCACCCTTGAGTTCAGCATTACCCTTTCCTGGCTGGCACCTCTTTCACAGGGTTCAAAATTTCTGGGAGGGTGATATGGTTTGGCTGTGTCCCCACCCAAATCTCATCTTGAATTACAGCTCTCATCATTCCCTCATGTTGTGGGAGGGACCCAGTGGGAGATGATTGAATCATGGGGAGCAGTTCCCCCATACTGTTCTGTGGTGGTGAATAAGTCTCACGAGATCTGATGGTTTTATAAGGGGAAACCCCTTTCTCTTGGCTCTCAATCTGTCTTGTCTGCCACCATGTAAGACGTGCCTTTCACCTTCTGCCATAATTGTGAAGCCTCCCCAGCCACATGGAACTGTGAGTCCATTAAACCTTTTTTTCTTTATAAATTACCCAGTCTCGGGTATGTCTTTATCAGCAGTGTGAAAACGGACTAATACAGAGGGATAAGACATTAAGATAATTCGAATTTAAGTGGAATTAGTTTATTTGCTTCCCTTTTCTGAACTGAGGGGACAAGACATGACTAAAGCCAGCACTGCCGAGAAGGGTGGTGACTGGCAGGTGGTGTGGGTACACAAATGAACCCCACCTATTTCTTCACCTTGCCCTAGAAGTCACCATCCAGGTATATCCAGAATTGTGTATACCCTGCATGTAGCCAGGAAGGGGTTAAAATAAATTAAGAAAACAGAAACTGAAAACATTCCTGAAGGGACCTGCTTGACACTGAGGCCATCAGCCTAAGATACTCTCCCAAAAGTCTCCCCTTGGGAAAACAAAAATATGAATTCTTTCCTGGGTGATATGGTTTGGCTGTGTCCCCACCCAAATTTCATCTAGAATTATAGCTCCCACAATTTCCATGAAAATGGGAATATTTCCTATTTCCAGTTTCCTAGAATATTGTTCCAGGATTGTGGGAGAACAATAACATTCAAAGCTAAAAGTCTCCTCTTGGGAAAGCAAGAAATCCCATTGGGATTTCTTCTTGGGAAAGCAAGAGGAGACTTTTAGCTTTGAATGTTGTTCTCCCACAGTTTCACAAAATGCTAAATAGCTGTGCTCTTTCACTCTTTGTAAGAGAGAGGAGTAAACTGCATTGGTTTCTCTTGTTTTTTCACCAAAATTCCTGGCCACTAGGACAAGGGACTAAGAGTGGAGACTGTTTGTGATTTAGAGAGGGAGCCCCTAGATTTCCACCGTACAAACCTGGGTCCTGGAAGCTTTCCTGTGCAGGAAGCAGATTTTCTTCCCCTGTCTGTTCACCAACTGCTATTCCACTTGTATATTTCAAAAGTAATAAAGGTCAACATTTTAATTAACCCCACTGATAGAGCCTCATTCTGTCAGACCTAGAATATTGTTCTAGGATTTCATAACCTTGATCCTAAAGTCCTTTTGCTTGAGGGGCTTAGCCTGGGAGAGTTTTTGGCTTTGACCAGTGTACTAGTTTGTTCTCATGCTGCTAATAAAGACATACCTGAGACCAGGTAATTTATAAAGGAAAGAGGTTTAATGGACTCACAATTTCACATGGCTGGAGAGGCCTCATAATCATGGTGGAAGATAAGGAGGAGCAAAGTCACATCTTACCTGGATGGTGGAAGGCAAAGAGAGAGTTTGTGCAGGGGAACTCCTCTTTATAAAATCATCAGATCTTATGAGACTTAGTCACTATCATGAGAACAGCACGGGAAAGACCTGCCCCCATGATTCAGTTACCTCCCGCAGGGTCCCTCCCATGACACGTGGAAATTATGGGAGCTATAATTCAAGATGAGATTTGGGTGGGGACACAGCCAAACCATATCACCCAAGAAAGAATTCAAGGCTGAGCTGGTGGTGTTAGACAGCAATCTTTTATTGAACAGTACTGCTCCTTGTGGAGCAGGGCTAACTCACAGGCAGTGGGCCCAGGATTGGCAATTTACGAGCTCTTGGCAACTGCATTTATATTCACTTAAACCCACTTTTAATTACATGCAAATTAAGGGGTGGGTTAATGCAAATTGAGGAATGAGTTATTTAGAACTTTCTAGGAAAGGAGCTTTAACTTCTGGATCATTGCTATGGAAAAAGGTGGTAGCTTCAGGGTTGTTGCCATAGCATTAGTAAACTCATGGTGCTGGTGGGAGCGTCTTATGCTAATGAGCAATGAGGACAGCTAGGGATTGGTTTTTTGCCATCTGCTGGCTTCTTCACTTTATCTTGTCTGGACCAGATCAGCAGGTCCCTGGTCAGCAGGGTTGTGAACAGAAAACAAGTCCTGTGGGTCTCCTATCTCACTTTAATCCCAACCTCTTCACTGGTTGGGATTAAAGTAAACCTCTTCACTGGTTGGGATTAAGGTGCTGGTGGGAGCGTCTTATGCTAATGAGCAATGAGGACAGCTAGGGATTGGTTTTTTGCCATCTGCTGGCTTCTTCACTTTATCTTGTGTGGACCAGATCCTGTATTGGTCAGCAGGGTTGTGAACAGAAAACAAGTCCTGTGGGTCTCCTATCTCACTTTAATCCCAACCTCTTCACTCTCCTCCACATTAAGTTTCCTCAACCAGCCCAGGTTTACCTTATTAAAATCGCTCTATTAAGATTAGTATATTTCTATAAGGTGCTTCTAAAACAGTTGCTGACATAGAGTAAGCACTCAATAAATGTTAGTGATTATTATTAGCAATATAGTCCTTGGAATGGGCAGCCTGTGTGTTCTTCCTTTTAATTATACTCTCTCAAGATTTCACTATATACTATGACAATTTCCAAATGATGTTCTGTAATCAATTACTGTGGCTTCTAAATTAAAAAATGAGATGAAATCCAGGCACCATCCTCAGCCCAAGCGTCTCCCAGGCATCAGTTTGTATGCTTTCCCTTACCATAAAAAATTTGGGGTACATATCAGTGTTACTAGCAAGCAGAAATAAAACAGAAAAAAGTCCTGCTACTCTCAGTGAAGCCCTGGTGTGGAGTCAGAGATGTCTCCGCTGCCCCATCCTATGGTGACCCAGGCATTTCCAGGAGTCACAGGCTGCAGTTCTGTTAATTCTGGGAAGTTTCATTCTGAGAGCTTGGAGGGGCCCTTAGGCCGTATCATTTTCACTTCCGTTAAACCTAAGGAACACCAGGAAGACCATCTGTCTGGGAATTCTGTCTTGACCAAGAAGTGTGGGGCAGTGACAAACGTCCTGAGCCAGGAGGCAAAGACCTGTGCTCCAGGATCTTTCAGAACATTAATCCATGGTGGAACCCCAAGCAACACACGCTCCCTCCCCAGACTACTGTTTTGTCATCTATAATTGAGGGAGTTGGGCCAGGTCAGAAATCAGAAACTAGTAGCTGGGGAGAAAGTACAGACTGCAGGTGTGTGTTATTTGGCTTGCAAAGTAGTGTTATAATTTTTATTAATTAGTCCTCAACAGTTAAAAATTCAGGTTTTTGCATGAAATCTGACTGCTCTTGAAAAGTCTGGCAACACTCAGATTGCGTTTTCTTAGAGAAATAATTGGCCTTTCTCTCCAGACATGACACATGCTCTTTGGTTTGCACAAGTCCTCCCCTTCCCTCCAGATCAGTCATTACTTACATTACCTGCTTAGATAGCACTTATTGGCATTTGAGTTTGAGATCCCTAGTCTGAATTTCTTTCTTTTTTTTTTTTTTTTTTTTTTGTGATGATATCTCGCCCTGTCACCCAGGCTGGAGTGCGGTGGCGTGATCTCAGCTCACTGCAACTTCCACCTCCTGGGCTCAAGCAATTCTCCTGTCTTAGCCTCCTGAGTGGCTGGGACTACAGGTACATGCCACCATGCCTGGCTAATTTTTTTGTATTTTTAGTGGAGATGGGGTTTCACCATATTGGTCAGACTGGTCTTGAACTCCTGACTTCAAGTGATCCACCTGCCTCCACCTCCCAAAGTGCTGGGATTACAAGCCACCATACTCAGCCCAGTCTAAATAATTTCTAGTGGTCCCTTCTGCTTAGACCAGATGAATGGGGTCATATCACCTTGTTACATAGCATGTTGCTGCATAATGAGCTGTGTACCCAATACACAATGGCTTCAAATAACCAGTGTTTATTATATTATATCTCATGATTTTGTGAGTCAGGAATCCAACAAGGCTTAGATGAACATTTTTTCTGTCTCATATCATGTCTGCAGAGGTCGTTTGCTGCTATTCAGCTGGCAAATGAGCTGGCGTGGAGGGTCCAAGACAGCTTCACCCAGCCAGGCGCGGTGGCTTATGCCTGTAATCCCATCACTTTGGGAGGCCGAGGCAGGCAGATCACGAGGTCAGGAGATCGAGACCATCCTGGCTAACACGGTGAAACCCCATCTCTACTAAAAATACAAAAAATTAGCCAGGCGTGGTGGAGAGTGCCTGTAGTCCCAGCTACTTGGGAGGGTGAGGCAGGAGAATGGCGTGAACACAGGAGGCAGAGCTTGCAGTGAGCCGAGATCGCGCCACTGCACTCCAGCCTGGGCGACAGAGGGAGACTCTGTCTCAAACAAAAAAAAAGGCAGCTTCACCCACAAGTCTCTTGCTTGACAGGGATGGCTAGAAGTCTGGATTCTGCTGTACCTATCACTTGGAGCACCCGCATAGCTTCCCTAGCACAGAACCAAGGTAGTAGGACTCAAATGGTAGCTTAGGGCTCCCAGAGAGAACATTCCAGGGGAGCCAGGCCCAAATCACAAGGCCTCTTGAGACCTAGCCTCAGAAATTCCAGAACATTACTTCTGCCACATTCTGTTGGCCAAGCAAGTCACTGAGGCCAGTCTTGTCAAGGGGAGGGAACTTGGACTCAATAGGCAGAGTAGAAAAGAATTTGTGCCAGCTTCACTTTACCACATGTCAGTTATTCAAATTCTGCTCTCCTGAATTAAAGGATACTGATTGGGCCAAATAAAAAATGTCTTATAATAATCCATTATATAGTTATGCACCATATAATGACATTTTGGTCAACAACAGACCGCATACACAATAGCGGTCCCATATGATTATAATACTATATTTTTTCTGCACCTTTTCTATATTTAGGTGTTTAGATACACACAAATACGCATCATTATGTTACAATTGACTGCAGCATTCAGTACAGCAACATGCCGTACAGATTTGCAACTTAGGCACACACAAGCGGCTATACCATACAGTTTAGGTAAATAGGAAGCTATATCATTTAGGTTTGTGTAAGCACACTCTATGGTGTCACCTAACAACATATTTTTCAGAACACATCCCTGTCGGTAAGCAACACATGACTAAACAAAAATTATGTCCCTGGCCCCCAAAGCAGAAAGACAGGTCTGTAGAAGAGAGAGCTCACTCTACACTGTGCCCATTGCTCATTTTAGTGGCTCCCCATGACATGCAATATCACCCAGGACACTTTGAGTTATAAGGAATTGAACTTCAAGTTTTTAGAAGAAAAAAAAAAAGAGGAGACATGGATGGAGCTGGAAGACATCATCCTCAGCAAACTAATGCAGGAACAGAAAACCAAACGCTGCGTGTTCTCACTTATAAGTGGGAGCTGAACAATGAGAACACATGGACACAGGGAGGGGAACAACACACACTGGGGCCAGTCAGGGAGTGGGGTGGGGGGAGGGAGAACATTAGGAAAAATAGCTAATATGTGCTGGGCTTAATACCTAGGTGATGCATTGATAGCTGCAGCAAACCACCATTGCATACGATTACCTATGTAACAAACCTTCACATCCTGCACATGTACCCCAAACTTAAAAATAAATTTAAAAAAAAAAAAAAGAAGAAGAAGAAACGGCCGGGCGCGGTGGCTCACGCCTGTAATCCCAGCACTTTGGGAGGCCAAGGTGGGCGGATCACAAAGTCAGGAGATCGAGACCATCCTGGCTAACACGGTGAAACCCTGTCTCTACTAAAAATACAAAAAATTAGCCAGACGTGGTGGTGGGCGCCTGTAGTCCCAGCTGCTCAGGAGGCTGGGCAGGAGAATGGCGTGAACCCGGGAGGCGGAGGTTGCAGTGAGCCAAGATCACGCCACTGCCACGCCACTGCACTCAAGCCTGGGCAATAGTGCAAGGCTCCGTCTCAAAAAAAAAATTAAATAAATAAAGAGAAGAAACTATTGATTCACAGCAACAAAGTTAACTACATTAGTAAACATAAAAGACAGTATAAATATATTTTTGTAATTCCTTCTTCTATCTGATTTTAAAAATAACTACATGAAGCAATTATGATAAAACTGTGCCAATGCCTTATAATGCATAAAATGTAATTTGTATGACATTAACAGCACAAAGGAGGAGGGAGGGTATTGTGCTTTATTTGAAGCAAAGTTTCTGTATACTGTTAAAATTAATTTAGCATTAATTTGAATTAGATTGTTTTAAGTTAAGATGCTAATTGCAATCCCCAGGGCAACCACTAAGAAAATAACTTAAAATATATCGTAAAAAAAAAAAAAAAAAAAACAAGGAAAATAAAATGGTAAGTAGAAAATATCTATTTAACACAAAAGAAGTTAGTAATGGAGAAACGGTAGAATAAAAAAGACTTAAGATATACAGAAAACAAATAGCAAAATGGCAGATGTCAATTCTATCCTATCAGTCATTATGTTCCGTGTAAATGGGTTAAACACTCTAATCAAACAGTAGAAAGATTAGCAGAGTGGCTTTTTTAAACGACCCAATTATATACATTCTACAAGTGACAAACTTTATAATCTAAGACATAAATCAGTTGAAAGCATTAATAAAAAGATGGAAAAAGAAATGCCTGATTCTTGTATCCAAAAAGCAAAAAAAAAAGTAGACTTTACATAAGCCTCTGTTGAATCCAGGAGTTCAAATGATGCTGTCGGGACTCAGCCTTACTCACCTAAGGTTTCTTCTCTGTTAATTTCACCGTCAGGTGATTTAGCCTCTCATGATAGCCCCCAGAAGCTCCAGGCTTAGCAACTCCAATAGAACGTAAGCTTCTTTTTCTCTACTGTACCAGCAAACTTCCTGGTTTGAGTTTCATTGGCCTGCTTGGGTCAAATGTCCACACCTGAGCTAGTTTCCAGGCCCCACGCATAAATCACATGCTCTTCTCTGAAGAGCAATTTGGCTTAGCTTCTTCTGACCAATATAGTCTGAGAGGAAATGAGGTGTGTTCCTACAATGAAGGCCAAGAGGCTACCACCAGAAGACAGGAGAGTGGATACTTAGCTGGCTAATAAACCACGAGCGTCCACTACACATGCTTTTTGGGTTGGAGGGACATGGAAAAAAAGCCAAGCTAAAAAATCTATGAGGTGTTCAAACGTTTGTCTTTATGTTCATGTTTTAATTGTACAAAAGAATTTCCGCACTAACTTTAAAAATCTTTTTAGCTCTTTTGATACATGAAACACGCTTGAATTGAATTCTTAGAGACTGGGAAAAGGGAAAATGGAACCTCATGTCAAGAAGCACTTGCTCTGCATCCGGCCCCTTTATATACCCAGTCTTACTCAAGCCATGAAACCACAGGAACTAGATGGGGCTCTCAGACTTTTGAAGATGAGGAGACTGAGGAACAGGAAGATCAGCGATCTGGCCAACGTGCCCACTTTGAAGGAGGTAGTGTGGATTCAGCACAGTCCCAGAACCTAGGGTCCTTTTCCCTGCACTGTACTACCTACGTCATATTGCACATCATGCTATAGCTATGAGTCTTCCTACATGTCCACATTCAAGTAAGAACCAGGAAGAAGCCACAGACATGCCCAGGGCAAACCTGGGCTTGAACATTAGAATCAAAGCTAAATTAGAGGTATTGGAGATTGAGTGCAGGCAAGGTACAAAGTTAGAATTTCTTGGTTTTCACTTTACTGGAAAGTTATTTCAGCATCAGTGTCTGGTTGGTGGTGGTTTGTGTAAGTTGTACATTTATATTTTGCCCGCCCAGGCATCTCTGCGGGTAGGCATCGTCAACCGTTTGCAAGATGGTCTCCCCTTGGTGATGGGTCATGATTCTTGCTTTCATTTGCCTCTTGGTTCCAATTCAGGTCACACCCATTTTTCAGTCTTTGGCTTCATCTTGGTATCAGGGATGGATCATGATGAATACTTGGATTGTTACAGTTTACTGTCTCTTTCCATCGTCATTCTCCTGCTTCTTCGTTGGCAGAGGCTGACAACCAATGTTGAAATCAGATTGTTCCCTTCGTCCAGATCTTTCTTTGAAAATGCTTCTCTCATTTTTGGTGGATTAAGGCAACAGTTTCCATAATGTGTGCTACTGTACACAGCCACTCAGAATCTCAGCCATGAAAAAGGTGGGATGCTACAACCAGATTATGGGGGAATGTGTGTCAGGCAGGTAAAAAAATAATCTGCTATATTCCCCATGAATGTATAAAGTGTTCCAATAGATCTTTCCTATTGACATTATTTAGCCAGTAGTCTGAGGACAGCAATAGTCTAAATGTAAAATGTAGCGCTTTTATTTATCAGGAATGAAAAACCAGTCCCCATACATGGCTAGTGAAAACTAAAAATTAGGAACTTGGCTTTGTAGGAGACATGAAACCTCTTTCACTCCGTTCCATACCAGCCCATTTTTAAAAAATGAAATGGAAGGTTATTTTGCTAGCAGAAAACTGTTATTGTTGCTGAATTTGCTAAGAAAATTGGGCAATTTATCAGTGAAGATGGCAACAGCAAATATACAGCGTTGCCGGAGGCATTATTTTGCCATCCTAGGCAGCATTAACAAGTTAAAAAAATTCTAGGTCCCAGGATGGTAATAATGATTTTTGGTCTCATGGGCAGGAAGGCAGATGGTAGGTATATTTTCCCCTGAACATGTCCTGATGGACACCAGGCTTTTCTGGAAAAGAGACCATGATGTCAGATTCTTAGTAGCATTGATAATGGGTTGTTCAACAAAATCTCTGCACCTTGCACTATGAATATCCCTGGAAGATTTGGGACTAACCTCAGACATAAGTGACTATTTGCTCTTGCCAGGTTAGCTCTTCTTTATCGGTATTCTGTGTTGGTTTTGGCTTTGAATAATGTCTTGTTTTATAAAACACCAAGAAATAGTGTCATGGTTGGGAGCCAAATGGATGGTGTTGCATTGATACGGCGAACACTATTAGGAGGGAATAAGTGAGTCTGGATGGTGATAATGTTGAGCAGCAAAGCTGTTATTGACCATTTTATAGGAACAGGTTCTTTTTAAGGCTGCATGCCTACATATTTCAAACAATGCACTTGAGAAATGTCCAAAGACATACAACAAACAGAATGAGAATAAGTGCTGAGTTGAGACAGATAGCCCAGCTTGAAAATTCTGTTATGAAAAACAGGAAGTACAGATACAGGCAGAATATTATGTCAACTAGACTGATAAAACATGAAGCAGCCTCCTTAGGAGAGGTGTTTTCACGGTCCCCTAAGTAAACACTTAGCACTTGGGGATAGCAACAAATTACTGGGGAAGGTAGTAAAAGGTGTGGCCTTGGAATTAGAGCAGGGCACAAGAGAGAAGGCAAGAGGAAGGGAAACTAATCGCTGTACATACACCAAAGCAGAGAGAAAGATTATGCCAAATCCACCATTTGACAGTCTGGTCACGTCAATTACAGTGGGCAGTTTTCTTGGGACAAAATGTTGCACTAAGTGAAGAGTTTTTTCTTTTAGATAGAAGAGCCACATTAGCCAACAATTTGGACCCTATACAGACAGAGAGAGAAAGAGAGAGAGAGAGGATATATTTTTCTTCTTGGAAAGCCTACATAAGTGAGCAGCTTTCTCTGTTGAGCAGAGTTTACTTTGTTTGCAGGCAAAGGAAGGTAGAGGTGGATATGAAGAGTGTGGGCAAGCCATTTTCAGTTCCTTTGTGTGCTCCTCCATGGACTGCACCATCTTCTGCTCTGCAGCCAGTCTCCAGGATGGCTCCCAAAGACCCTTGCTCCCATGACTCTCGGCTTTGGGTAGTTCCCTTCTGCATTGAATAGAGTATGACTTTTGAGACTAGGCTAAAGGCTGTGGCTTCCATCTGGCTCTCTTGGATCGTTTGCTCTGGGGGGAGCTAGCTGCATGATGTGAGGACACTCAAGCAGCTTTTTGGAGAGGTCCTATGGTGAGGTATTGAGATCTCCTGCCAATGTCCACGTGAGTGAGCTGCCTTGGAAGTGGGTCTTTCACACCCAGTCTAGCCTTCTGATGGCTGCAACTCCAACCAATATCGTGACTACAACCTCATGAGTGACCCAGAGCCAGAACTGCCCAGCTAAGACATTCCCAAATTCCTGACCCACAGAAACTGAGAAATCATAAATGTTATTGTTCTCAGCCACTATATTTTAGGGTAGTTTGTTATACAGCAATAGCTAATGAATACAGCTGGCTATCATTCTTGATTTGGGATTTGCCTCTATAATTATAACTTCAATGTATTTCAGACTTTTATATTAAAATATAATGAAAGTAACACATATTCAGGCATAAAAGGTAAAATTACATGTCCTAGCACACTATTCTGTACAATAAAAGTCAAAGAAAATGGTGTTTTTGTGTGCAATTTCATCTGAAGGGCTGAAGCTATGGCACACACACAGGGACATTGTATCGACTTTGGCTTTTGCTCTGATTGAGCTATCGGCTTTTGCTTCCATTGAGCCAATGGAAGAACCATTGGAGAACTTTGAGTAGAGGCGTGACAATACTGAACTGATGTTCCAGAAGACAGTCTATGTACCCAGACCACCATGTACCCAAGTACATGCTAGGAAATAAAAATGACCTGCCCCTGCCCTCAAGGTGTTTTCAGGCTCATTTATACTCAGCCACACTGGGAAAGCTATCAGTCTTCCCTCCCACTTAGTCTGTATCTTGGGGTTAACCCTTAAATAGGAAGAGAGAGCTAGGAGGAGAGTCAGAGCATTCTGTTTGCCCACAAGTGTTCAGAAAGCCATGAACAATTTGTTCTTTGGCTATGAAACTGCTTAACTTAGGTCTAAAGATCCATTTGAATTGTTACCATGTTACAGAGTCTCAGAAGCTCTAGGACTATGTATTAGTCTCTTACCCGCTGCTATCACAAAATACCTTTGAGTGGCTAATTTACAACAATGGAAATTCATCACTTATTGTCCTGGAGGCTAGGAAGTGTAAGACCAAGGCACCAGAAGATTCAGTGTCCGGTGAGGGCTCATATTCTGCTTCAATAGATGGCACTTTCTTGCTGCTTACTCACATGGCAGAAGGGTGAACAGGATTCTTTGGGTTTCTTTCATAAGGACACTAATCCCATTCATGAGGGCTCTGCCCTCATCACTTAATCAAGTCCTGAAAGTCCCCACCTGTACTACCGACACATTGTAGATTAGGTTTCAAGATGTAAATTTTGGCCATACAGAAACATTCAGACCATAGCTAAGTGTATCAGTCAGTTATGCTATGGTAACAAACAACCCCAAAAGCTCAGTGCTTCAAATGACAAAGATTTTACTCTTGTTCATGTTCCATGTCCAATGCAATGGGGAAGAGTCTATTCACCATAATCATTCTGGGGCCCAGACTGATGGAGGCTCTACCATCTTATGACAACGCCATATCAACATGAGGCTGGAATTAAGTGTTTTGCCCGAGGAATGGAACAGGGCGTTTCTTTTTACCTTTCGTTGGCCAAAACAAGTCACATGGCCACCCCATCTTCCAGGAGGGTAAGGAAGTGTTATTCTACACATACCTGGAATTAGAAGAAAACAGAATATTAATGAGCATCAGTAATGCCTACAGCAAAGAAGCTTTTTTTTTTTTTTTCCTTCACAATTTGCTGGAAAAAGTAAAGAGAGAGAAAGACAGGAATCACAGCTTGATTCCCTGAGATCTTTGTCTCTGTGAAATAGGAATACAGTGAGGTAAATCCTAAACTGGCTTTCCTTATTCTCAGTGAATTAGTGTTTTTGTTTTTGTTTTCTTACCAAAGACCTATATATGTTCAAGGTGCTGTGCTGGGTGCTATAGAAGAGATACAAAGTCGATTAGATATGGTCCCTCCCTTAAGGGAAGCACATGGCCTCTCAGCTTTAACATAGTTAGGAGAGTAAATTGCCGGGAATAATTATTTAGAGTGTTCCAGAGATAAATACACTTTTCAGTTTCCTAATGTCTTTTTTCTCCAAGTGGGTGGTAATGGAATGATCATTCCATTAATTATCAGTTCAGATTTCTTCTCCGAATTATTCTCCGTGATCAGGGAATGGAAACATGGTCCAGAGTGCTGAGATATGCCACACCTTGATTAGGTTTGAGATGTTATCTTTAAAAAGGGCTGCAAGATAAAATACAGGATACTCAGTTAAATTAGAATTTCAGATTAACAACAAATAACAAATGCTTAGGACGTGCTTATACTAAAAGTTTATTTCTTATCTGAAATTCTAATTTAAATGGGTAGCTTATATTGTTATTTGCTAAACCTGGCAACTTTATCTTAAAAACTCTTGGCCTGTAATCCCAACACTTTGGGAAGCCAAGGCGGATAGATCATGAGGTCAGGAGTTTGAGACCAGCCTGACCAATATGGTGAAACCCCGTCTCTACTAAAAATACAAAAATTAGCTGGGCATGGTGGCACGCGCCTGTGGTTTCAGCTACTTGGGAAGCTGAGGCAGGAGAATCGCTTGAACCGGGGAGGCAGAGGTTTCAGTGAGCCAAGATAGCACCACGAGATCGTGCCACTGCACTCCAGCCTTGGGACAGAGAGAGACTCTGTCTCAAAAAAAAAAAAAGAAAGAAAGAAAAAACTCTTCATCATCACAGAAGCCTCAACCACTTCTAATCTCATTCTGTTCCACTTCCCTCGCCATCTCCACATGTCTATGCCGCACCAGCCCTACTAACCTTGTTTCTACTCCTTTGAGAAGCCTGGCGTGTGTCTACCTCAGGGCCTTTGCACATGTTGTTTCCTCTGTATGGAGCCCTCTGGTTATCTGGGAGGCTGACTCCTCCTCTTTATTCTCCTCAACTCAAATGCTGGCACCTCTGAAAGGCTGTCCTTGATCAGGTGATCTGAAGTCGCACCCTCTTGCCCTGTTTCCATCATTCCCAGTCACATCACTGCATTTATTTATAGAAGTTGCTACTCTAAAATTATCCTAGTTTTATTGTGTGTGTCTCTTTCTTCATTATAATGTAAGCTCAGTGAGAGCAGGGACTATGTCTGTCTTGTTCTTTGCCAAATCCCAGCACTGATAAAGAGAACCTCTTGGAAGGTGGTGGGTGAGAAATAACCATTTATGAGTTGAGTTATGCTTTAGTTTGCTGAAGGCTCATATTTTCTAGTACATGCAAATACCTACACATAAGGGAGATAAGAGTTTAGGGAAAGGAGATTAGACAACCAAATGATATAATTTATGATAGGGTAAACACACTTTAAAAAAAAAATAAAGAATAACAATGAACTGAAGACCAACTACTTTCACTGGGTTCTACTTTCATTGAAGTTATTAGAAAAAGCACTTCTGATTAGGTGATGTGAGCTGAGTTCTACATAATGAGAAAGAAGGAGCTATCCAAGGGGAGACTATTCAGAGTATAGTAGTGGTTGAAACACTCCTGAAATAAGAACGTACTTGGCTTATTTGAGGAATAAACAAATAGTTGACCGGCATAGCTGGCATAGCATGAGCCAGAGAGCAACCTGTGGGAGAGGTCGTGGGAAGGACAGCCAGAGCAGTCTTAAAACTCTTATTGGAGTTTTACTTTAAATACAATGACAATATATTTAAGAGCTTGAATTTGGGGAAATAATATGCCACTTGGTAGCTGTGATGAAAATGGACTCTAGAATAGAAAGCATGGAAATATGAATACCAGATAGGAGGCCATTTCAGTCATCCAGCCAGGAGTGGATGGTGGGTTCATCTAGGTTTTAGCATTGACAATGAAGAGAGAAGGGGGCAAGTTAAGATATAATAGTGAGGCATCACCAACAAAAATTGATTATTTAATTAATGGAAAGAATGGAAGAATGCATTGGTGGATGTGAGGGTGGATAAATAGATTCATCAATGGATAGTGAGTGGATATTGGATGGATGGATAGATGGATGAATGGGTGGATGAATGGTAGATGGATATTGGATGGATGAATGGATGGATGGATAAATTATAGATGGATATTGGATGGATGGATGGATAGATGAATGGTAGATGGATATTGGATGCATAGATGATGGATGAATGGATGGATGGATGGTAGATAGATATTGAATGGATGGATGGATGGATGGACGGATGGATGAATGGATGGATGGATAGTGGATAGATAGACAAAGGATAGATAGTGGGTGATGTGTGGGTGATGAAGTAGAAAATGCTTATTAAATTCTCAGGCTCCAGGCCAATCTCCTTTTGAACCTTATAGCTGACACCTTTATTAACAGAGAAATCTTGAAGAAGGAGTTAATTAAGAAGCCTCACTTTCCTCATCTGAAAAGAGGACTTTAATATATACATTTGGAAAATAATGTGAAGAATAAAAGGGATAATACCTACTGATCCATTACACCAGTGCCCAGGACACAGCAGTCATTGTTATTCACCTCCCGTATCTTGTGTATCGATTTGTAACTTTCAAGCTGTCTTTTCATCAGTCTCTCCATCAGCCAGTTTACACTGCTCAGACTCGGAGACTGCACTAAAACCCGGCAAAACAATAACATTTATATCAAATGTTTAGATTTTTTAATGTAAGGGAGAAATGATGGAGTGTGGGAAGTGTTATAAACTATTCAGTATTTCAATTTTTTAATTCACAATCCTGAATTCCCTTTGATGGTTTTTTAATATAGGGAGGGCTCTTGTGAGTATGTGTGAATAATTAAACTTTTTTGAATTTGAACATAAGTTGGAAGAAGCTCATTTCACTCTCAATGATGTGAGGCAAAGGAAAGCCCAATGGGCATCTTTTTTACGCTAAATAATTTTGTGGGATTTTTTTTAATTCCTGTCTTCTCAGATAGTCTGAGAAAGAAAGCCTTCGGAAGGTTACTTGTCACGCTCTTCTTTGGTGTTGTCTTGATAAATCCTGATTGAAGGGGAAAGAAGAGAAGGAGGATTGAGACAATAATGAGGTTATCATTGTTTGAGCATTTACTACACAGACTCTGTCGCCTTTGGTCCCTCAGCAGCCCAACAGGCAGGTAATAGAACTCTGCCCATTGTGCAGATGGGTCATCTGAGGTTTTCACAGGTTACGTGGCATGTACAGCACAGGTGCACATTCAGACTGGTTTGATTTCAGTGCTGGGACTCTCTACTATTTCCCTAGGCTGCTCCTTGGTTGGTTCCTTGGCATCAAGCCATTTCTCAGCATTATTTACTGTGTTTATTCATTCTCCTCCCTCCCCGTTGGCTGACAGCTATTGATTTCTGTGCGTGATTCTGCCCTTGGTCTCAAATAGTTTTGCAATTTCTTCCCCAATTTTCTTCTTTTTTTTTTTTTAATTTATTTTTTATTATTTTTTTTTAATTCATGAAGTATTTGTTGATCATTCTTGGGTGTTTCTCAGAGAGGGGGATATGGCAGGGTCATAAGATAATAGTGGAGAGAAGGTCAGGAGATAAACACATGAACAAAGGTCTCTGGTTTTCCTAGGCAGAGGTCCCTGCGGCCTTCTGCAGTGTTTGTGTCCCTGGGTACTTGAGATTAGGGAGTGGTGATGACTCTTAAAGAGCATGCTGCCTTCAAGCATCTGTTTAACAAAGCACATCTTGCACCGCCCTTAATCCATTTAACCCTGAGTTGACACAGCATATGTTTCAGAGAGCACGGGGCTGGGGGAAAGGCCATAGTTCAACAGCATCTCAAGGTAGAAGAACTTCTCCTAGTCAGAACAAAATGGAGTCTCCTATGCCCACCCCTTTCTACACAGACACAGCAACAATCTGATCTCTCCTTCCTTTCCCCACACTTCCCCCCCTTCTCTTCAACAAAACCGCCATCGTCCTCATGGCCCGCTCCCGATGGTCGCTGTCTCTTCGGAGCTGTTGGGTACACCTCCCAGACAGGGCAGCCGGGCAGAGGCGCTCCTCACCTCCCAGACGGGGCCGCCCGGGCAGAGGCGCTCCTCACTTCCCAGACGGGACCGCCCAGGCAGAGGCGTTCCTCACTTCCTCCCAGACCGGGTGGCAGCCGGGCAGAGGCGCTCCTCACCTCCCAGACGGGGCGGCCAGGCAGAGGCGCTCCTCCCTTCCCAGACGGAGTGGCCAGGCAGAGGCACTCCTCACCTCCCAGAGTGGGCGGCCGGGCAGAGGCGCTCCTCACCTCCCAGACGGGGCGGCTGGGCAGAGGCGCTCCTCACCTCCCAGAAGGAAGGGGTGGCTGGGCAGAGGCGATCCTCACTTCCCATATGGGGTGGCAGCTGGGCAGAGACGCTCCTCACTTCCCAGACGGGGTGGCAGCCAGGCAGAGGCGCTCCTCACTTCCCAGATGGGGCAAGCGGGCAGAGGCGCTCCTCACTTCCTCCCAGATGGGGTGGCGGCCAGGCAGAGGCGCTCCTCACCTCCCAGACGGGGCGGCCGGGCAGAGGTGCTCCTCATCTCCCAGACGGGGCAGCCGGGCAGAGGCGCTCCTCACTTCCTCCCAGACGGGGTGGCAGCCGGGCAGAGGTGCTCCTCACGTCCCAGACGATGGGCGGCCGGGCAGAGGCGCTCCTCACTTCCCAGATAGGGCGGCCGGGCAGAGGGGCTCCTCACATCCCAGACGATGGGCGGCCAGGCAGAGACGCTCCTCACTTCCTAGACGGGGTGGCGGCGGGGCAGAGGCTGTAATCTTAGCACTTTAAGAGGCCAAGGCAGGAGGCTGGTAGGTGGAGGTTGCAGCGAGCCGAGATCATACCACTGCACTCCAGCCTGAGCACCATTGAGCGTTGAGTTAGCAAGACTCCGTCTGCAATCCCAGCACCTCGGGAGGCCGAGGCAGGCAGATCACTCGAGGCCAGGAGGTGGAGACCAGCCCGGTCAACACCGCGAAACCCCGTCTCCACCAAAAATACAAAAACCATTCAGGCGTGGCGGCGCGCGCCTGCAATCCCAGGCACTCCGCAGGCCGAGGCAGGAGAGTCACCGGAGCCCGAGGCAGGGAGGTTGCAGCGAGCCGAGATCATGGCAGTACAGTCCAGCTTCGATAACAGCGGGAGACCGAAAAAAGGAGAGGGAGACCGAAGAAGGGAGAGGGAGAGGGAGAGGGAGACCGAAGAAGGAGAGGGGAGAGGGGAGAGGGGAGAGGGGAGAGGGGAGAGGGGAGAGGGGAGAGGGAGCTCTTCCCCAATTTTCAAGTGAACTTTATCATCCCTTTACTTAGTGAAGCTCGTCTTTGTTCTTTGGGCAATAATGGATGATTCCATAAATGGCATGTCACAGAACAGAAGAGATGTGAGGGCAAGCTTTATTAGATTAAATATGTTTTCCCCACCCAGTGCTCTGCAGATCATGGGATTTCTATCAGAAGACAGACAACAGGGACTGAACTGCATGCAGCCGAGAGCTTCCCAAAATTGTATTGGTGATTACTTTTCTTGATATAGTAATAATTACTGATAATGATTTCCTGTGCATTTTAAGAGTTAATATATCAATGCAATCCAGATATTATATATTCAGTTTGCTTAAAAGCTCCTTAAGATTGTCACTGGATTCTTGGATGCTGTCATCCCCCTCGTAGAGGGAAGACTGATAGGAATTTGTGGCTATGGTGATTCAACTGGCAGTAGGATTCCAAATTCTTTGCTGCACCCACAGGATCTGATTCCTGTCTACTTCCTTTCTTCCATTCTCTTCCTTGTCCACTTCTCTCTAGCCGTGACGATATCTTTTTGTTCTCCAACTATACCAAGATTGTTCCTGCCACAAGGCCTTTGCACCTCGTGTTCCCTCTGCCTAGAGTGTTCTTCCTGAATACCTGTGCCTGGCTGAAGACTTTTTATCATTCATGTCTCAGTGTAAACATCACCAACCTGGAAAGGCCTAACTAAAATATCTCACCCATTGATATGGTTTGGATGTGTCCCCACCCAAATCTCATCTTGAATTGTAACTCCCCACGATTCCCACATGTCATGGACGGAACTGGTGGGAGGTCATTAAATTATGGGGGTGGGCCTTTCCTGCTCTGTCCTAGTGATGGTGAATGAATCTCACAAGATCTGATGGTTTTTAAAATGGGAATTTCCCTGCACAAGCTTTCTCTTTGCCTGCTGCCATCCACGTAAGATGTGACTTGCTCCTCCTTGCCTTTCGCCATGATCGTGAAGCCTCCCCAGCCATGAGGACTGTAAATCCTTTAAACCTCTTTTTTTTTCCCAGCCTAGGGTATGTCTTTATAAGCAGCATGAAAACAGACTAATATACCCTCCCAGGTAATTCATTCTCTTTCTCTCTCTCTCTCTCTCTCTCTCTCTCTCCAGTCTCTTAAACGTGCTTTTCATCAGGGCAAATTATTTGTTTTGTTTATGCTCTGCCTTGCATTGTGTACAAGGCTTGTGCATCTCTTCTGATTCCCTCAGGGCTGCCAGCCACTTGGTTCACATAGCCTGCAGCACAAGCTCCTGGGCCCACTTGAGCCACCTAGGTCTGCCTTCTGCAGCAGATGAATAGTCACAGACCCAGAATCCCTGCCACTTCCAAAGGGGAAAGCAGCACCCTAGGGTGAAAGGCATGGGACCTGGCTTCCTGAGCAAACCCCAAAGTGGCAGTACACCTGGAGGACAGGACATCCAAAGGAGCTGACTCTCCCCAACTCTGCCCATCAGAAAGAGGAGACAAATGGGGCCGTGGAGTCAGCAGATAAATTACCATTTCCTTCTTGCTCCCAGGGAGTACTTTGAGGCATGGTTTCTTCTCACATGCTATCCAGAAAAGCCCTGTATGCCAAGCAATGCCTCTGCTGCATGGCCAGCCTTGTGTCTCCACAGCTCACTGCTAGGTGATAATCACCAAGCAGCACATTGTGTACAGTCTCACTCACCTCACTCCCGCCCTCATTCTCACTGCCTTGATCTTACACTTCCCAAATGAAACATAAGCATGTTAACCTTTGCCTCCAGCTGCTTTCTAGAGAATTCAGGACAAGAAAAATCCCTAGGACTGAGAATATTTTTCAGCATACACAAAGCACTTCATCAATATATGGGGGATGAATGGGAGGATAGATAAAAGGATAGATGGGTGGATGATGGGTGGATAGATGGATGGAAGAATGGAGGGATGGGTGAAAGAATGGGAGGGAGAGAGGAAGAGAGAGAAGAAGGAGGGAGGGAAGGAAGGAAGAAAGGAAGGAAGGAAGGGTGGATGGGTGGATAGATGGATGGATGGAAGGAAGGATGGATGGATGGATGGATGGATGGATAGATGGATGAAAGGATGACAAGTGAATACATAGATGGAAGATTGAATACATATGGGTGGATGGAAAGAAGGATAAATGAAAGTTTGGGCAGATGAGTGGATGGCAGTTTCGGACACTTGAGAGTCAATTGGATGAATGAAAAATCACAAAGGTCACTATTTTGTTTCCTTCCATAGGACAACCTGTTCCTACAAATGCCTCAAACTCAACATGTCCAAAACTAAGGGACCATCATTTTTCTTAATATTTTCCTTCTTCCTTACTCTTCCTTCACAAGCCATAAATTTTTCCTCGCCCATCCTCAATGAATCTGCCAACATATTTCTCTTATGTCCCATGTGTCTCTAGGCTTCATCCCTACCTCATGCTCCATGGCTACTGCCTTCGTAATGTCTCACACAGACCCGTGCCCCAGCCACCAGCTGGCCTCCCTTGTCTCTTGTCCACTGTCAGCAACACTTGGGCTCTGCTGTGGTCAGAGTGTGTCCTGGTTTGGATTTCTCTGAAAGCAGACCCTGAGGCAAAGGCTTGGATACAGGTGGTTTATTGGGAGAAGATCCAAGAAAACAAGAGTAGAGAAGCAGGAAAATAAATCAGGGAAGAAGGAGAAAACAAGATACAGGTATATTATAAAGGTTGTTGTTATGGGCAACTGGGAGTTGAGACTCCTGGGAGCTTCTGGGAAGCATGCAGAATGCCTCCAGCAACTGTCCATCTGGAGGGTTAGAAACTGAAGTGTTTATCCACTGGCTTCTATCCTTATTAGTTCAGAGTCGCCCCTGGTGGCATTAACAGCTCTACACATCCAGGCTGTGTGTATGGGCAGGCCAAGTGGGCCCCTGTGGCAATGGAAAAGGCCCTGGGACAGAAAGGGACACACAGTCCAGAGGTGAGTCTGAATTCCTGTGAAACTGTCCCCTGCAGCTGCAGCTTAAATCAGACATGGGCTGAGGGATGTGACACAGACCCCTAGAGACACCTGCTCCAGAATGATCTCTAAAATGCATACGCAGCTATGGTTCGCCATGACCAAAACTCCCTGATGGCTCTCCTGAGCCTAGGGGAAAATGTCCAACTTTCTTAATAGCCCTCATAAGAATCAATGGCCTGCCCCAGCTTCTGTCACAACCTCACTTGTGGCTGCTCCCTGCTAGTGGTTTGCTCTCTGCATCATTCATTTTTTTCACCTCCACCATGTTGCCTATGCTGTTCCCTCTGCCTGGAATTCCCTTCCCATTTGCATTCCTTTTCTAGACTAATTCATCTTTTGAAACTTTTCCCTGACAATCCTGGGCAGAGTTAGACATGCTGCCCATATTTCTATCATCGCTCCTATTGTACTTTTTGCAATTCCCTTCCCCCACCATCTTACACTGTAAGCTCACTGAAGACAGTGGCATGATCCCCTTCCTCTGGGTTTTCCAAACGCCCAGGGAGGACCTGGGACATGAGAGGTGGTGCCAAATGGATGTCTGGTTGCATCCATGTGTAAACAGAACCGCTACTTTAGCAGGTGTCTCTATTCAATGTCTTACTAGGTCCCAATCTGAAAAGTGTGTGAAGCATCTGTTCAAGATTGTTGAAGGACACATAAACCAAGTGTCCAAAAAGAAAGTGACAGCCCTGGCAATAAACTCAATCAACAAACATTTGTTGAACAGCTAAAGAGCTCTGACATGACTTGGGGCATCGATGTGACCAGTGCTGGGGAATCCCACAAGGACGGAGACCAGAGAATCAAGATAAGACTACCAAGGCAGCCAGCCTTCCCATGTCACGGACGTCAGCCTCTCCTCCTCTGTGCCCACAGGCAGGCACCTGCCCTGGAGCAAGGGTAGCAAACGTTCACCTGTACTCTTGTAATCTGCAAAGGGGACCCTCTATAGGTCAGGTGGGCTCTGCACATGTGCAGGTAGCTACAGCCAACAACGACAAACATTTACTGAGCCCTGGGCAAGTTCCTGCCACTCTGCTCAAAGATACTTTCTCTGGCCTCAATTTGCTTACATTCTAGCAGGAGTGACAGGCCCCTAAACATACAATAGCAGTTTGATGTCATGATGACAATAAGATGTACTATACAGAGTTTGCATAGATGTATAAGGGACGAGAGTTCTAGAAGGCCTTTACGTTGACAAAATATTCTAGTGTATATATAGCATATATAATTTATATATTTATGTATATTTATAAACATATATAATATACATATTATATATTATATTTATATAATATATAAAAATATATGTATATATTATGTAATATAATATATAATATTTATAATATATAAACTATATATAATATATAAAATATATATTATTATGTATATATAAACAGATACATAAATTACATATACTATATATGTATTTATATATGTAAAAAATATATATAATATGTAATTTATTTATATATATTTATAAATTATACCAAGGAAAGAAGGAACAGATTCTCACCCGCTCCCCCTAGCTGCTCACATCTTCAACCTACCCAACCTGAAAGAAAATATATTATATATTTTATATATAATATATTAATAGAATATACATTTTATGTATTATTACTTATGTATATTTATATTACACACACACGATGGAAAGGCAATGATGACTATACACTTGATCAGTTGCCTTCATGTGTGTATTTTCTGTCTTTCATTCCCTAAGCATAGCTTTGCTCTGCTTTTTCTAACCCAGTTCAGTAGGTGTATAATGAATAGATCAATCTCAAATGGTCAGGAGAGGGCTGCAGGAGCCACCATCTAAGTTCAAAGTCTACCTCTTCCTCTTATGTGTTGAATCTTCTTGGGCAATTTTTCTGTCCACTCAGTTTTCATATCTACGAAGTAGGATTGATAAAAGTACCTACTGCCTAGGATATTGTGAAGGTAAAATAAGTTAGTTTATGAAAAAGCTTTTAAAGCACTGGGCATATAATAAGCCCTCAGTAAGGTTAGCCATTAGTAATAATGGTCTTGTTGTTTAAGATTATTATAAAGTAGCTCAGTGTTAGGGCCAATTTTCTAGAAAACAAATCTATCAAATATGAATGCTTAGTCTAGTTAAGTAAGAGAGCAAGTTCCAAGTTCTATCTCCTGAACCTCAGAGGTCAGCAGTAGCCCTCATACATGATTCCTAAAAAACCTATTTTTGATCTCTGGCTCTCAGATGGCAAGAATAAGGACAAGGAAAGTAATCTTGCCTGGGGCCTCACACGGCAGGGCACTTCATTTTTTAAAGTGAATAATTTATTAAGTACTTATTGTGGTTCTTGATTGTTTAGGAAAAAAAAAATCTCAACTTGGAAAACTAGGAGATGTATACACAGGGCAACTAGAAACCGAGAGAGAGAGATTGTGGAGAGGTGGAAGTGGCATGCTTAAAAGCGTAAGAAGAGAGGATGCTGGAGATGCCTGTGAAGGAGACCTTGGCCCTGCCTTCCTGAGGAATGTTCTGGAACTCTCATCCTCAGATGGAGCACCAGAGTGTGCAAGTCAGTCAACAACCATGCAGGCCCAGTGGTACAACAGCAAATGGCATGCCTGCATGGAGTGTCCAGGCAGATGGGCCCAAGACAGACCTGTGATTTTCCACAGCTCAGAGTGGCTTAGGGACATTGTAATGCTTCCCAAAGGCTGCATCCACGTGGACCAGAGAGCCAACAGGTGCCAGGCAATGTCGGACAGCTTGAGGAGCATGCAGTGGTGAGCTGCATGGATAGATGGCCAAAGGCCAGACAGGAAGAAGGCCACCTCCGGGACAGGTGCCATCTACCAAGGAACAGATGCTCACCCCCTCCCCCTAGCTGCTCCCCCAACCTACCCAACCTGAAAGAAAAAGCGGAGAACTTCAGACCAAGACCAATTTCCACCACGACTGGGGAGCCAGGGCCCAAAGAAAAAATAGGTTCAGGTCTAGAAATGAAAAGTTATTTCTTGCAGACAGCCAGAGTTTGAATAAAATCAGAAAGTCCCAAGTGAAGGCAGTCACTAGAGCTCATGGCTAAGAGTGTAGGTGATCTGGAGTCTGGCTGACTCTGGTCTCTGTTCTGCCTCTGAGAAGCCATCTCTGACCAGTTACTTACCTTCTCTTAGACTCTATTTGCTCATCTGTAAAATAGAGATAGTATTAATATCTCCTAATATGTTGTATGTGTTCAATAAAACATTACATGTAAACCCCTTGAGGGCTTGTTTCATGCTAAGCATTCAATCAATGCTGAATAACGGCATCATTAGGAAGGGAGGGAGTTGGGGAGGGGTCTTGGGGCAAGGGTGGGTGAGGGGTCTTTATGGAGTTCCCTGTGGTAGAGATTCAGGAGAACACTCTCTGAGAGCCAGCATATGGCAGGAACTTCCCCGGCCTGCTGAGGGTACAGGAGAGTGGGCTTTACCTGTGCACTAAGCACATGGTCCCCATGTGATCCAAGTCAACAAGAGCTAATATAATTTTATGGTCAAGGGTATGGATTCTGGCATCCGACTGCCTGGACTTATATTACTTACTAGCTGGGCAAATGTCCTTAGGTAAGTTACATAACCTCTTTATTTATACCTTAGTTTTGTCATCTGCACAATGGGAATAATCGTTCCTGTTTCATAGAGCTGTTCCGAGACTTAAATGAATGAATATATGCAAAGAGCTTTTCTAAGCTTTCCTTCCTGGCATGCTGACTGAAACACACTGTAAATATTAGCCATTATTATTCTGATTTTGCTCCCATCCGAGTTTACACTTCAGCTGCTAGAATCCCTCAGGATCTCAAATCTGATTTATCTTCCAACAATAAAACCCGTCCAAACTCCAAGGCCATTTTCCGGCAAGGGAGAGTCACATCAAAATAAGAACACTAAAACTACCAATACTCAAATGAAGATAGAGAATGGGGCCCTCCTCCTCCATGCAACCCTGGAATATCTCTCACTTGTGCTTCAGAGGGGAGCAAAAACATCAGCAAGAGGGCCCATTACCCAAAGTGAGGGACTCACAGCATCAGGGAAACCTCACTGAGATAAGACATTAATCAATCCAAGAAGGAACAAAAGGGCAGCTTGTTTGCAGAAGATATTCCATGCTTCTTATATATTTTGGATATAAACCTCTGTTAATGGAAAAACCAAACTCTGCAAAATATTTTAAAGAAGTTTATTCTGAGCCAATATGAGCGACCATGCCAAGGGAACAGAGTCTTAAGAGGTTTTGGGAAAGTGTGTCTACAGCAGTTATATTACAATTTGGTTTTATACATTTTAGGTATGTATAGGTTTACATCGGTTTTATACATTTATACATTTGCAAATATTTTCTCCCATTCAATAGGTTGTCTTTTCACTCTGTTGATAGTTTCCTTTGCTGTGTGGAGACTTTAGTTTAATCCTATTTGTCTATTTTCACTTTTGTTGCCCCTATTTTTGGGGTCATAGATCAAAAAATCATTGTTCTGACCAGTGTCATGGAGCCATTGCCCTATGTTTTCTTCTAGCAGTTTTATAGTTTCAGGTCTTACATAAAGTCTTTAATCCATTTTAAATTATTTTTTTGTATATGGTGTGAGATAATGGTCTAATTTGATTCTCCTGCATGTGGATATCCAGTTTTTCCAGTACCATTTATTAAAGAGATCATCCTCTCCCCATTGTACTTTCTTGGCATCTTTATTGAAAATTGATTGACCATAGATGCATGGATTTATTTCGGAGCTTTCTATTCTGTTCTGACGGTCTATGTGTCTGTTTTTATGCCAGTACCATGATGTTTTAATTACTCTAGCTTTGTAATATGTTTTGAAATCAGGTAGTGTGTGATGCCTCCAGTTTGGCTCTCTTTGCTCAAGATTGCTTTCAGTTAGCTAGGAGAAAGAAGTTCAAGAGATCTATTGCACAATGGTGTGGCTATAGTCAATAACAATGTATTATATTCTTGAAAATTGCTAAGAAAGCAGATTTTAAGTGTTTACACCACCAAAAAAAGATATGTGAGGTAATGTATATGTTAATTATTTCAATTTAGCCAGTCCACAATATATTTGTGTTTCAAAATATCAGGTTGTATACCATGAATATGTACAATTTTTATCAATTTTTTAAAGACAATATTCTGTGCTCATATTTCTTCCTTGAACCAAGTATAAGAAAAAAGTAACTTCATCTTGTATCAGTTATCTATTGTCCCAGTAGTGCTGCATAACAAACAACCTCAAAACTTCAGTGGCAGACAGTAAACATTTGTTTTTGTTCAGGGTCTGCAGGTTGGCTGCCTGGTTCTGCTCATCCAAGACTCGGCTCCGCAAGGCGCATTCACATGGCTGTGGTCAGCTGCAGAGAGGTCAGGCAGCCATGCGATCTTGGCTGGTCTCTCTCACATGTCTGGGGCCTCACCTGGGATAACTGTGTTGATTCAGCTTTGCTCTGGGGTCTCATTCTCCAGCAGGTTAACCCAGACATGTTTCACAGCAAAAGCCAAAAAAGTGAGTGGAAATGCCAAAATGCTTTGTCAAACTTCTGTTTGTCTCATGTCTGCTGTCACAGCCTCGGCCAAAGCAAATCACACGCTGAGCCCAAAACTAAGAGATGGGACAAAATTCTCCCCCACACCACCACATACAATGAAGAGGTTGTGCAAACTTACATTGCAGAGGGTTTAGATTCAGGGGAACATGAAGAATTGAGGCCATCTGTCAATCAATCTATCACGTATCCAAAAGAACTTGCTAACATTTATTTCAGGGAAAGAAAAGTGAAAATTATAAGAGAGAGCAAGTCTACTGAAAGGAAGGCCAGAATCACCCACAAGACAAGCAACCCTGAGGGCATCAAAGAGCATTTCCCTTTCATTGACCATGTTGCATTCAAAGAAACACCAAATTCTCACATTCCACTCTTTACAAGGAACATCTTAAAAGCTTGTCCAACATTTCTAGTGCCACCCACTTTGAATTAATCCAGATATGTCATTATGAGGTAGGAGGTAGGAGGTGGGACTCAACTCCAGAGGTGGGGCTCAGACCTGGACCAGACTGAGGACTAGCTGGCTGGCTACAACAGGGCCAGGGGCAAAAGCAGCTTTCAATCAGACCCACCTACCAGTGTGGCTTGTCAATTTACTGTTGCCATGGCAACACCCAGGACTTGCCACCTCTTTCCATGGCATTCAGTGATCCAAAAGTTACTACCCCCACCCTGCATAAACTGCCCCTTAATCTGCACGCAATTAAAAGTGGATCTGGACCTGCATGGTGGCTCACACCTGTGACCCCAGCACTTCAGGAGGCCGAGGCAGGTGGATCACAAGGTCAGGAGTAAAAGACCAGCCTGACCAACATGGTGAAACCCTGTCTCTACTAAAAATACAAAAATTAGCCGGGCATGGTGGCGCGTGCCTGTAGTCCCAGCTACTTAGGAGGCTGAGGCAGGAGAATCGCTTGAACCCCAGAGGCAGAAGTTGCAGTGAGCCAAGATCACACCACTGCATTCCAGCCTGGGTGACAGAGCAAGACTCCATCTCAAAAAAAAAAAAAAAAAAAAAAAAAAAGGATATGAATATGACTGCAGAACTGCCCTGAGCAGCTACTCTGCCCACAGGGTAGTCTTGTTCTGCAGGAGCAGTCATGGAGCTGTAACACCACCAGACCTATAGCACTGCCTGTTCAATAAAGCTGTTCTCTTCTACCTCTGGCTTTCCCTTGAATTTTCCTGGGCAAAGCCAAGCTAACGTGGCTAAGCTCCACTTCGGGGCTGGCCTGCACTGCATCATTTAGAGTTCACTTTTCCAGCCACCCTGCCCCAAGCCCTTAATATTTCAGGAAATATATATCTACATGGAAAAAATGAAAAATAAGTTTAAAGACATTAAGATTTCTGCCCATTCATCAGGTTTGACTTGGGTGAAAGTCTGAAATCTCTCCCTTTACTGTTCCTTTCCACCAACTCTCAGTTAAGACCAATGAGTAATTCACAAATGAAATTATTTTTAACATAATGTATGTTGTGGGATGCTTGAGTCCTCACCAACTGTGGCTTGTGGTTAAAATCCTGGTGCCTACTCTAGATTCCAGGAAAATAAATTGAAGAGGAAAAGTGAAATTTCATAATGAAAATTTAGCATCATAGTTCATTACTCTACCATTGTATGTTACTCATACAGAAGCTATCTTGGAAACATCCTTCCTTTTCCTCTGTCTTGTTTTATAAGAGGAGCTGGCCCACTTTAATAGCCTGTACATTTAAGATCCATAAAAGATAATGCGTAGTGAAGATGGTTGAGTCAGATAGACTTGTCAGAAAGACATTTGGATAATCAATTTTTAACTAGGTAATAAGAGTTGACACCATGCCACTAACACCTTCAGGCTTAGGAGGAGAATTCTGTTCCTTGTCCTCCATGGTGAATTTCACAGAATAGGCTGGCTGGATTCCAAAGTACTGACCACTGGGGAGTGCCAGGCATAATATTACACTTGCCAGGCCATCAGTTTGACCTCGAGCCTAAATTCCTTGGTAGCTCCCTATAAATTACGGGTTCTGTCATTTTATCTGAAGCAATTATTCACATTCAGTGTGGTTTTTCTTGTGGCCAAGTTAAACAGAGGCATTCATCAGCTGTGTGTATTCAGAGGACCAACTATTTTTTGGTAGGGCTGAGAATGGTCTAGATGAGATTCCATAAATCAGTGCTAACAGCTACAGTGGTTAGTTCTCTCCTGGCACTTCAGGACACTGGACTAAATCAACAGGGTTGCACTTTTCTTTTCCACTTAGTTGAAAGCTCTTGATCCAACACCAGCATGAGTGCTCAGGCCCCCTCCTTACCTCCTGGTTTTGTTTGACCTGGGTTTTTTGGGACACCATAGGGAAGGAAAAGGCAAACATTACAGTAAAGTTTTCCATATAACTAACTAAAAGACTCTCATTCCTTAAGTAATGGACAATATGTAAGCATACTTTATTAATTTTCTTTGCTAATATTACAGAGTTAACTTGTGTTCACTATACCAGTGAAACAGTTCAAAGATACATGAGAAAATCTCCCTCCACCCACCTCCTTTCTCATCCCCAGCCTCACACCCCAAAGTCACCAATGTCACAGCCTGGAGTCCATACATTCACATATTTCCCCAGCTTCATATCCACATACAAAGGGAAAAATGGGAGAGATGAAGAAATTAGCTAAGTAGGGGCTGGAGCCAAAGACTTTTATTTTGTTCTAAAGATAAACGAAAAACCCAGAGGCTTTTAAAAGTGGAAGAAAGGAAAGTGTTAAGTTCTGTCTGTGTGACAACTGAACCAATGCGGGAATACCTTTAGGAGGCTATGGTGGTTGTCCAGGAGAGAGAGGATGGTGGCTGGAACTGAGGTGGTGGCATGCTGGTGGACAGCAGTAGATATTTTTGAGGGGTGAGCCTGGACAACATTTGAGGATGGATCAGATGCCATGGGGCAGAAGGTCATTTGTGGGTTACAGATCTGGGTAGCTAGTGCTGCCTCACCAGGAAAGGATCCAGAAGGAATGGGAGGCTTGGAACGGAGCAGTGATTCAGTTGGGATGTGCTGAGGGTGAGGCCTTCCAAGGAAGGAGGTCACATGGGCCACTGGCTCAGAGGAGAGGTCTGTAGACTGGAGGGTTTTGACTAAGGAGCTTTGAGGGTATCCCCAGCACCTAACACAATATCCTAGCATATTGGATGCTAAGCAAGTATTCATTAAACTAATAACTTACAACAGGGATCATAGATGAGTCTTTGCAGAATAAACCTGTCTCCCTTTTGGGCTCTCCAGAGGCCCAGACTTAAGACTTTTCAGTATCATGTAGAGGCTAATCATTTGGCACACCTTCAATACAATATTCTTGAAATATCTGTCTCTTAGTCACTTGCTTGGAGGAGAGGCTCAAAGCTGCCTGAGATGTTGGGAGAGAGAGGAATAAAGACAGAAGGGTGCTGAAAAAGAGAACGGTGACCTCTCATCCTCGCTAAGATCTGAACAATTCCGCTCTGGCCCAATTTGCAAGCTCTACTCTGTGGGAAAAATAAGAGTAAAGGCTCCAAGGTGAAATTGCTTGGACTGAAATCCTGGTTCTACCATGTGCTGTGTGCAAACACAGGCACATTATGTAACTGCTGGGCCTCCACTTCCCCATCTAGAACATGGGGCTTGTAATAGTGGCAACCTCATAGGCTCAGTCTGAGAATTCAGTGAAAGTGCGCAATTAAAGCATTTAGCAGAGTGCCTGGCCCCCTGTAAGCATCTTCAATCATGGGCTGCTTTTTTCATTCACCACCCCTTCCTCCAACCACACAAAATGCTGTCCCTGAAAGGAATTCCAGAAAAGAAAACTTCCTCCATGACATTGTAATTCCTGCGATGTCTGAGAAATGCAAGAAAGTTTCTTCTCCCAGGGATCCTTCCCATTAGCCCTCTCCATCTGCCTCTGGCTTCCCATCACCCCTTGGCCCCGTGTGCCATGTTTTATGGCTTTCCAAGTTGGAGTCCACCTACTTTCCCTTGATGACTCTGTTTGGCGGACAGGATTCATTTCTTGTCCATCTTTGCATTGTTTCACTGCCCTCAGCGCTGTGCCTTATTCACAGTAAGGGTGCAATAAACGTTTATGGCAATTAACTTAATCGTATTTTCCCTTTATTGGGCCTTGAGAGAAAGAGAGGCAGAGATCACTAGAGTTAACTTCTGTCCCACACCTTGGGAGCCAAATTCTTTGGCAATTGTTGTTTTTGTCTTTTTAAAAATAATCTTCGAGTTTCTTATTATTGAGGTCATTTCTACACATTGTAGAAAAATTGGAAATGTAAAAAAAGAAGAATATGACAAAAATAATAACTAACCATAATTTGACTAGAGATAATCATGGGTAACATTTTGGGACTCTATATATCTATTATACACATCTATATAAGTTCTGTGTATCTATATCTATATAAATTGAGATCAACTGTATCTATATAAATTGGGATAAAATTATATATATATAAACTGTATCTATATAAATTGGGATCAATTTATTGCAATTCAGTGTAAATTGAATACACTGTTTTGGGCCGGGCACGGTGGCTCATGCCTGTGATCCTAACACTTTGAGAAGCCAAGGCAGGCGGATCACTTGAGGTCAGGAGTTCAAGAGCAGCCTGGCCAACATGGTGAAACCTCATCCATACTAAAAATACAAAACTTAGCTGGCCATGGTGGCGCATGCCTGTAATCCCAGCTACTTGGGAGGCTGGGGCAGGAGAATCACTTGAACCCAGGAGGCAGAGTTTGCAGTGAGCCTAGATTGCACCGCTGCCCTCCAGCCTGCGTGACAGAGTAAGACTCTGTCTTAAAAATAATAATAATAATAATAATAATAATAATAATGAACACAGTGTTTTGAAATCACTTTTCAATCAACATTATTTAAGGAGAATTTTTCCTTAATTTAAATATTATTCAAAATAGAATTTCAATGTTCATTTCTCTCATGAATAAATAGTCTTGTGTATAAATCTTTGCCTACATATCTGACTGTTTCCCTAGAATAGACTTGCTGGAAATGGAATTTCTTTGTCAAAGGGTGTGAACTCATTTTAAGTCCTTGTTACCCATTGTCAAATGCTGTTGAGGATGAGCATCCCACTTTAAGCTACCAACAGCCTGAAAAGGAAGGCACATCCATTCTCATCCTCTTAGCATTCAGCATCTTTTTATGCTGGACAGTTTGGCATAAATGGCAGAGACTTGCCTTGTTAATTTGTTTGATTACTAGTCAGGTTGGCCTCTGTGATTTGTCTGCTCTTATCTTCCACCCTTTTGTTCTACTAATGGGTGAAGGTCCTTCTTTTTGATCTTTGAGACCCTTTTATATCAGGAAAAAATTTACCCTTTATCTGCATTAGTTACAATTTTGTTTTCTTTGAAGTTTGGCTTTTGAGTGTGTTTGCTTTTTGAGAGACACACTCAAATTTTGTACAAATTTAATTTTTGTACAACCCACTCCATCACATTTCTTGAGATGATCTTAACTGTGTGTATATTTAGAAAGTCTTTATACAGCCTGAGATTAATGAACAACTTATCTGCATTTGGTTGTTTTTTTTTTTTTGAGATGGAGTCTCGCTCTGTCACCAGGCTGGAGTGCAGTGGCGCGATCTCAGCTCACTGCAACCTCCGCTTCCCAGGTTCAAGCAATTCTCCTGCCTCAGCCTCCCAAGTAGCTAGGATTACAGGCGCGTGCCACCATGCCAGCAAATTTTTCTATTTTTAGTAGAGACGGGGTGGTTGTTTTTTAATGGTTATATTTTTGCAACTAATTCTATTTCTATGTGAATTTTAGTATGAAATGTTTGCATTATAAAAAATTTTTTAAATGTAGAAAAATACAAAGAGGAGAATAAAATTCACCTGCCATCATGCTCCCATATAATCAATTTCAACATTTTTGAAACATTGTTCTAATCCTCTTAGTTTTTTCCCATCTGTTCATTTTTCCAAATAAATTTTAGAATCATTTGGTCACATTTCAAAAGAAAAATAAATCCAAAGACTATTGATTGAGAAAATATTAAGTTTATAAACTAATTGGAGAAGAATTGTCATTGTCACAAACTTTAGATTCCTTCTACAGAAATGTTTATACATTTGTTCACATCTTCTTTTGTATCTCAAAAAGATTTTTCCAATTTTCATCATGTCAATCCTACTCATTCCTTGTCATGTTTATTCCTAGGCGTCTTGGGTTTGCTATTGCAATTAATAAAGTGGTTTTGTTTCCCATTTCATCTTTTAACTGGTTAATGCTGTTATAAGCAAAGCTATTGCTTTTTGTCTATTTGATATTTAATCCACCTACTTTATTAAGCCTCATGAATTCTAAGAGATTTACAGGTTACTCTTTTTTTATTATTGTTATACTTTAAGTTCTAGGATACATGTGCAGAATGTGCAGGTTTGTTACATAGGTATAGACGTGCCATGGTGGTTTGCTGCACCCATCAATCCGTCATCTACATTAGGTATTTCTCCTAATGCTATCCCTCCCCTAGTCCCCTACCCACCGACAGGCCCCGTGTGTGATGTTCCCCTCTCTGTGATGTTCCCCTCCCTGTGTCCATGTTACTTTTTGATATTACCAGGGACACCTGGATTTCTACTGATTTTAATGAGGATACCTTCTGTATTCACCATTAAATATGATGGTAGTTGCTGGTTTTAGCTCAATATTATTTGTCATGCTGATTAAGTGGACTTGCATTCCTAGCTTTCAAAGAGGTTTTCTTTCCTTTTTAATTAGGAGTGGGTGTTGCGTGTTATCTAATACATTGTCAGTGTGTGGCTATTTATAAGTTCTGTGTGATTATACCATTTATCTATATAAATGTCCGCTTTGTTCTATTTAATAATGCTTTTCCCCCTTCTGAATTCCACTTTGAATTTGAATTCTACTTTGTCTGAAATAGATCCTGCCACCCCTGCTTTTAAAAAGAAAAAAATCTTTTTGCTTGTATTATTTAACTTGCCTATCCCTCCATTTTTAATCTTGTCATACCATTGCTTTTCAGTGTCTCAAGCAGTAAGACATTTAACAATTATCAGTCCCATGCTTACTTTGTGCCAGACACTGGATTAAACAAAAATGGAAAAAGAGGATAGAACGTGCTGGAAGGGGTACATTCAAACCCAGTCTGAACTGGCCACTGCTGTGAGCACATTTGGGGGCAGCAGTAGATCCTAGAAGGGCCTAGCTCAGCTAGGAGACCCAGCCAGGCTGTCCAGAGGTGACAAGAGGATTGTCACCCAGACTTGCCCAAGAAGAGTGAATCTGAGTCTTGGAGAGAATGGGAGTTTTGATTCTTCTGGGCCCAGATGGCTTCAGGGCCCCCTGGAATTTGGGGACCCCACAGTTGGTCGCCACCATGAATTGAGGAGCCTTGCTTCTCTCCACACTGTCTTTTCCCTGCCTCCTCGTGGCTTCTGCTTCACTCATTCACTCATTCTGTCAGTGAATGATTCTTCAGCACCTGCCCTGCATAGGATGCCATTGTAGGTGCTGGGAAATCAATGGGAAGAAGATGGAAGACAAGACTTCCCTTAGGAAGCTTCTGTTCTACAGAGGTGGGCAGACATGGCCAGAAAAAGCACAAGGCCATTTCCAATGGTGGAAGGGCCAGGACTGCTGCCCTTTCTGATGGCTTCTCTTTACACTTAGGAGAAAATTCAGGGCCTCATAATCCCTAGGCCCTACATAACCACACACACACACACCACCAACCACACACACACACCACACACACCACACACCACACGCCACACACACCACGCACATACCACAAACCACACACACACCACACACTACACACACCACACAGACACCACACCCCACACACACATCACACACTACACACACAGCACACACATCACACATACACATACCACATACACACCACACACCACACACACCACACACCACACGCCACACACACCATGCGCATACCACAAACCACACACACACCACACACTACACACACCACACAGACACCACACCCCACACACACATCACACACTACACACACACCACACATACACAGCACACACATCACACATACCACATACACACCACAAACCACATGTACACAGCACACACATCTCACATACACATACCACATACACACCACACACCATACATACACAGCATACATTACATGTACACACACGACACACCACACACAGACCACACACCACACATATACAGTACAGAGACACTACACATACCACATACACACTACACACCACACACACACCACATACACACACCACACACACACACTACACACACCACATACAAACCACATAACACATACACACCACACATATACCATACAGACACCATACATACATGCACCACACACTACACATACACTACACACACCACACCCCACACATCCATGTACCACGTATATGCTACACACACCACACCACACATGCCACACATATACAGCACACATACACAACACAAATATACCACACATACCATGCACACACCACACACACCAAATACATAAACCACACACACTGCACACATACTGTACACACCACATACACCACACACACACCACACACATACACTGTACACACCACAACATACACCGCACACACCACACACATACACTGCACACACACCACACACACTACATACCACACACACCACACATACCACATACATCACATATACACCACACACACCACACATATACACCATGCACACCACATATACCACACACAGCACATATACACCACACACATACACCATGCACACCGCACACACACCACACACACCACAGACATACACCACACACACCATACATACATCACACACAACATACACACCACACATACAATATACCCACCACACACACCACGCATATACCACACACACCACATAACACACTACACAAACCATATATACACCACACACTGCACATACACAGCGCACACACACCACACACATGCACTGTACACACCACACACAGATACCACACACACCACACACATACACTGTACACACCACACACAGACACCACACACACCACACACATACACCACATACACCACACACATACACCACACACACACTACATACCACACACACCACACATACACCACACATACCGCATACACCACACATACACTGCATACCACACACACCACACATACGCCACACACACCACATATACCACACACACCGCATATATACCACACACATACACCACACACACCGCACACACTGTACATGCATCACATACAGCATACACACCACACATATAATATACCCACCACACACACCACACATATACCACACACACCACATAACACACTACACAAACCATATACATACCACACACTACACATACACAGCGCAAACATTACACACACACACACACACACACCATATACATGCTACAAGCCACAAATATATCACACACACCACATACACCACATACAGCATACATACCACATGTGCACACACATCACACATATGCACTCACATCACACATATACCTCCCATATATCACACACGTACACACACCATACCCATGTGTGAGCACACACAGCACACACACATGCACACCACTACCTCTGCCATCCCCCACCGCTTGCTCGCTGCAGCCTCTTGACCTGGACGTTCCTTAATCAGGTCCTGGCCCTCTTCTCCTCAGCGCCTTTGTCCTGGCTGTTCCCTCTGCCTGGACATTCTTCCCTAGATGTTCGCACAGTTTGTCCCCCACCTCTCTCAGGCCTGTTGGAATGTCACTTCATCCACGCAGCCTTCCTGGACCACCTCTCTAGGAAGGCGTGCCCCTCCCTCCCACCTGATCCCTCAGCCCTTTGCCTTGCTTTGTTCTGCCTCGGGGAATCTCAGGACTGCCTGCCCCGTGCTGTACACTGATCTGTGTCTTTGTCTACTGTCTTCTCAATCAGACTTTCTCTGAAATCCCCAGCATGGAAAACAGGCACAGCACAAAGTAGACACTCAATGAGTATTTGTTGAAAGAACAGAAGATGAAAGCAACACCTGGTGTGGGTATTGATGGTTCTACAGAATGACTTGGACAAGGGGGATCCCAGAGAGAAGGAGAAGAGAGGAAGAGCTGAGCTGCTCAGGTCCCATCCATTCACGTTGGACTCACCACTCTGTATCTCATTCCACCTCCTTGGGGAGGAAGACGGGGTGGGGAAAGAAGAGTGGGGAGGAACCCTCCCTCCCACAATGTATGTTGTTTCATCTTGTTTCAGACTCATGCTTGTATGATTTTTGTCTTTATCCTTGTAATTTGAGTTTTGCCAGAATGTGCCTGGAAATGGTGCCCCTTTCATTAATTTTGCCTGAAACATGATATAATATTTCTATCTGCTCCCTACGTCTTCTCCAATTCCATGAAGATGTCTTATTTCTTATATTCTTATGTCTGATTTCATTATAGATTTTCTTGTTCTGCATTCTGTGAGAGCTTCTCAAATTCATAGTCAGGCCATTGATCAGGAATCTGTCATTGATCTGCAATGATGATTCTGTTCTTTTTGGCCTCAAAGCTGAATTTTAATTCTGCAACTGCAACATTAGTTTCCTTTCAATACTTCTTTGTCTCCTCAGTCCCATCTCCAGGTCAGTATTGTGTCTCAAGACAATTCTCTTTCAACCTCAACCCCTTCTCTTCTAGGACATTCTATTCTTTTTCTCCTTGGGCCATGTCTTCTGGCTTTGTCTTCTAAACTTTTATTCTGGTTCCTAGAGTAAATCATTTTCAGAAGCATGTATTTCCTCTGAATATTATGGATGTTTCATTCATTAATTCAACAATGCAATTTATTGACTGCCCACCCAGCGCTGAGCACTGAATTAGTCTCAGGAGCAGCCCAGAGCCAGCAAGTCCCTGTCCCCATAGATGATAGAATCAAATGGGGAAATTAAGCAATTATACAGGTAATTTTAATTAAGTGTGACAAGTGCCATAAATAACATGTGTGCAGGGTTATAGCACAGTGTATAGTATGAGCACACAACTGTGGCTGGGCAGAGAGGGAGAGGATAGGTAGAGGTTGCTACCCACTCTTATTCTGAGCTGTTGCTTTTTCTTAATACTCATGTTTTTGAATTTGGGTCCCTCCACCCCCATCTTTGGTCACTGTCAATGAGCCATAAATGATACATGCTTCTTGTGTGATGACAGTTGGGATGTTGAGTTCCCCATGTATTTCCTCTCACCGTCTATTTGGGTGTCATGCCAATCCCCTTTCAGGTCAATAGGCAGGTGACATGTTGTACACGGCCTCTGGTCCAATCTCCAATGTGGCAAGGCAGGTCCTCTCATGCCTAGCTGCCAACATTAGGTATAATAGTCTATCCCCACTGCCTTACTTCTGACCTCCTGAACCAATCTGTAATGTCCATACAAAACCAAAATCTCCAGCAAGCATTGTTTTTTGGACCCTTCAGGAGTAAATATGTCCAGAGTGGACAATTTATTCCAAACTGTGACCCCTTTCAGTACAAATTGGAATACATTCGGTGCGGTGTTTATGGGAAACTATGGAAGGCATGTTGCATTTCCAGTGCTTTCTGGTCATTGGGAGAGGTAGCCTGGGTAATGTGGAGAGGTAGAGAATTCTGGGAACTTCCCCCACAGCTGACCCACTAGAATATGGAGCACAGAGAGCACCAATGAATCTGATTCTAAGGAAGAAAAAACAAAAATTCATTTCTCAAAGGAAAGAAGAAGAAATGAAACTCAGGCTAGTGGAGAAGGAGAATACAGCAAGGTTTCAAGGAGTTCAGATAAATATTTAAACTTGGAAGGAATTACGAGTCTCCCAGAACGGCATGCATCATTAATTCCCAGGCAGTCAGGTTAACAATGAGCTGCTAGAGAGATGGCCTCTTGAATTATTCTTTTAATGGAGTTCCCAGGTTAAAGTAGATTTCATTTAAGGTCAATCAATAGACAGTTTTACCCAGGCCTGGTGATTAAAAGAAAACATAAAGAAATCCTGTGACAGTAATCATTTTGGCTCAATCAGACCTTCCTTTCAACCTGAAAAGCCCTAGATGAAGGCCACGGCATGGATTAGGGCAGGGGCTCCTGGTTCTATTTTCCATCAAGTCCCTCATCCTGAGTGAGTTTTAACTACCCCCACCCCTTTAGCCAGATGACTCACTCCACATCCCCAGGCAAAGAGAAGAAATTCATGCCCCTTTCCTTTCTGGTAGATGAGGCACACTGGAATAATTTAAATTAACAGTGTAGATCTAGCTTATTTCTTCAATTCCCAATGATCGGTCACAGTGAATTAGCATGAGTCAGAATTTTAGTTTGACAGAAGTGATTATATTAGGATCCCTGTGAGTCTCTGGGTCTCTCCAACTCTCCTTCTTTATTAGAAGTAGCCTCGGGAAATCAGGAGGAAATGAGATGCCCAGGAATGTGTATCTCAGTGATCCACCATTGACTTGGTTAGGAAATTAGGGGTAGAGGAGGGTTTCTAGAAAATGAAATTGCCTTCAGGTCTTGCCAATTGATTCAAGGGCTTGAAAAATGCATCAAGGAATTATAACATTGGAAGGAAAGGGGGCTCGCCTTTCTCCATCATTTGTCTTCAGGCTGTCAGTGGAACCAACGTTCTTTCTTTGAAAGGTGGGTCCTTAAGAGTGAAATATTGAGTCTTTCTTTCCTTTTTCTTTCTTTTCTTAATAGTCCAGGACTTTTTCTAAAAGTGTGTTTTACCTGATCCAGCATTTTGAGTTTATTAGACAGGATTTTTCCAAGGCTTGCTATTTCAGTCTCACTTTTCACCAATTCAAGAGAATGAAGAAGAAAGATCCTTGTTGCCATGTGGTTATTTTGAATAAATTAGGCTTTAAAGGGGCTGCTGGTTTCCAGTTCACACACACAATCGAACTCTGCTGTAGTTTCCATATTTATAAAAAATCCCTGCTGTGAAGCTAACAAGGAAAAAGCCTCTGAATCTCTTCTTTCTGCTTATCAAGAATCAAAATAGAAACAAGGAATGTTTGAAATAATACAGAAATGGCACTGAGGAATGTGAACGTTCTAGGGGGGAAGGGAATAAATTATGTGTTGGGGGGTGCTTGTGCATGCAAATATGAAAATTGATATTCATAAACTCATTAACCACAATGTTAGGGGGCTAGAGATTTGATTTAATCCTTGATATTTTTATTTTCATAAAGGCCAGAGATAAAAGGTGTTTCCTTTGGAGACAAGAATAGCTTCTTGAAAGACTTTAGTTATTGTTACTCTTGAAAAGGTTCGTGATCACTTTTGAATACATTATTATAATGATAGATGAGGAACAGTGACAAAGAAAATAGAAGCCTAATTTTTTATTCCCTTGAAATTTTCAGCTCTAAAGCAGCTTGGCAGCGACTCTAAGAATACTACTGGGCTCTCTCAGTCACACTGAAGCATCGTTTCTGAGTTGAGACATAGGTGAAAATGTGTGCGTGCCTACATGCAAAGCGTGATATTCACATGCACATTCTTAAACATGTAGCATCAGCATTTGAAAGGCTTACCAAAAAGAGAAAAAAGAAAGCTGGAATTCAAACCCAGAAACCAGGAAGCAGCTGCAGAAATACCTAGGTGTGACTGTATAGAGATTCTGGGTCCTTTTCCAGATGCATTGATCTTAGAACTTGACAACTGAGAAATGCATCTTTACCATTCTTTTTGCCTAAAGTATTATATATACTTGAATGCAACATTGTGTTTTATTTTCCAACTCTGCCAAGGTTCAATCTACTGGTATTGAATATCCACCAAAAGAATGCTAGACTATTACAAAGCATGCACAAAAGAGGTACAGAAAACCCATATGCCTTATTCTCTCTCCAACTCTGATAGCAATAAAACACCGACTTCACCCTTTTCACTCTGAGATTCTGACTAATAAGCAGAGACAGAGGAGAAAGTGAAATTGAATCTCAATTATAACAGATATAAGAGAATGACTGTTTTTATTGCAGTTGTAGAGTTTGGTCTTTTCTATGCTTTACTGAATTCTGTTACTAAAAAAAAAAAAAAAAAAAAAAAGATCTTTTTTGTTTAAATTCAGCTGCAAGAGCCTAAAGAGGTTTGAACAGTGGCAAACTGTAATAAATCATTTTAAAAGGGAAAACACTTCACAAAAGTAAATCAGAGTCATTTCCCTACCTTAGAACTTGAGTTTCCATTACTTCCAGGAGGTTTTCAACTTCAGGATGAATAGAGTCACCAGAAGAATAATTTATTTCAGTTTAAAGTTGGCCATATGTATGAGTATGGAATTTGAAACAGAATAAAATAATAGGATATTTAATACTGCTTGTCAAAGACTACTTACCCCATTCAGCCTGTGAAGATATATTACTTGGAGAATCAGATTGTCAACAGAATTAAGAATCTGGAAGACTTAGAGGGTTAGGGCTTGGCTTCCAATATAGCCACCCGATCAACATATTGACTATTGCTTGGCCCTTTGGGAACTATTGGGCGGCTGATCCAATTTGAGATGAAAAAAAAAAAAAAGAGGAAGAAGAAGAATCTACAATGTAGAAGAAAAGGCAGAGTGACAAAAACCCATCATTAGAAAGAAGTCATGTTAATTCCTTGCCCATGGTCTCGTAACATATTTTAATGACTTCCTATGCCTTCTGGTTAAAACTCAAGCTTTGCAGCCTGGCACCAATTTCTATCCGGTTTCCCTTGCCTGTACTTTTACAAGCTGCTTCTCCTTCACCTCATTCGTATTCAATGTCTGGGACTCAGTTCAAGGCTCTTACTTTGGAAACGTTCCCTGACTTTTCTCACTGATCCCCTCTCCAGTTTTCTTCTTTCACATTACCATAGCACCTTGAGTTTACACGGCACAAAATCCATGGCTCATCAATGTTCTTTTATGCCTCTACTCCATCATAAGCTCCTAGCTCAAAGGACTCATTCCTCCACCTCCTATTGGTAGCACTGTGCTGGGTCTCACCACTGCAGAGCCTTTCTCCAGCCTTCTCCTGCCTGCTCTGTGCCCCAGGGTGAAGCCGCAGGCAGGCAGTGCTCTCTGGCTTCTAGTTGGGAAGATGCCAAAGAAAACTGGAGAGTAGGCCAGACACGATGGCTCATCCCTTTAATCCCAGCACTTTGGGAGGCCGAGGCAGGTGGATCACTTGGGGTCGGGGGTTCGAGACCAGCCTGGCCAACATGGTGATACCCCGTCTCTACTAAAATTACAAAAATTAGCTGGGTGTGGTGGTGGGTGCCTGTAATCCCAGCTACTTGGTGGGCTGAGGCAGGAGAATTGCTTGAGCCCTGGAGGTGGAGGTTGCAGTGAGCTGAGATCAGGCCACTGCACTCCAGCCTGGGCGACAAAGCAAGACTCTGTCTCAAAATAAAAAAAATAAAATAAAGGAAAAAGAAAAAAAATGGAGAGTGGAGGGTGGGAAGAGATATGAGTCTGGGTACTTATTCTCCTGGGTCCCTCCCTCCAAGCCATGGGTTGGCCAAGGCAGCAAGCCCCTGTCTAAGTAGCCTCTTCGCTACAGTGACAGTTCCCCAGGTTCTAGAACCCCTTCTTCCCCTTCCTGTTCAGGCCTGGGGACCTGGGGACAGTAACAGCTTCCCACTCTTGCCTGTCCTCGGTGCTTTGTCATCCTTTATTGATTTTCTTAACCCTGCAGCAGCACGGTAAACAGTTCCCTCGTTAAACCCTCTGCAATTAACCTTATTGACGATGCCATTGCTTTTCTGCCAAGATCCTAACCAATGCATTGCCAAGCAGAGTCCCCAGCAAATCTAGGAATCTGTAAATATTTGGTGAATGTGTTTATAAAATTAAGATCATGCCAAAGTGGACATCGGGTGACTGGAGTTCTGATGCTAGCTCCAGCTCAGGCAAGTCGTGTGAGTTCAGGCAAAGCTAAAAGCCCCCACCTCTCAACTTTTCCCAAACATAAAAGGAAGCTTAGATGCAGAGACCCCTTCTACAATCCCCATCACTGCTAAGTGCACCTCTCTTGCACATGTCACTTTTTGGGGTGGATGCTCACTTCTCTCCCCCACCCAAGTCTTAGATAGGGAGAAGGCTGCCTTGAGGCTCTGCCATGGGATCGATTCCTCCTAAGCTAGAAGATATTGATCCTGTGACAATTGCTGTCCTGCCTTTCTTTCTGGGAGGAGCTGGCTGTGGGCGCCAGGATTGTGCAAAACGAAGGTATTTCTGAATAACAGTGGCACATTGTCTCATTATCGATTGTTCTGCAGTCTAACTGGGTTAGATGGGTGCACATTTCAGACCCCTCCCAAGCAAAACAAATCCTTTAAAGGGAGAGAGGCAGGTGTAGACAGAATGGGGTTATTTTATTTCATATGAAGATGCTGAGCTCCTGATGAGTTACATTTTTATTTCTTTTTGAATGCTAAAAATGACTGATGGCCACAGTCCTGGCAATGACCCTAGCTTGGCCCTAGTGGCTTGGGCCTCAGTTGTACTCCAGGTCTTGTCCTTGCCAGCCTATCCTGAAACCCTCACTGAGCTTAGCAGGGTGCTCATGTCTCCTGGGAATGTTCTGCCCCTGGCGGAGCTCTACATCTGGCTAACTTCTCCAGTAGGCACAGTAGCAGAGGCCCACCACACTGTTCAAGGCACCTGATGTTTCATTAATCAAAAATGTTTTAATTTCTTTTAAATTTAGAAAAACGTGAATAAAATAAGTGAATTCATATAATAATGAATTAAGTTGCATTATATGTCTTTATGTCAATGTGTTTGTAAAATACAATTTTTAATACTTTCTGTGAAGGAGAAGGCCACAAAGGCAAAAGCACCCAGGGCCCCCAAGTCATGATGTTACCCTGCCCTGCAGAACGCCAGCAATGAAGTATTCCTTGGGCAAATAAAATCTGGGAACTCAAGGGCCACACCTCCCCTGGGAGACTCATATCCTATGCTAGCACATCAAAGAGCCAGAGCCGTGCTGCAGTGGGAAAATCTGTTTCACTTCCTTTAAGCCAACTATTCCCAAACATATTTGCACACAGAACGCTTGCAGAAACACCGACCTAAACTTTACTTGTTTTATTTCTCTTTTCAGCCTAGATAATTTCTCAAAACTTAAGTACTACAACCTTGTATTTATTTTGTAAATGTCCCTTGGGAAATGTATAGTTATAGATGCCTATGTTTTAAAAGAAGCAAGATGTCAAACTAATAACCTAAACTTCCGCTGTAAGGAATTAGAAAACCAAGAGCAAACTAAACTCCAAGCAAGCAGAAGGAAGGAAATAATAAAAACTGGAACCGAAACACATGAACGATAGAATAGAAAGATGATAGAGAAAATCAAAGAAACCAAAAGTTGGTTCTTTCAAAAGATCAACAAGATTGATAAACCTTTACCCTCACAAAGAAAAATGAAGACTCAAATGACTTAAACCAGGAATGAAAGAGTAGACATTACTACCTACCTTATAAAATAAAACAGATTAGAAATAAAACAGAGTATGAGGAAATACTATGTACATTGTATGTCAACAAATGATATAGTCTAGATGAAATGAGAAAATTCCTGGAAGACACAAACTACAGAAACTGACTCAAGAATAAATTGAAAATCTGAAGTGACTTATAACAAGTAGAGAGATGAATTTCTAGTTTTAAAAAATTCCCACAAAGAAGAGCCCAGGCCCAAATGGATTCACTGATGAATTCTACTAAATGTTTAAAGAAGAATAAATACCAATTCTTCGCAGACTTTTTCATAACCTAAAAAGAGCATCTGCAATAAATAAATAAATAAATAAAAATAAAAGCCCACAATTAACATGATACTTAATGGTGAAAGAATGAATGTTTTCCCTCCAAGATCAGAAATAAGACAAAGATATTCATTCTCACTACTCCCATTTAACATTGTACTAGAGGTTCTAGTCAGTGCAATTAAGCAAGAGAAAGAAAAAAGTATCCAGATTGGAAAAGTAGATCTATCTGCAGAAGCCATGGCCTGGTATATAGGAAATCCTGAGGAATGGCTCACACACATACTCAAAACCATCAGAATTAACAAATAAGTTCTATGAAGTTGTAAGATACAAGATGTAAGATACAAAATCAATTCTATTTCTATACATTAGCAATGTACTATCCAGAAATAAAATTTTAAAAACAATTCCTTTTAGATTGGAATCAAAAAGAACAAAATACTTTGGTATAAAGTCAGCAACAGAAGTGCAAGAATTCTACACTAAGGACTACAAAACATGTTGATAGAAATTAAGGAAGACTGAAATAGATGAAAATAGTCTCCCATGATCATGAATTGAAAGAGTTAATGTTGATAAATGGCAATACTCCCCAAAGTAATCTACAGATTCAACACAATCCCTAACAAAATCCCGGCTGTAATCAATCTAAGCAATGGAAGATTATTCAGCCATAAAAAGGAAGGACTGATCCGTGCTACAACATGGGTGCACCTTGAAAACATTCTGCTAAGTGAAAGAATCCAGTTATATTGTATGATTTCACTTATATGAAATATTGAGAATAGCCAAATCAATAGAAACAGCAGATCAGTTGTTCCTGGAACCAAGGGAGGGGAGAATGAAGAGAGACTAGTAATGATTACAGATTTTGAGGGTTAGGTTATGAAGAAGTTTTGAAATTAGTTAGTGGTGATGGTTGCACTACTCTCTGAACACACTAAAAGCCACTGAACTGTAGACTTTAAAAAAGGTAAATTTTATGATACGTGAATTATATCTTGATAAAGGGGACTTTTTTTTTAATGTCCCCTGAGAGTCACTGCCAGGAATACCCCTCGTGGGTCTGTTCCAGTATGTAATGAAATCTGTGCTTGTGCTCTCCAACTCCTTCGGGACTTTCTTCTGCTAACTCTGCATCTTTCCAGACTGAAGAGTCTTGATATCTTCATTCATTTATTCACTGATTCATTCATTCACCACATATCAACTGAATTGTGCTTTGTGCTAGACCTGAAGGCAATAGTTTTGAAGAACACAGACCTGGTCCTTGCCCTCAGACGAGCTTACAATCCAGCATATAGGCACTTAGAATTAAATTCTCAATTTCTGGGTTTTTTTAGGTCATCTCTTGCAGGGTAAAGGCAGGAGTAGGGGGCAGAGAAACAACGAGCTCTCTTCTTTAGAGCCCTCTGTTCAGGTCTCCAGTAAACCCTGCTCCTAGGGGCCTACCAAAATATTACCTTCTGGCAAACGGTCAGTTTAAAAGGTTTACTTTTTATGCTTCCTCTATTTTAGTTGAGGACTAAACTAAACTAAACCTCCAACGTCTGCTGGGCTCCTGGTATGTCCTGAGCACTGTGTGATGACCACAGCATCCCTGCAAGGTGGGTCAGAGCAACAGAGAAAGTAAAATACAGACATTGACAGACACTTACTATGTGCCTGGTACCATGCAGAGCTTTTACAAGCATCATCTCATTCCATCCTCCCACTAACTTTATGACCCCTATTTTATGAACACCCTTCAGAGAGTGTTGCCCAATGACACAGTTATTGAGTTGACAGCCAGAACTTTCACTTCAGCTTCACCTGGCTCTAAACCCCACGATCATTCTTCTCTCCTGTGCTTCTTCTTGGGTCTGCTTTCAGAATACCTAAATGTCTTTCAGACCCAAATGAATGAACCTCTAATGCAGGCTCAGGGGTCCTGGGATAGGTAGGTGGAATATGGGCAGTTCACATTTCTGGCTCCTGCACCCACCAGCTAAGTGCTTTTGCCTCCATTTCCTCCTCTAGGAAATGGGTCAATAGCAATGCCAATCTCAGGGAGGTATTATTAAGATTCAATGAACTGGCCAAGCGTTGTGTCTCGCACCTCTAATCGCAGCACTTCGGGAGGCCGAGGCGGACGGATCACAAGGGCAGGAGATCGAGAGCATCCTGGCTAATACAGTGAAACCCCATCTCCACTAAAAATACAAAAAATTAGCCGGGCGTGGTGGCGAGCGCCTGTGGTCCCAGCTACTCAGGAGGCTGAGGCAGGAGAATGGCATGAACCTGGGAGGCAGAGCTTGCAGTGAGCCGAGATCACGCCACTGCACTCCAGCCTGGGTGACAGAGCGAGACTGTCTCAAAAAAAAAAGATTCAATGAATTGATATGTGTAGAGTGCTTACAGCGTATCCTGGCTATACTAGATGATCAATAAATATTCGTTGTAATTCCACATCAAAACACACAGACTTAGCAGCAGTTACAATGAATCCTCCGCCTGATTGACTTACCAGATGCTGGCCACCATGCTGGACATTCACCATCTCCCATGTCCAACCCTCCTAACCCCTATGCAAGCAGAGAACAGTTATTATTCCCATTTTACAGATGAGAAATCCAAGGCTAAAATCGCAAAGCCTAATATGCAAGCCAGATTTGATGAACCTATGCTAATACCCTCCTCCTCTTAGGGCCAGGGGCTCACTGCATTCCTCAGGACTTGGAATCACTTTCTTCTCCAGAAAACTTCCCACCCCGTGGTCTGATCACATCATGGTATCTAAACAACCCTGGACATAGCAGTGAGCCGTAACCTGGCCCAGTACAAGGGTGAGGCAAGAGAGGCACGTAGGACACAACATTTAAGGAAGCCCTCACTCTCAAGGTTGCACAGGGGTAGGGCTGGCCTCCGAATTTTCACCCCTCCTTAAATGTCGTGCCCTAGTCACTTTGATTGACTCACTCTAATCTAGACCCTGAATGTATCTCCAATCAAGAAGTCCCCAGAGCTTGTCATAATGAGGACAAAGTATCACAGTTTGTGTTTGTAGCTAACAATTACCTTGTCTCTGAACAACAAGATGGAAACAGACTTGGGGGTAGTGTAGAAGGAAGACTCTGTGGAGTCTGGTATAATTTGGAGGCTGGCACTGGCCACATTTACCATCAATTTAAAGCTGGGAGAGAGAGAAGTTTGAAGAAAGCCGATGGCCTTGAGTTAAAATGCTACAGGATGTTAGAAAAGATATGGGAATTCATGGAAAAAAGTGACAACCAGCATAATGAGGATTAATGAAATGCCAGGCATTTTCTCTTGTGGAGAAAGAAGCTACTGAGTAAGCACTTCCAACAAGCGAGTTCTCGTTGGCAAACTGAATTGCAGAAAGGAAGCCAGGAGAAGATGCAACACGGAGTGGAAGCAGCTGATACGATGGGATCTGCTACTCAAAAGGAGATGAGAACTATCTGGGAGGAAGAATTATTTGTAGGAAGAGAAGCTAATCAGGGGCAATGGACTTCATCAGGGAAGATGCATCAGCAATGCCCGTCTTCCAGTCATAGCTTTGAATCAACATAATCCTCTGTAATCGTCTAAATTCCAGAGTTCTTTGGAAACATTAGTGAAGAATTTCCTGCTCCACCCTCTGAGGTAAAGCGCTGTAGGATAAATTTATTCTCCCTAATGGCCAAACTCATGTTCAGGTGGAGGCCAACAAATTAAAGGTTTTAAGTTCTTCTTGTATTAACTAGAATTGTTTTGGTTGCAAGCGATAGAACATGAGTTGAACTAGCATAGACAGAAAGAAGACCTGATTAGAAAGTTACAGGGTGTCCCTGGAAACCCAAGGGCAGTGGAGAGCTGAGCCTTAGGAAGCAAATTCCACCGAAAACTGTAGCTCAGGAGGGAACTAGGGATGCCTTCTACTTCCTCGTCCCTTCTCTGTTTCTGTATAAAAGGGTTTTTCTGCTTCTCTGCCCACCTCTTAGGAAATGGCCACCTCGAATAACTCCCCACTTGAAGCATCTCCTATTTCCAAGGATAGCCATGCTGATGGGCATCTCTTGGTCCTATTCTAAACTCCCAGAGAAAAGGCTCATGGGCCAGCCTAGGCCAGTGGCCATCCCTGAACCAATCAATCGTGGCCAGGAGGGTGGGTCTGAACATGGTTGCTCCCCTTCTAAGCAAGTGGATGGAAGGAGGAAAGGGCAGGTTCTAGAAGACAGGTCCTAGGCAGACAAGCCAATAGATGTCTACTATGCTTCTTCCTTCTGTGACATGTGATATCTTCCACAATTGTGTGGCAATAATTGACTAAAACAACGAAAACCTGAGATTGAATGCTCGCAAGTTCACTAGGGTTGAAGACATCATGCTAAGTGAAATAAACCAGACACAAAAGGACAAATGCTCCATGATTCCACTTATCTGAGATCCCTACTCAAATTCATAGAGACAGAAAGTGGGACAGTAGTGTCCAGAAGGAGGGGAGAATGAGAACTGATTGTTTCATGCACAAGGAGTTTCAGTTTGAGATGATGAAAAAGTTGGCCGGGCGCGGTGGCTCATGCCTGTAATCCCAGCACTTTGGGAGGCCGAGGCAGGCGGATTGCCTGAGCTCAGGAGTTCGCGACCAGGCTGGGCAACAGGGTGAAACCCTGTCTCTACTAAAATACAAAAAAGTAGCCAGGCGTGGTGGCATGAGCCTGTAGTCCCAGCTACTCAGGAGATGAGGCAGGAGAATCGATTGAACCCAGGAGGTGGAGGTTGCAGTGAGCTGAGATGACACGACTGTACTCCAGCCTGGGCAACAGAGCAAGACTCTATCTCAAAAAAAAAAGTTCTGGAGGTGAATGGTGGTGATGGTTACTCCACAATGTGAATGTACTTCATGCCACTAAACTGTGCACTTAAAAATGGCTAAAATAGCAAATCTTATGTATATTTTACAACAGCAAAAAAATACATAAAAAGTGACCTAGAGGGTGAGGAGGACAGGCCAGAAAGATGATACCACTTGGGCACATAATGATGTCTTTTTGTGCATCTGTGCCACACAGTGGGTTATTCTCTTTGCTTAAGAGGACATGTTTTTTCTTCTTTACTTGGAAAACTCTTAGTCTTCAAGGCCCAGCTGATACAACCCATTTCTGTTAAACCAGACTTCAGTCTCCCATGGTGACTTAATCACATCCTTCCTATATTTCTATATCAGTATATATGTCATATGATGCTATTACTATACATCACATGCCATGATCATCGTTTATACCTTTGTCTCTCCCACTGGCCTGTGAATTCCAGAGCAGAACCATGAGAACAGTATCATATGGTGGTTCAGACAGCAGACTGCAGAGCCCCAAATCGCAGTTCCGCTGCGCACTCACCTGTAACCTCGAGCAAATTGCTTTCTGTGCCTCAGTCTCTTCAACTGCCAAAGTGGGGATCATCATTATATTTACCTGGGTGGCTGTTGTGAGGATTAAATGAGGAAGTCCACATAAAGCATGGTATGGATTGCTGACACATCGTAAGTGCCCGATAAATTTTAGCTCTCATTGTTATCACTCACTGTCAAACACGGCGCCAGGGACAGTGCTTTAGAATGGATGAACAAAATAAGGAAAGAAATAAAACTGTGTGTATGTATATATAAATTGTCAGCTATGACAAAAACAAATGGAGCCAAGATTAAATAGGAAAAGATACGGTGGATACCGATTGGACTTGACAATGGTCTCAGTTTTGCAAAGGAGGCTGTCTGTATTGGTTCCAAATGCCATTCAGGAAAGATTAGGCTGAGCCCTAGTGAGAACACTGGGAAGGTTAACCAGCCATCCCATTGTGGTGCATCTGCATAAATTAGGCACCCAGATCATCCCTTCCAAACATAGATTTTCATTTCCCTTCTTCCACAATCTGCAGAGAACAGATTGGCACTAAATATGTACATTGCCTTTATATTTCCCCAGAGAAAGAGATCGATAAAGCCCCTGTTGGTTTGCAGAGCATGGGTTTCATTGTGGGCCAGGTCCTTATTTTTAGTACTGGATCTCTTGCTTTCTGTACCACACTATTGCATAAGATCCCTCTCCAAACCCCTTTTATTTTTATTTTGAACTACTCTGACTTTGAGGCCCATAATGATGCTAAACAAAATTCTCATTTCAGTAGAATGGGGGCTTTGTTCCCTATCACAATCGTCCATCTTGGTAAAATGACTTACAACAGCTGCTCGGAGAAGTAAAATCTGATAGAAACAGAGTCTGCATAGATATAAACATAAACATTAGTTTCTATGGAAACAAAAGTTGCCAAGCGATGGCTAGAAGACCTAAAGAACCTGTATTCCAGGAATCAAGTGCTAAATATATAGTCAGTGCATCCACCAGGGATCACACCAGTAACGCAGGATTCTCTCTGAGAGTGGAACAGAGTGCATATAAGATTTTGGCTAAAATAGACACCACCTAGCAGAATCAATATGAAGGAGAGCTGTCTTTTCTTCCCCAAATTGAAACCGTATTTCTTTTCTTAATTGAAAGCCTTGGGGCAATGAATCAAACACTGATGGAATTCAGTCAACAATTACATCCATGGGCACCTCATTCTGATCTCCCACTGAAGCTCTGAAGGTCTAATAAAAATTTGACGTCAAAAAAATACAAAAAAATTAGCCGGTCGCGGTGACGGGTGCCTGTAGTCCCAGCTACTCGAGAGGCTGAGGCAGGAGAATGGTGTGAACCCAGGAGATGGAGCTTGCAGTGAGTCGAGATCGCACCACTGCTCTCCAGCCTGGGCAACAGAGCGAGACTGTCTCAAAAAAAAAAAAAGAAAAGAAAAAGAAAAAAAAAAAGTGATGTTGCAGTACTTGGAGCAAAATCTTCCCAAGACTGTCTCAGATGGACCCAATTCTTCCGACCCCCAGTACCCTGCATCCACATAGCCACCTGCTTTCCCATCCTCCTGCCATCATTGAGGAGTCCCTGAAGCAGTCGTTATTCCTGGGGCTGAAGGACTCTGGCTTAAATGACATTGGAAGTGCTACCCCAAGAGAGCTGAGGTATGTTCGTGCAAAGCCATCAGGCTGGACTAGAAGAGAGTTCTGGGCTCCACGCTGGACTTGTTGAAGCTCAGGTGTCCCTGAGACAGCCAACAAGACACAGCTCATCTGTTCCCGTTACTATTGCTGAGCAACAGATTACCCCCAAGACTTCATGACTTAGAAGGATCTTCTTATTAGGCTCTCAGATTCTATGGATCTTCTTATTAGGCTGTCAGATTCTACGGATCTTCTTATTAGGCTCGCAGATTCTACGGGTAACATTGCCACACCAAAGTTAAAAATATAATAATAAACTACAGATGTATTTTAAGACCTTCATTAAACAATTTCAAATTTTAAAAGAAAATTCCCTACTAGACGGATAATAGTTTATGGCCGCATCGTAGCAGCAACCTAGTGGAATCACCTGGTTTCAATAGAGGCGCTCTCCACTAGTCAGCAAGCCCACATGATATCAAGAGTTGCCATAAGTGGAGGGCTTAGAGGACCCAAGTGTCCAGGCACACATCATCCAGCATTTATGTAGAGCACTTAAAGCCCAGTATAAGAGTAATTATGTTTGCTCTTTGGACCTCGCCCGTTCTCCCTTCATGGTTTCAGAAAATTTCGGCCATAATAGTCACCATGGTAACAGCAACATCTGTAGCGGATCCAGCCTGGAGGATATTTAAGGAGCAGAACCTGATCAGACAGGAACAGGTTCCATCCTGGGTGCAAGCAGGAGACTAGGAAGGGCATTTCTGGGATCACTGCTTGCCTGTTCTGTCCTGTAAGAAAGCGGAGACCACAGCACTGTGCAAACAGAGCTAAGGGCTTATCGGAACCAGTGGAAATTTAGTGCAAGGATGACAGGGAATAGGTTAACAGGGCAGTGAGAAAGGAAAGGCGTATAGTGTTAGCACGGAGGTACTATGATGTGTGAAGAGTTTAAACAGTCTCTGAAGCACGGTGTACCACCAAAGTATTCTACAGAGTGCTTTGCCATGGGCAAATTCAACTACTATTTATTAAAGGCTGACTGTGCTCCAGGCCCTATAATGGTGGCTTACATGTATCATTGCATTTAGTTTTATACTATATCCCTACAAATGTGGTACAAATGTGGTATGACTATCCCTGTTATATAGATAATGAAATCCAGGCTCAAAGAGGAAGTGTCAAAGCTGGGATTCACACTTAGATCTTTCTACCACTCAAGCGCGTGGTCTTTCCACCAACCAGTGTGGCATGTCCATGATGGATGGAGATGTGGCCCAGCTCACCAAATGGGTGAAACTGCCATGGCCTTTACACATGTGAAGCCTCCTTTGACAATGTTCTATCTGAAATGACATTAGAGAGGTAGGCGAGGAGCCTCGTAGGGCTGTGGAAAAAGATTACATTTCATTCTAAGAGCAAAGAGACACACCTAAGTCCATTCTCTCATTCACAAATGATTCTCTGAGCTTGCATCACGCACCAGGCCTGTGTCTGACACTGGAGATAACAGCAGTAAACAAGACAGACAAAGCCGTGTCCCCCCTTTTCCTGGAAGAGGCAAAAATCAAGTAAGCAGATGAAAAATAAATACACACTCATCTTATGAAGAAAACAAAACAGAGTGATGCAGTATAGAGGTCCGAAGGACGGGGAAAGGGCCCTTTTTGGATAAAGAGATCAGGAAAGGCCTTTCTGAGGAGGAGATATTTGAACAGACACCTGAAGAAGGAGATGGAGCAAGCCATGCAAAAGCTGAAATAACATTCCAGAAGGATTCATTAGTACAAAGGCCAGAAGGATTCATTAGTACAAAGGCTCAGAAGTCAGAAAGGGCTTAGTAGATTGAAGGCCAGTGTTGCTGGGGCAAGTTAGAGGGACATGAGTGTGAGATGGAGTTAGAAAAGTAGGCGGTGCCAGACATAGAGCTCCAGTGAGTACGGTTGCCAAATAAAATACAGGACGTGGCCAGGCACAGTAGCCTATAATCCCAGCACTTTGGGAGGCCGAGGTGGGTGGATCACCTGAGGTTAGGAGTTCGAGACCAACCTGACCAACATGGAGAAACCCTGTCTCTACTAAAAATACAAAATTAGCCAGGCGTGGTGGCATATGCCTGTAATCCCAGCTACTCAGGTGGCAGAGGCAGGAGAATTGCTTGAACCCAGGAGGCGGAGGTTGCAGTGAGCCGAGATGGTGCCATTGCACTCCAGCCTGGGCAAAGAGAGCAAAACTCCATCTCAAAAAAAAAACAAAACAGGATGTTCAGTGTAACAAATAGGTCAGCCACAAAATCTTTTTTGTATAAGTATGTCCCAAATATGCATGGGATATACTTTATACTAAAAAAGGTATTCATGGTTTATCTAAAATGCAAACTTAACTGTGTATCCTGTACTTTTATTTGCTAAATCTGGCAATGCTATATAGTGAGCTCTCTCAGGAACTGATTCTGAGAACACTGTAAAGTCACTGGAGGGGCTTAAGCAGGGAGTGACATGAACTGATTTAGATTTTTTAAAGATTATCCTGGCTGCTGTGTGGAAAATGGATTGTGGTGAAGAAAGAGAAGAAGCAAGAGAGAGTCAATGTTGATCAGGCAAAGGATGGCAATGGCTTGGCTTAGGGGGTGGCTGTGAGCTCAGAGAGTAGACTGATTTAGGATACACGTTGGAGGCAGACTCAACAGAGCTTCTAATGGATTGGGAGGTATGGACAGAGGGAAATTGGAAAATCAAGGATGACTCTGAACAATTCAAGAGCAAATTCTCATCTGCTTTTTATGCCTAGGGAAGCTTCTTAGATGTCAAAGTTGACTTAACTAGACCAAGGGGTCTCTTCATTGCTCAAGATGCATGATTAATCTTGGTGGCCATTGTTGATCCTCCTCAATTCTGTAACCTTCACCAATACTGTACAAGTTGACCACTTACATTGTTAACACCATGGGCTCTAGAATTATCTGCAGGGGGTGGGGGGGGTGGTGCCAGTTTCTATGTTGCACGTGATATTCATTCATTCCCACTCACTCTGTTGGAAACCAGAAATAGCAGACAGCTGAGACTCTAGATTTTTCCATTTGTCAAGCCAGTTTTGAAAGATGAGGTTGCTTTAAACCTGAGCTACAACAAACTTTACCCAGGAGAGACACAACAGTTCATTAAGTTCTTGTGGGCTTAACTAAGAGAGACACATATTGGAGCCAAGAAGAACTTATTAGCTAAACACAGCCTTCCATTGCCAGCCCAAATCACTTCAGGGAGTAGAAACTAGTAAAAGAGAGTTTGGGGAAAGAATTTAGGGAACAAATTCTAAGTATGGCAGAACTAAACAAAGAAGCCCTGTGTTCCACTGATCTGTGTACAGCTTTCAAGACACTATCCCTACTGTACGCTTTCACAAAAGCAGAAGAAATAATCACAACACATTTATCATTCACCGGGCAGAATTATTTTGGCAAGAAATCTATGCCCTGGAATACATTATACTAACTGACAACATATTCTGAAAAATGTAGATTTTCAAACCTGGTAGGTGCTTACGCAACCATGTCAGGCTAAGGGACTGAGTGATTATGTCATTATATGTGTATCAAATATTTTGGATAAATATTAAATGATCCACAAAGTCAGATCTTGTTAACACAGGAAATGGAAACCAGCAGCTTCGACAATAACGTACTAAAAAGCCAGACTGGGAAGAAGAATTCAGAATGTTCTGGGTGGAAAGCTGCATTCAACATAAATAAATGCATTAGTTTAAACATTAGAATTCTAAAGACTGAAACAAAGCTGCTTATCCACTATGCATAACTCGCACGGCTGGAGGACGCCATGGAAGAACTTTTCAGGGGATGGAAACGGAGGTCAGGATGGAATTCTTCTGGAGAAAATGTGGAGGGCACGCTGCTTTTTTCCCTACTGGCGCGAATGCATGTTGACATCCAGCTTTCTTCTCAGATGCTACGAGATTCATAGAGTATCTTTCTCCCTAGGAATCCACAATAGACCACAGCACTTAGGATGACTTGTGTGTTCGTGGGTCAGGAGAAAGGAGTTTGTTCAGGACATCTCCTGTGGCTGCATGTTAATTTGGAGGGACAATGTGAATTTATGTCTAATTGGTAGTTTAGGGCAGGGTTTCTTCACCTTAGCACTATTGCTATTTGGGGCTGGATCATTCTTTGTTGTGGGGTGCATTGTAGGATGTCATTGTAGGATATTTAGCAGCATCCCTGGCCTTTACCCACGGGATGCCAGTAGCACTCACCACCCACTGTGACAAACAAAAATGTCTACAAATGTTGACGAACGTCCCCTGGGTGGCGCAGAGCCCCCCCCGCCCACCAACCCCAGTTGAGAACCACTGAATTAGGCTGCGTAGGTAGATTCAGGACATTAGCCTATTAGCAAATCTACTGACTCAAGAAAGGCATACCAAGTACCAACCAGCTCCAATTCCCTAATTTCACAGGCAGGAAAATAAAGCTCCAGAAAAGCTAAGGCCCATCCCCAAGGTCACACAGCTCGCCAGGGCCACTAGAACACAGCCTGACGGCTGCTCTTCCAATACCCACTGGCACATTCTATGCCCAGATTCCATCCTGCTGGGTTTATGAGCGAAATTAAGATGGAGATAAAGTCAAAGAGCAGATTTTCTCCTTCCTATTCACGGCAGTATTTGCAGAGAGGTACAAGTTTATTCAGATCTGACAACCAAGATGGTCCTCTTCCGATGACACCTTCCTTGGATGATCAGGCCGGCTTTTCTCCTGCTGAGAGAAGTAGCGTCCCTCTCTTTCTCGGGTCTGAAAAGCAGGCAAGTTTGGAATGCATTCCCTTACCAGGTTGTTTTCCTAATCAGCCCAAGTAACAAAAAGGGTTCCAAAATATCACATATGATTGAGATTGCTTATAAAAGTTCTCTTTCTAGTTTGGTTTCCCCAGCTCATTATCCACAGCCTTGCGAAAGCCGGCCTGCTTGGGGATGTCTCCAGGCACACTCCCTTTGGCCCTTTTCCTTAGAATCATGTCCAATTTCTTCTGCCTTTAGGAAAAGGATATTAGGGCAAACCGGCTTCTCCTTCAGGCGTGGTATAACTTATTGTCTTAAGCCTCTGTGTTAGCTGGTCCCTCTCCTCCAGCCTTTGGGAGGTTTCTCCGACTCCCACAGTCAGAAGCAGCATCAGAGAGAAATTGCTCAAGTTACCGATAAATCCCCATTCTTTTGTTGATAGACTTCTATTTATACCTGGGCCCAGGCTCACTGGGTGGCTGGGAATAGCAGCCATTTTCATAATCCTCAATCACAAAACCCAACAAGCTTGTGTTATGTGTACGAGTGTTTCTGACTAATGAATTGCCAAGCTAAAGAACGGGAAATCTCTAGGTCTAGTTTTTTCCCTTTTTCTAAGGTACAGCAGAGGGCCAAAGAGAATCAGATTCATGAAATAGAAGAACTGCACACCTATTTCTTGAGCTCTGATTAACAAAAGAGAAAACATGCCCTCAATGCCGGATATTTTATACAGACTAGATGTTGAAAACATATCATAGTAAGCATTTTAAAATAGGGACCTTATTTCAACTTTACATCCTAAAATGATGCTGTTATGGAGGGTAATTACATAATAAATTTGTTAGGTGGATATACAGCAATAAAAATGGTGGTAATGGTTTGTCATTTAACAGCTGAATTGTAAATGAGTTTTTCCACATTAATGTAGCAGGTTGCTACAATTAGAAGATCATTCTTAGAGGTGTCTTTAATTTCTAAAAAAAATGTTTCTGAGGTTCAATATCATTAATTTTCTCATTTAAAGATACTACATATTTAACCATTTGAAGTCAGGGACATTTGAGTTTTTGAGGCGTAAGCACCAGCTGAGCCAAAAAAAAATATTTTTTAGGCCGGGTGTGGTGGCTCACGTCTGTAATCCCAGCACTTTGGGAGGCCAAGGCAGGTGGATCACGAGGTCAGGAGATCAAGACCACCCTGGCTAACACAGTGAAACACCATCTCTACTAAAAAAAAAAAAATACAAAAAAAATTAGCCAGGTGTGGTGGCAGGCGCCTGTGGTCCCAGCTACTCGGGAGGCTGAGGCAGGAGAATGGCGTGAACCCGGGAGGCGGAGTTTGCAGTGAGCTGAGATTGTGCCACTGCGCTCCAGCCTGGGTGACAGAGCAAGACTCTGTCTCAAAAAAAAAAAAAAGAATATATATATATATATAAAATTGCAAAAGTATAGCAAGAATCTGAGCCTGTATTAGTAATTCCACTCAGGTAGTCAGGTAGCATAATGGTTAAAAATACAGGGTCAACCACCCACTAGTTATATGGTCTTGACAAATGACTTCAACTTCCTGAGCCCTCTTCCATTTTATGACCTCATTCATAAAATGGAACTAATAAACCAATGCACCTGATACAATTGTTGTTCCATGCAGGACACTGTTTTGTGTTGATGGATGAAGTCAGATGACATATGCTAAAGACCTAGCAAAGTCTGTGGCTCACAGTGTGAGCTAAAGAAACGGTCGCTAGGGCTTTTGCTGATGTCATCATTCACATATAGCATCCAATTCCTCTATGGTCATCTTACTCTTTTTATCCTTTTTATTTCACACTGTGCTCCATTTCCAAACCTTTGTCCCCATGGACCCAGTTCTTCTAGAATGGACAAAAATTAGAAAACAGATTTTTCCCTTAATCCACCTGACACTAGGTCATAATTCTCTCTCTCACCAATGAAATCAGGAAAACGAACATTTAATGACCTTGTGCTATCAACTCTCTCCTACACGATCTTGCTTAATCCTTCAAGCCCCCTGACACACCCAGATTATCCTATTTTCAAATGAGAGGACCATGAATTTAACCAACTTGTCCAATGTTTCTCAGCTAAAAAATGGCATAACTGGGATTCCAATCCGATCGCTGTAGGAAACAATCACTGAATGCCTGATACTTGCGAGGCAGTGTGAATGCGACAGGAGGGATGGGAGCAGAGCAGGTTCATGACATGGAAGCGGCTCTCAGTCCCACCATATGTAGGAACCACACAGGCCCATAAACAAAGCACTTGGGAAATCTAGAAGCAGCAGAATCCTCAATACAGGAGCTGGCTTCTGCCTCCCGTCCGTCCTTCTCCTGTTCTACCATCCCAGCCCCACTCACTGAGCTCCAGGCCACTAACCTCCTTTCTGGTCCTCAGCCACACCCTGTTTAGGGACTGCCTTAGGGGCTTTCCCTAGAGCCCTTGTCCCCATGAGACCTTCATTGCTGTTTTTTCTCAAGTCTTAGCCACTACCACCTCACCAAGTCTTTGTTGACTGCTTGACCAAAGGGCTCCCCCTTCCACCACGAGCTGTTTTATAAACTATCATTCTGCTTGGTTTTCTTCGTGGCTCAAATGATTCTTACTTCTCCTGGAAATGCTTCTGTTCATGCATTGGGTCCCTTGCTTATTTTGCATTTCTCCTAGCTAAAAAGAAATCCTAGACCCAGCATGGTCTCACTTAAGCTCCATGAGACCACAAAATCCTGTGTGCCGCCTTTACTCCTGTATCGCTAGGGCCTAAACAGGAGATTTTTCCTTTAACAGAAAAATAGTAAATTAGTAAGATGGTACTCCACCTGCCTGGCCAACCAGGTTCTAGAAACTGTGTTCTGGTCTGAATTCTCAGGTGTGTCGCTTGAGCAGCAAGTCGAACGTAAATTAACTGAAAAACAGTAGGATTTAGTCTTTCTGTCTGCTTCTTTGATGGTGCTGAAGGTTAGAGCAGGTTACAGAGCAAAATAACCAGCCTGATGTCATTCCCTGCTCTTTCTCCTGATCTCTCTGCCCTCGTTTTCTCTGTGTTGGCTTTACTCTCTAACAGGCTCTCCTTCGTGGTGGTAAGATGATCGCCAGCATCAGCAGCATCTCTTCTCACTGGCAGATCAGAGTGGTTTAGGTGAACTGACCCAAGCCCTTGGATGTAGAGAGACGAACAAGACCTAGGCCTGGTCAACCAGCATTTCCATGCCCTTGACCACAGTGATTTGCTCAGAGGTGAGCACGTGACCCATGTCAGGCTAATGAGACTCAAGTCTATGAGTTTATGCAAAGTGTTAGGAAGCAGAGTTCTCTTCTGCGAGAAACAACAGACTCTCAACAATTATTTACTGAGTCAAGGGTCAATGAATGAGTGACTGATGTTGGACTCATTTTGCTGTATCAAGGTATTTGTCTTGTGTGTTTGAAGCTCTGACTCTGTTCCCAACTGTAAGCTCCTTGAGGGCAGGCACCATGCCATCTCCCTTCCTATTTCTAAAGGGGGAAAAATAAATCAGTCCTTACCTATTAGTTCCTGTCCTTTTCCCATCCACAGCTCCTTTTCTCTAACAAGAACCAGGCTTCTTCTTCTTTTCTATCACCTTCAATTTCTGCACATAGACTTTCTTGGTAAGAAAAGGCAGTCAACAAAATGTGTGTTTTAAATCATCTGTGTTCTCCTAGAAGCAAAGAATCTCATTGTAGTGGTGGTCGTTTTGCCTGCCAAGTACCCATTTGCTATTTTTCTGATATAAAACACTGCTTTTACTTTAGGGAACCATCTCTTCTCACTGGCAGGCCACAGTGGTTTAGGTGAACTGACCCAACCCCTTGGATGCAAAGAGACAGAGAGAGGCATAAGACCTACACCTGGCCAACCGGTGTTTTCTATTACCTTGGCCACAGTGATTGGCTCAGAGATGACCATGTGACCCATGCCAGGCTATGAGACTCAAGTCTATGAGTTTATGCAAAGTGTTAGGAAACAGAGTTCTCTTTTTCTGTGGGAATAGTGAAGCTCGTAGAATGTAAGCAAGTTGCTGCTGATGCTGGTGATCATCTTACCACCAAGAAGGAGAGCCTATTAGAAAGTAAAGCCAACACAGAGAAAAGGAGGGCAGAAAAATCATGAGAGAGAGCAGGGAATGACATCAGAGCCCCTTGATCCAGCCACACCCGAAGCTAAATCTACCCCTGGACTTTCCAATTTGTGAGCCAGTAAACATCCCTTTTTCTAACATACTCAGTTTGAGTCATCTGCAACCAAAAGGCTAATGCAGGAATCAAACTGACAATAAAAAGCCTGGAACGCATGCCTTAGTGCCATTCGTGACTCACAGCATGAGCTTAAGCTCTTCCAGTCCTGCACAGACAACAAGTTGGGCTACAATCATGAGAAACACCTTAGAGCAAAAGCTGGAAATATTTCCATAGAAAAGAACATTTGTTTATCTTCCAGCTCATACACAGTGGATGTGCAATCCTAATCTCTTTTTAAAGGGCAGTTCTTTGGAACAGGATGCTGCTTAAATACCAGGTCCACACAGCTGCCAAGGGGAACATCATCCAGTTATTATTTTTCAACAGCAGTGAAGTGGATGGATGGCTCCACATTTTCTCATTGCCATAAAACAAAGCAGAAGAATGCAGGCCATTTTAGCTTTAAGTGTGTGCTCAGCCCCTGGGAACAATGAGAAGGAAAAAGAGGACAGGAAATGACGCTAACATTGCCAAGCACCTACTGTGTGTTTCAGAATGAGTGATGGATGTTTTACACCCTTTGGTTCCCTATATTTGGGATTGGAGTTCTGGGTTCAAGCCCAAGGTCTGCCACTGACTGGCTACAGGACCTTGAACAAGCCACTTAGCTGCTCTGGCCTTTCACGTCAAATGGGGTAGTTAGTCTCTGTCATTATCGGAGAGCCATGCTTGGTAACAGGAGTCTGTTTGAAGGCATTTTTTTTTTTTTTTTTTTGGCAGCGTCTCGCTGTGCCACCCAGGCTGGAGTGCAGTGGCACAATCTCCACTGCAACCTCCAACTCCTAGGTTCAAGCGATTCTCCTGCCTCAGCCTCTTGAGTAGCTGGGACTACAGATGCGCACCACCACACCTGGCTAATTTTTGTACTTTTAGTACAGACAGGATTTCGCCATGTTGACCAGGCTGGTCTCGAACTCCTGACCTTAGGTTATCCGCCCGCCTCAGCCTCCCAGTGTTGGGATTATAGACATGAGCCACGGCACCCAGCCTGTTTGAAATCATTTTTAAAGAAAAAGTAAGAAAGCATTAGGAATATCAGCTGATTAGAGTCCCAGGTGATGAATTTGCCAAGGAAGAGATGATCTGCTCTCGTCGCTTCATCTACAATATTTGGGCTGATGAACGCAGCCTTCCCATTGCTGGTGAGCTGTGTGACAGTGCTGGTAGGAGCTCCTGCCCTGGCGTCAAACAGCCAGGCTTCCCGTCCAGGCTCCAGCACTACCACACTGTGTGTCCTCCATCAGGCCTCCATTTTCTCATCAGCAAGATGGTAAAATACAAGGCTATTAGGAGAGTCAACGTAGATACTATATTTTGAGAGCTGTGCACAGTGCCAAGCACATAGGTGCTCAATCATTGCTAGTAGTTAATATTTTGAGAGCCAGATCTGATGCTTTTATTGGAATGTGCTAGATCTGAAAATGCTGGAAGCAGGGATGGAAGGAAAGTTTCATCTGCATGGGGACCCAACTTCGGAGGTCCTGTTGCTCTAGGGACCCTGAATAATGAGGCAAGTATTTTGCCCTCTTTGGGCCACCATTTCCTTAGCCATAGGTGAGGGGAGGGAAGGGAGTAAGGGAAGCGTAGTTTAGAAATAATCTGAGTCTCTGAGTCCCATTCAGCATGGACTGCCTGTGATTCTAAAATAATTGGAAAATTTTAAAAAAAATTTAAATAATAAAAGCAAAAAGTTTCTGGAATCAAAGAAACAGCCCCTGACTACACAGCTTGAAATGGACCCTACAGGCAAGGAGAGGAGGGCCCAAGGCACAGGACTGAGCCGTAGTTTTGTAGTCTGCTTTGCTTTAGATGGCCTCCAAGGCCAGTTCTTTGGGCAGAATCCAGAAACAGGAAGAAGTTGCAGAAGAGAAGAGGCAAAGAAACAAAGAAAGGAGTTATCTGAGAAAAGCAGCCAAGAGCAGCATAAATGTCAGGGACAGTGAGGGTACTGAGCGGCAGATACTACCCTCATGGGTATCCTCCCTCAGTTGAGGCTCTTCCCCTCTCCCAGTTTTTCCTACCCCCAGCGGCATACATTGCCTTTGGAGAGAGCTGACCTGAGAGAAAGAAAGCCCACTTTTGAGTTTCTAAAGCCTAGGCCAGGGCATGAGACAGATATGAAAGCATAAGTGGTGAATATCCTCCCATCTGGAGAGAAGAAAAGAGAGTAAGAGGGAAAACAGAGAAAATGTGGATGCCAGTGGGCCCTGGACCCGGCATTACCCCAAGAGACTTTGGGGGATTCCAGCCCACGGATGACCTGAGAGATGCAGGAGGATCCGCAGAGTCCCATGTGTCTGGCTTGACCCAGCAGCAGGAGAAATGTCTGAGCTAGAAGTGGATATGCCTGGGGTGGCCTCACAGGGTTCCCTGTGCCAAGCATGAAGTCAGAACATAGAGTGTCCTCAGGCACCCAGAGGGCCCCATGATGGTGTGGGAGCTGTGGATGCTTCCCATGAGCCCAGGCATCTGTCACACGTGTGTCTCCTGCCATTGCACAGATCGTGCCATAGGTGGTGGCAAGAAGACGCCTATAATTGGGGCCAAGGAGCACATAGCAGTCACATATGCAGCCTGTAGACAAAAGTCAAGATGGAGAGAGAGAGCTGCAGGAAATGAGGCCAGTATGGCTCATGGACAACACAAGGCCCAGTGGTGTCCAGTCCTGGCACTTGTTCATAATCACAGACATTTCATTTATACAACCCTATGATCCGTTGGGTGTGGCCAAGCTGGAAACAAAGAAACTGAAATGACCACACATGGCCACAGGATTTCTCTCCTCCAGTGGCCACAGCCCAGTGGTGGAGACAGACCTCCCAAGAAGGGTGGGCATGGGGTGCCATGATAGACGTAGCAAGCAGGAACAGGGGTTGGGGTCACCATATGAATGAGAGAGAAACGGGCACTGAAGTTGCAGGAGCCTGGGGGCCAATTGTGCATGCCAGGCACCTAGAAAGCAGGAAGATGGGAGACAGCAGATGAAAACACACACACTAATCCAATGCCCATCTCCATAAAAAGCAGTGGCTCACGGGACAACCAAGAGAGCTCCTCTGACTTCCTGCCCAAGCAAGAGCATAACCAGGTGATGGGGGCAGAGGCTCTGAGGATCCCAGGCAAGAGCTCAGCACAGTTTTGCTAAGGTTCGCCTCTGGAAGCAGCTACCTCTGGGAATTTCCCTGGTATCTGTTTGGGCAGAGACTGAAACTGAACTGAACCATTAATAGCATGTGATCATCCTCCCAAACTCCCCCCAAACCTTAATTCTTTTGCACTAAACCAAAGATGGTTTTGTTTTAACATCTGCTTCACCGGACTCAACTAAAAAATGAAACAGCTGAACCAAAGGAGCAGAATAATCCCAGCACCTGCAGCAAACTGTTCGTTCATCCAGCTCCATTCCCTGGGCAGGGCAGGTTCCCCTAAGGCATTGTTCTGTTGGGAAGAAGGCCTGTGAGAGGCCAGAACAGGGAGAGGCATGCAGTGGCATGATCCAGAGGGAAAAGGAAGAGAAAGTAACCATCCGAGTACTCCCCACTCTTGGAAGAGCCAATAGACAAAATCCAGATGAGCTTATGAGTAATGGATATCCTACGTGCCACAGGGTGTTACAGGCAGATACTGAGGGAGGGGTGCAGCCCATGTGAGGAGAAATGCAAATAAAGATCAGGCTTGGGTGCAGGAGTCTGATGATGCCCCCAAAACGCCAGTCAGCAGGGACTCTGACATTTAAAGAGGCGCCACAACCGCTTGAGCCAAATCCCTTTTCATTCAGTGTGTCCAATGTGATATTTAAACAGAAATGTCACCCTCACTGCATTTATGCCCCTCCAACCCTTCAGAATTGGGTCTGCTGTCCAAATGGCTCATGTGTGTCCACATTCCAGAGCCAAAGTGAAAACTTCTGATAAAAACAGAAAAAAGTAAATTTGGGCTTTATGAACTCAGGGTTAAATCAGGCCAGGCCTTTCCATGAAATGTGAACCCTGTAATGCTGAGAAATTGAAAAAGCCCTTGCTTTTAGAAGCTCTGGCCTGTCTTTAATTGAACCTTTTGCATGAAATCATGAGCCATGGCCGATGCCATGAAACAACTCAAGGAAGAAACCAGCAAAGCAACTGGCTTTGAACTGAGACCTGAGAACTGAGAGCCGCCTACAGTCCATAAGAGACCAGCCTGGGCCCTTGGGTTGCCCTCATCCTGTTTTAGAATCATCTCTTTTCTTTGAAAACTGGGGAAAGGGAGGAAGTGTGGTTACTGAGGATTAAGCTTGAGTCAACCTTGAGTTGGGGGTCAAGTTACCACATTATGCTTTGGGTCAGAACTGATTACTTTCGGTAAATGTACACAAAAAAATCACAATTTTTAAGTGGATACATGTGCACCATAGGAAAAAATTCATTTTTGGAGACATCAGCACATTTCAGTGAGTATTGCAGCTAAATTTGAAAGAATGTGAACTTTTGAGATTACTAATATAGATGCAAATTTGTGTTAGGAAATGTACATTGAGCTCTGTTATTCCTAATCTTTTACACAGGCCCTCTCCGCCAAGTTTCACAGACACATTAGAAAAAGGAAAGCCACGCACACTCCTGCTTACATAGAAGTCCCCTGCCTTTTGCCAGTGAGTTTTTCTGCTCCCAGATCAACTTGATTAAGTAAGATACAATTTTCCCCTTCTCTCTCCTGGCATAGTCACGGCTGTATAATGTCTTTGTTCTCCCCAGTGAGATGCCTGTAACTGACCTAACTTAAAGAGAAATAAGTTCTGCCTCCCATCTTCAGAGGAAGAAACCCCTCTGAGACCTACATGTAATTTGCCTTGTTGCCTACAAAAGTTTGCTCTTGATGGTGACAGCTAGACTTGCTTGGGAGATTTGAACAGATACAGCTTCTTGGTGCAGCTACCTCTGCTCTCCTAATTTGATCCTGATCCTAACAATTACAGTTATCAAGGAGCCAGCTCTTCCAAAAGGTTTCTTGCAAATCATGTCATCACCTGTGACGTGTACAATTTGGTCTTTTGGATTATGCAATGATTCCGGGTGTTGTTTTAAAGCCTGACTTTAATAAAAGCCCGAGAAAAGAACAAATGCAAATGGGTGTTGATGTGGACTACCCATCCTCTGGCACCAGCAGTAGAATACAGACAGTACCTACAGCAACACAATAGATAATGCATCTGCAATTACCGGGATACTTAATATGTGTTGTATAACTCATTGGAGAAAATATAGATTTTTTGTGTGTATTTCAGATGTAGAAGGCATGAATGAATCACAGGTCATAAACTCAGGTGTGGGACAAGTATCAGATCTTTGTATTTTCTTCCAAGCAGCTTAATTTCAATCGTGACTACTCCATGCTAACAGGTAGGCAGGAAATTCCACCTCATTGATTCTCTGGGTGCCCCTGTTCCCACCCAGACGGTCTTTCTCTAGCACCAAGGTGCTGAGAGGGCTCCTCGTCCGCCTGTCATTCCCCCAACTCCCCAGCATGTACGAGCTATGAGTCACTAGGCCACACTGGTTGCCATGGAGACACTCATTGTCCTAGTCTACTGGTCCCTCCAGATTGAGGCTGCGGCTTCCACACCAGGCATGGAGGCTTCAGGATCTTGGTGAGGCTGGGAGGCACCTCACCCTTCCCCACTGGCATCCTCACCAACCCCCTGAGCCTGGCCAGAGAGCGGGGTGCTGCCTCCCCCAGCTCTCAGAATACTTTTTGGCTCCCAGTCCAAGGCAATAAACTTTTCTTCAAAGTCTTCCTCACTCTTCATGTCCCTCCCAAAGGTGCTCCCTCTCCACCAAACCCACCGACCTCTGCGATTGTAAGCTTTGGCAAACCAAGGCCAGACAGGGAGCTGTCCAGCGGGCAGCTCCAACTCTCCACCCTGCCTGGAGCCTCCCAGCTCGGAGCTTGTGGCCTACCAGAGACATGGAAAGGGTGGAAATAAAGAGAAGCAATACCCAAATAGATACAAATGTGTCCCATCCCTGCAAATGTCACAAAGTCATGCATAATTACAGTGAGGGACACTTCCCCAGCTCTTTTCCTGCTCCATCACCAGCAGCCCTCTAGTGAATCCTGGCACTTCCTTCACTTTCTCTCCTAGTTCCATTCCCAAGCCAATATTTCATTGTACATTCCAGCTGCCTTCTGAGTCCCTTACTTTCTCTTCAGTGTTCCCACGCAGGTGACAGCAGGAAGAAGCGTGGTCTTGTTGATCCGATGGTACATGAAGCTAATGGCCATGAGCCTCCCATGTGGTCCTGGGGCTGCACAGAATGTGCTGGTGGCCACAGGAAGGCTCAGAGACCATGATGTTGAGGAAGGGGCTCGAGGGGGCTTCCAGACATGGCAGAGACACATGAGGTGGAATAAAAATGCCACATATGTCAGTCAAGTTGAATAGCTAAAGGAGAACAAGATGTTGTTTTGAAAGCGTATATCCATGTGGCTTAAAAGCGTGTCACTCATTTTGTTTTGTTTTGTTTTGTTTTTATGAGACAGAGTCTTGTTCTGTCACCTGGGCTGGAGTACAGTGGCGTGAGCTCGGCTCACTGCAACCTCCGCCTCCCAGGTTCAAGTGATTCTCCTGCTTCAGCCTCCCGAGTAGCTGGGATTACAGGCATGCACCACCACGCCTGGGTAATTTTTGTATTTTTAGTAGAGACGGGGTTTCACCATGCTGGCCAGGCTGGTCTCGAACTCCTGACCTCAAGTGATCCACTCACCTCAGCCTCCCAAAGTGCTGGGATTATAGGCATGAGCCACCGCACCCAATGAAGGTGTGTCACTTGTGTGCGTTTGTGTGACAACCTGGAAGCATGGAGGCAGGGTCAGGGGTCTGGAGCCAATGACCCACATTCTAGACCCAGCTTTTCCACAAAGGAGCCTGTGCCCTGGAGAAAGCCCACTCCCCAGTCTCATCTCTAAAAAGAAAAGATTAGACCAATTTATCACCAGGCTCTCTTTGACTCTGAGGATCTTTGACGCTAATTGTTTTTTAAAAAATAAACATTATTTTTAAACACTCTTTTATGGTGATTAGGGTACTTTCTCATTATCTAATGGCCAACCTGGATGAATTTAACCCCCCAGGCATGTCAGTCTGTCACGACTGTGCTTTCACCGTTCGACTCCATAAAACCCAGCAAACTTCATATATATTAAAGTTTAATAGCAGCTCAAGAGTGAGAAGCTGAAAGAAATGTGAGCAGTACCTAAGGGGTGTTTTATTCATGTTGATTCTCATATGTATCATAAATAGTTCCTGTGCCTGATTTCGTGATGAGAACAGGTTCTTTAAAACACCAGCAAAGGAAGCCCATAAGGAAAACAGAAATCATCTACCATAAAGAAAAAGCTAAAATATTCATATATTTCTTTGGAGACCCAGCAGGGTCTGGAGAGAGCCAGACATTTGCACCTTGGCTAGACGTATTTAGCACCAGTGATCTACTCCAAACCCCCTGTGGGGCAGGATGCCAGCAAGACAGCATGGATTTTGGATAGCAGCTCACCCAGGAAGGACACTCAGGTTCAGAGCAGATGACACATGGACATATGTATCAGGGTTGTCCCATGTATATGTATGGACGTGTGTTTGAATATGTGCATGCATGCATGTATGTGTGTGTAACAGAATAGAGTGTAAATGTACATATTGTACAAATGTGCAAATGTAAGCAAGCTATTCTTAGCTTGCCAGCCATACAGAATTAGCTTGCCAATTATGCAAACTGCGCTCTAATAGGTAGTTTGTGCATTAATTTCTTTTTTATCACGTAGAACACAAATTACCAACTTTTTTATGTAAAGGGCCAGTTACTGTGTGAGGCTTTTGAACCATGAGGTGTCTGTTGCAACTACTCAGCTGGCCATTGCAGAGTAAAAGCAGACTTAGACAACACATAAACAAATGAGCATGCTTGTGTTCCAATAAAACTTTATTTATGCACACTGAAATTTGAATTTCATATAACATTTGCATGTCAAAAAATATTATGATCCTTTTGATTTTTTTCAACAATTTAAAAATGCAAACACTATTCTTAGCTTGCCAGCCATACATAAACAGGTGACAGGCTGGATTTGGCCGAGGGCCACGGTTTGCCAATATTTAATTTAGAATGCATTTCCCATAGGAAAAAAAATGATTGTAAATGTTGTTTGGGTTACCGGATCAATCCACAAAAGTCAATTCAATCCATAAAGAATCAAAAGATGGCATATATAGCATGAATATTTATGCTAGCTACTGTTAGTGCTCTTGATAATCATGAATTTCTTTAATACTCAGTACAATCCTATGGGGAAACAGGTTTACAGAGTTTGAGTGACTTTCCTATCTCGGCTAAGAAGCTGAATACCTGGGATTTGAACCAAGGTCTTGGGATCTCAGAGCTGTGTTATTCACAGGAAAAGCACCCCACTTGCTCATAAATTAGGGGGATGATGCCTGGTACCTAGGGAATCCTCAATGGACCTCTGCCACCAGCATTGTCATCATTATGACTAAGTATACTACTTCAACTCTACTAAATCAACATTTATGATACCATTTCCTCAACCTGGGTCTCAACCTGGGATGCCCCCACATTTTTCCCTTCCCTGGCTTTGAAGCCCTTCCCTGGCTTTGAAGCCCTCCTCATTTAGCAAGATAGAAAGGGAATTCTCCTGAGTAGGAATTCTCCTGAGTAGGTACGATTGACTCTTTAATTTTACACATTTTTGCCTCTACATAAGAGCAGACATGCCAATCATTTCCCATTTGCTCCAAGGGAACAAGGGTGAAAGGGGACTCCCTTTGCAGCAGAGTCTGGGGCAGCCATATTTGGGCCTCTTTGTTGCCCATTCATGTCTCAGAGCTAGTCATGCATCAGAGGATCAAGGTGATGTGCGTAGACCTGGGTTACAGCCATGTGCCAAGTCCCCCGGAGGTTTGAAATAAAACATTTCCCCATCCATCTGCATCATCAGTAATATTTTAGTAGCCATGTAAGCTACAAAGTTTGCTGAGAACAAAGAACCCTCAAGGTCATCTATAGCTGAAATTGACAAATTGAAATAGACAAAGATGTAAGTGAATATTTTTGTTCCTCCTTCCATTCTTATCTCCCTGCTCTTGACTCCAGCCGTTTTCCAGTTTCATAGTGGTCCATATTTTTAAACACACCCCTTGCACCGTCTCTCTGGATATCAAAAACCTCATTCCCCTGGGACCATTTTCAGACATCAAGAAACCACTTCATAGTAAGGTACAGATACCTCATTAAACATGAGGTGTTCTCCCCCACTGCTCAATGTCCCCCTTTTGTATCCGTCTTGAAAGAGATCGCCTGTCACCCAGAAGCGATTCTCTCTTGGTATGATTTGGGCAACAGGACAGGCCACCAGAGGAGATGTTATAGTGCAGAGTTCTTGCTAACATCTTTCTGACAATATCATCTGATTTGCCTATGCCTAAATTCAATCCTCCTTCTATATGTAGTTAATTAAATTATAAACTAAAATGCTTGTGGACCAGTACCTATTATTGCATAAGAAATCATCCTCGAATTCAATGGATTAAAACGATGTATTATCATGTCTCATGGTTGAACTTGTTCAAGCTCATCTGGGTGGTCCTCACTTGGGGTCATTCATGAAGTTGTAGTCAGACGGTTGCTGGGCCTGGAGTCATCTAAAGACTTCCCGGTCTTAGTCTGTTTGTGTTGCGATACAAGAATACCTGAGGCTGAGTAATTTGTAAAGAATAGAGGTTTAGCCGGGCACTGTGGCTTACGCCTGTAATCCCAGCACTTTGGGAGGCCGAGGCGGGCAGATCACAAGGTCAGGAGTTTGAGACCAGCCTGGCCAACATGGTGAAACCCCGTCTCTACTAAAAATACAAAAATTAGCCAGGCGTGGTGGCAGGCACCTGTAATCCCAACTACTTGGGAGGCTGAGGCAGGAGAATCGCTTGAACCCAGGAGGTGGAGGTTGCAGTGAGCCGAGACCGTGCCATTGCACTCCAGCCTGGGCAACAGAGCGAGACTCTGTCTCAAAAAAAAAAAAAAGATACAGGTTTATCTGGCTCATGGTTCTGCAGACTGAGCAAGAAACAAGAAACACAGTGCCGGCATCTGCTTCTGGTGAGGGGCTCCGGCTGCTTCCACTCATGGCAGAAGGTGAAGAGAAGCCAGCATTGTGCAGAGATGGCAAGAGAGGAAGTAAGGAAGAAGGGAAGGAGGTGCCAGGCTCTTTTTAACAGCCAGCTCTAGTGGGAACTAGTAGAGTGAGAATTCCCTCATTACCGCGAGGACGGCACCAAACTATTCATGAAGAATCTGCCCCCATGACCCAAATACCTTCTATCAGGCCCCACCTCCAACAGTGGGAATTAATTTCAGCATGAGATTTGGAGAGGACACGTATCCAAACTATAGCACTTCATTCACATGTCTGGTGCCTGGGCAGGGATAGAAGGAATAGTAGTGTCTGATCTAGAATCTTTCTATCTATCTATGTATCTATCTATGTATCTATCTATGTATGTATGTATCTATCTATCTACCTACCTACCTACCTATCATCTATCTTCCTCCTCACTCTACGCAGCCTCTCCATGTGATTAGCACAGGCTTCCTCACAGCATAGCAACTCATGTCAGCCTGGCCAACATGGTGAAACTTCATCTCTACTCAAAATACAAAAATTAGCTGGATATGGTGGCGCACACGGGTAGTCCCAGCTGCTCAAGAGGCTGAGTCAGGAGAATGGCTTGAATCTGAGAGGTGGAGGTTGCAGTGAGCCGAGATCATGCCACTGTACCCCAGCCTGGGTGACAGAGCGAGACTCCATCTCAAAAAAAGAAAGAAAAAAAGAAAATTATTTTCACATTTACTGAGAATCTGCCACACGCTGACCTCTAGTTCTAGTTCTTGGAACTACAAAGAACACTTCTCCTACCTTTCCACATGATAACCTTTCATATTTTTAAAGACAGCCCCCGACCAGTACAGTGGCTCATGCCTGTAACCCCAGCACTTTGGGAGGCCGAGGTGGGAGGATTGCTTGAGCCCAGGAGTTCAAGACCAGCCTGGCAAAACCAGGTTGGCGTCGTGGCACATGCCTGTAGTCCCAACTATTTGGGAGGTTGAAGCGGGAGGATCGCCTGAGCCCAGGAGTTGGAGGTTGCAGTGGGCCATGATGGTGCCACCGCACTCTAGCCTGAGTGACAAAGTGAGACTCTGTCTCAAAAAAAAAAAAAAAAAAAAAAAGACAGCTCTCCTCACTCTCCTGACTCTTCTTTTCTCCAAGCTGCACATCCCCAATTTCTTCACCCATCTCAGGCAACATTGTCTCTCCTCTGAACAAACTCCACTTTATTCATGTCCCTCTCGCAGCCTCATTCCACGTGCAAAACAGGAAACCAATCAGCCAGAGGGAAACAGACCTCTTCCCACCCCCCATTCCAGTTATCTTTATTCTAATGATTACTGCAGTTATAACAAAATAATTGTCTTTCGGCCTGGCGCGGTGGCTCATGCCTGTAATCCCAGCACTTTGGGAGGCCGAGACGGGCGGATTACCTGAGGTCAGGAGTTCGAGACCAGCATGACCAACATGGTGAAACCCCGTCTCCACTAAAAATACAAAAATTAGCTGGGCGTGGTGGCAGGCGCCTGTAATCCCAGCTACTTGGGAGGTTGAGGCAGGAGAATCGCTTGAACCTGGGAGGCAGAGGTTGCAGTGAGCTGAGATCACGCCATTACACTCCAGCCTCGGTGACAAGAGCGAGTCTTCATCTAAAAAACAAATAATTGTCTTTCTCCTGCTTTCTTGTACATTACCATCCCCCTATCCAATGGAAGCATCATGTGTCTCTGAGGGGGGATTAGGATTGGGATTCAGATTCATGCAAAGAGAATGAAAGAGCCACTGTGCAGCTTCTGACATCCAGTTTCAGATGTTTTAGCCCACAGTAAATAACGATCTTGGAATGTGCACTTTGTGTGAGAGAAGAGTGTCTTATAGATTCAGAGCATGAGGTTTACTCGAAGCCAGTGTGGAGAGGACAGAAAAAATGAGGGAGGAGACATTCTTAGCAGTCAGGTAGAGAAAGGCTGCCCCAATAGAGGAGAAGGAAAGAGAAAGGAGAACCAGTGGATAGTGGACACCTCCTGGGATTAGAAACAGCCAGATGAGAGTGGAGAAACGCCAGGCCTCACCGCTCATCCTTGCTGCTCAGACACAGACCAGGGCATTGCAAGCCCTGCTGGAGACACTCCATGTTCTATGTGGCATGACTTGGGCAGAAGGTTAAATATGATCACAGAAGATACCCAGGTGAGTGGACCACGGGCTGCTTGTGGAGCCACATGTTCTTATGACAAAAACACCTGGGCAGCACAAGAGAACTTACAGAACACAGCATAGGAAAGGTGGGCTCTCATAACCAAATCCTATGGCAGGGATCACAGACTTCAGCAGCAGGTGATAGCACAGTATCCAAAGCACCCGGACAGCACCAGCTGCTCTCTGGAGCACCTAATACTGGAATTGCAGGGGCCAGGGGAAGCCAGTGATCCTGAATGAAAACCAGCAAAAACACAGAGGACAGCAGGGAGACCACCTTCCCCCAGTGCCAGGAGGGCAGGTGGGCTTCCTTCTACCAAGACACATTCCAGGAAGAGAAAATGGGAGCAGGAAATACAGTGAAAAATTTAACACCAAAAGCAGACTGAGCTCACCCCAAAGAGCCTGCTCTAATCCAGGAGAGTCTGAGCCACCTCTAATGGGGAGGGTGTAGGTTTTATCCGTCTCTGCCATCAGTGGACTGCAGCCTTCCTAAGCCAGAAAAGGACATTTGAAGAAAGCTACATTTTCTTTACACATCTCGATATGGTTTAGATGTGTGTCCCCTCCAAATCTCATGTTGAAATGTGATCCCCGATGTTGGAGGTGGGGCCTGGTGGGAGGTGTTTTCGTCATGGGGGCAGATTCCTCATGAATGCCTTGGTGCCCTCCCCATGGTAATGAGTGAGTTCTCAATCTGAGTTCACCGGAGTTCTGGTTGTTTGAAGAGCCTGGCACCTCCTCCTCTCTCGCGCGCGCGCTCCCTTTCTCACGATGCAATGTGCCTGATCCCCCTTCACCTTTTGCCATGAGTGGAAGCTTCCTGAGGCCTCCCCAGAAGCAGATGTCAGCACCATGCTTCCTGTACAGTCTGCAGAAATGTGAGCCAATTAAACCTCTTTTCCTTATAAATTACCCAGTCTCTGGCCAGGCATTGTGGCTCATGCCTGTAATCCCAGCACATTGGGAGGCCGAGGCAGGAGGATCACTTGAACCCAGGAATTTGAGACTTGGGCATCATGGCGAAACCTTGTCTCTACAAAAAATTAGCCAGGCATAGTGGTGTGCACCTGTAGCCCCAGCTACTCAAGAGGCTGAAGTGGGAGGATCACCTGAGCCTGGGAGATCTAGGCTGCAGCGAGCTGTGACCGCACCACTGCACTCGAGCCTGGGCGACAGAGTGAGACCCTGTCTCAATCAATGAGTCAATCAATCAATCAGTAACCCAGCCTCAGGTATTTCTTTATAGCAGCACAAAAATGGACTGACACGCATCTCAATTGCAGAGTGTAAACATGCCATCCCCTACAGAGCCCAAGACTCAACTGTGCAGCTTGTCACTTATGGGAACGTCTATGAGCAGATCTAAGCAAATCTATCTTGAGCTGAGCTTCTTCTCCAAGTCCACCAAAGATCAAAACAGTCATAGAATGTCCTCTCCCATATACTGGAGATCCCATGAGATTACCCAAGTAAGCCAACAGGAAGCCAAAAATGTGTGTTCTCACTTCTATGCGGATTGATCACTGTATTCGCAAACCCCACCATCATTACTCTCACTAGACAATGGCACAAGAACTCGGCAGAACCCATCAGGATCACGTTGTGGGGATCAGCATTTTAACTGGGTCTGGGCTTTGGGAAGGCTCTCGGGGAGGGTGTAGAATGTGGAGAGGGACTAGAGGGGCTTGGGGGTTGTGGGGTTGGGATACAGTGGAAGGATGTGGTTGACAGCCTGGGTTTGGGTCCCAAATTGCTAAATGTAAAACCTTGGTTAATTTACTTTATCTTCCCAAGCCTCTCAATTTTTCTTATCTGTACAATATTTCATCATCATTATTGCCGTTCAAACCACCTGACATGTTTGACTGAACAGCAAGGGAAGCTTTGAAATGGAAACTAATATTAGCGACAAAGATTTCTATGAGAGTCTTACTATTTGCAAAATGTTTCCAGGTATATTTTTTTCCTTAAAGCATTTTAGGCAGTGATTTTTCTAACTCTGCTCACTGAATCCCCAAAGGTCCCTGGAGCCTCCCCTTGGGAGAGGGGACCAAGGTAGGGAAGGTGCTGGGATGCGCTGGACTCCCATCTCTCATTTTGATTTTAATCTGAATAGTGGTATGACTTTCATTGGTTTCACGTGCTCTTTTTTCATAGAACGGATTCCCTGGCTTAAAACAAAAAAAGTTGGAAACTCACTGGTTCCAAGAAAGTGGTGCAAGAAGGAAGGTGGTGACTGCTGTGGGCATGACAGCCTCCCGTCTTGCTCAGAATGGTTCACCCATCCTGCTCTTTCTTTCCCCCCTGCTTGTTGACTCCCTGGGTCACAGCTCAGCTACCAGAAACAATGTCCCATCCACCCCCTCCAAAGCCCAGAGTCCAGGGTCCTCACCCTAGTTCACCAAAACCCCAGACCCGCCCTCACTTCTGGTGCTTAAGTCCTGGCATGACTCAGACAGGCACTGGAGAGGTGATGAAATTCACAGTCCGAGGACATTCCGGAGACTTGCTGCCTTACTTCCAAAGGGCCATGATTGTCATTATGCTAACTGCTTTCCTGGTCGAAAAACATGTGGGGTTTTTTTTGTTTTTTTTTTTATACTTTAAGTTTTAGGGTACATGTGCACAATGTGCAGGTTTGTTACATATGTATACATGTGCCATGTTGGTGTGCTACACCCATTAACTTGTCATTTAGCACTAGGTATATCTCCTAATGCTATCCCTCCCCCCTTCCCCCACCCCACAACAGTCCCCAGAGTGTAATGTTCCCCTTCCTGTGTCCATGTGTTCTCACTGTTCAATTCCTACCTATGAGCGAGAACATGCGGTGTTTGGTTTTTTTGTCCTTGCGATAGTTTGCTGAGAATGATGGTTTCCAGTTTCATCCATGTCCCTACAAAGGACATGAACTCATCATTTTTTATGGCTGCATAGTATTCCATGGTGTATATGTGCCACAGTTTCTTAATCCAGTCTATCGTTGTTGGACATTTGGGTTGGTTCCAAGTCTTTGCTATTGTGAATAGTGTGACAACAAACATACGTGTGCATGTGTCTTTATAGCAATATGATTTATAATCCTTTGGGTATATACCCAGTAATGGGATGGCTGGATCAGATGGTATTTCTAGTTCTAGATCCCTGAGGAATCCCACACTGACTTCCACAGAAAAACATGTGTTTTTAAAAAGCTTAATTCCTCTCCTTTCTCCAAAATGAGAATCAAGTTGTAACTGTGGCCTGGCACCTTGAGAGCTTTCCCTGTTTTTATACTTCGTAGAGTCCTTAATAATACAAAAATTGCCCAGAGCATTTCACACTGAGCTATGAAGTCATTAACATTTCTGGGAGAAATACAGTACCCCAGGACAAGTTATTAGACATAGAGTAGTGGGGGGGAAATGAGATACATTGAAAAGGCTCCATGTCTAGCAACTAGAGACAGAAAAATTCACCTGTTTCTAGTTAAAGGCAGCAGAATCTGCTCTCCAAATCCCACATGCAGGCAGGGTAGCCTTTTCTCAGCCAACCAACTTGGCATATTGGATATTGGTAAATTTTGAAGAATCAGCACCTTCCTGTCCCAAGGCCAGCAATCTTTCCAAACTCACGGCTCTGCATCTGCCTCAAGGTTCCTGGTATTTATGATTGTGTCAGCAACAGGATGGCTGTTCCCCCACATCACAGTCTAGCAGACCCATAATAAATTTTATCTGGCTGCACTGTTTGCTTTTAACTTAGCAGAGGGATCCATCCCATTTGCTCCTTGCTTGCCCCCCACCCACCCCACATCTCCCATGTCCACCTGTCCTTCACAATTTTGCTCAGGTGTCACGAGCTTCATGGAGGTTTCCAAACAGTCTACAATCCATAATTTCTCTCCTTTTGATAAATGACTCTGGTATATTTTACCAGACATTTTTGTTGGGAGACTTAAGCAAACAGTACCTTGATTATTCTCTAATTCTTTGACCTGTCTGCTCACATACGAGAGTCAGGGTTATAGAAGGAATCTGAGGGATTATTATCCAAACTTGCAAAGAAACATCCTTACCTCTCTGACTGCATCCCCAGCTAATAAAGATAAGCACTCATAAAGTTTATAAACGATCTCAAAAGTTGTTTCTTTATGAGTTTTCCTTAGCCTAAACTGTCCTGGGGTTGAGTCCTGCTCAGTACCCAATGAAACCCTTTCCAGAAAGATGAGATCAAGGATGGAGGTGCATCCAGGCAAGAATAACCCCACTCTCCCATCCTGAATCTGCAGCAGATGCTAAGGATTCATACAATGCCCTTTCCTTCTGAGGCTAGACTCAGCTTTGGAAAACTTCTCATTAAAGTTCTCCAACAGGCCATTTCCAATTGCTGTTGACACATGAATAAAAACATATATTCCATGTCCAGGGCAGCCCGTGGAAAGCAATTCAACTCCAAATGCATGTGATTCTTGAAACATCCATTAAAGCTGTAGCACTGGCTGGGCGCAATGACTCACGCCTGTAATCCCAGGACTTTGGGAGGTCGAGGCAGGCAAATCGCCTGAGGTCAGGAGTTCGAGACCAGCCTGGCCAACATGGCGAAACCCCATTTCTACTAAAAATGCAAAAATTAGCCAGGCGTGATGGCAGGTACCTGTAATTCCAGCTATGGGGAGGCTGAGGCAGGAGAATAACTTGAACCCGGGAGGCGGAGGTCGCAGTGAGCCAAGATCGCGCTGCTGCACTCCAGCCTGGGAGCCAGAGCAAGACTCCGTCTCAAAAAAATAAAAAATAAAATAAAAACTGTAGCACTGTTCAATGCTCAAATTTTCACCTCTTATGATATCCTCCCTCTGCCCCAGACACCAGGCTGTCTTTCCCAGGGTGGGTAGCCAGTAGTAAGGGTTTTAGCCCATGGAATATTTAGCAAGTGCCTGTGCAACTCAAAATCTCTGATTCTATGAGTGTTTTGAAACTCATCTATGGAGAAGGCTGTGTTCTACCTTCTCCTTTGAGCCTGGCAGAGCCAGAGCTGACCTCACTCTCCTAAGCTCCACTGACCTCCACCTCCATTTCATACCAGCCATATCTTGAGACCCTCATCTTCATGCAACCCTACTCGTCAAACTAGATCTTGAGTTTGGGGCCTCCCTCTTCGGATTCCAGCCCCTTTCTCCCTTCTTCAAGGAACAAACTCTTTGTCCTCCCTCTCTGGGACTTCCCATTGCTTGGCTGGCCAGCTAGTCCGTTGTCTCCTGTTCAGAGTCCATTAATGTCCTGGGCTGCCTGAAGTCTAGAACTGACCTCTCCAGTATTTCTCTCACCAGCATTACAGGTTCTATTAGCCCTTTGGCCATTTGCTGTGACAATCCCCAACCCTGAGCCATCTCTATGCCCCTTCTCCTCCCTGTGACAAGACCTTATAAATAGGCTTGCATCTTACATTCATTGCCTGCACCAAGAAACTGCAATATCAAATTCATCAAGTTATCATAATGCAAAGAAATACCCTGGACTTGGCTGGGTGCGGTGGCTCACGCCTGTAATCCCAGCACTTTGGGAGGCCAAGGCGGGTGGATCACAAGGTCAGGAGATTGAGACCATCCTCGCCAACATGGTGAAACCCCGTCTTTACTGAAAATACAAAATTTAGCTGGGCGTGGTGGCACCTGCCTGTAATCCCAGCTCCTCGGGAGGCTGAGGCAGGAGAATCGCTTGAACCAGGGAGTTGGAGGTTGCAGTAAGCCAAGATCACACCACTGAACTCCAGCCTGGCCACAGAGTGAGACTCTGTCTCAAAAAAAATAAAAATAAAAATAAAAATAAAAAATAAATTAAAAAAAAAAAGAAACACATGGGACCGCAGCTTGCATGCCACGGAGAACAGACGGATGCTCTTCCCCGTCCCACATGTCTGAAATGCTTCAGCCTGGACTTTAACCCTCCCTAATTTGTCTATCACAATGTCAACAGTGATCATCTGTGGCCATACAGAACTCAAACATCAACTGAAAATAAGGAGAGCCAGTTTTCCCATTGTGGGACCAAATCAGGAACCCAGATCACCAAGGCAACTTGTTGAAAATAGAATAGCCTATAAATATGTGTTCAATGGAATGACCAAAAGCTCTCTGGGGCAGCCAAAGCAATCTCTTAATTAACTTGAACTAGGACTCCCTAATTACTGGAGCAGGCTAGAGAAGGCATCAGCTGTACAGGGCCTCTCCCATTGGCTTGGGTAACATGCAAGCTAGAGCATGGTCAACCCAATCCAGGCATGAGTCACAAATAATTTGTTATTAGTAATGACCAAGAGTTCAATACTGAGTAACGACTTCCGGTCTTCCTGGTTTAAATCATTTGGAACGGACTTGAGGTTATCCATACAAAATGTCCTCTGACTCTCATTTCTCTACATTTTTATGAGTGGGGAAAGAAGGGGTCTGCCTGTGCAAGACAGCTGCTCATGTGAATGTCCCTCACCACATGTGTCTGGGGAGAATGGATGAGGTCCTGGAGGCTCTGGTACTATTTTGATTTTTCAGATCTGTGATCCGCTCTTTGGGAAGGGACTAATAGTTGTCAGATGCGTATGCCTTCCAATGAGTCTCCACTGGAGTCACAGGTGGTGGCTCTTGACATTGGGATAGGCAGGTTGAGGAGTGTTAAAGCTCAGGGCTGAGACAGCTCAGAAATGAAGAAGAGGGAAGAACATCAATTGGTCCTCCACAAAAAGTTGAAGTCGGCTGGGCGTGGTGGCTCATGCCTGTAATCCCAACACTTTGGGAGGCTGAGGTGAGTGGGCCACCTGAGGTCAGGAGTTCAAGACCAGCCTGGTCAACATGGCGAAACCCCATCTGTACTAAAAATACAAAAATTACCCAGACATGATGGTGCATGCCTGTAGTCCCAGCTACTCAGGAGGCTGAGGCAGGAGAATCACTTGAACCCCAGGATGCAGAGGTTGCAGTGAGCCGAGATCACACCATTGCACTCCAGCCTGGGTAACACGAGCGGAACTCTGTCTCAAAAAAAAAAAAAAGTTGAAGTCAGCCACTCTGGTTTCTTTCTGCCTCTTTGGTTCTCTCTTCCTTCCAGTCTCTGGCATCTCCTGGTACAACAGATGTTCACTAGACTGTGAGCTCTGAGACAGTAGAGATGGCACCAGACTTGTTCTGTGTCATAGCCCAGCACTAGCATGGTGTCTTGCATCTAGAAGGTACTCAGTAAATATTTGTTGAGTGAACATTTTTTTTATGCTGATGAATAAATGTCCACAGACCTCCAGTTTACACTCCAAATAACAGTCCACAGAGCCTGAATTTTGAGAAAGTTCCCAAATCAAGATGTTTCCAATTCTCTCCAACCATCAGGGAGCCATACTCCTTCAGGACCCTGCTGAACCCATGCAGGCCACCACTATCCAGCAAAACGTTGAGCAATGATAGAAATGTTCTGTATCTGCTCTGTCCAATACTGTAGCCACTACCTTCATGTCACTCTTGAGCACGTGAAACATGGCAGTGTGACTGGGGAAATGAATGCTGAATTTTATTTCATTTTAATTTTTACAACTTTAAATTTAAATGCATTGCCATCATGGCTAGTGGGTATGATCTTGGACAGCACAGACTTAGTCTGATGGGCACTAACCAGCTATTTCCTAACCCATCAGGGAATCTGGCTTCCAATTTGATCCCTGACACTCATTCCCAGTAGCCCGAGTGTGGACATTTGAATTTCCAAGCCTCAGTTCCTACAGTTCCTGAAATGAGGATGATTATATTGCCTGTTCCCCCTGCCTCGCCAGGTTGGTGGGAACATCCTATGAGATGCTGAAAATGCTTTGGAAAGTTGGAAGAGCTGTTTGGATCTCAGTTATCAGTTTCCCCATCCTTCCCAGTTCTCGTGTTCACATTTTCACCCTTGTCTCGTGATAGCACAAGGCTTAACTTCAAGGAGCAATAGAGGAAAGAGGAGTATCTATCCCCCTGGTAACCTGATGGAGGCCATGCCCTCCTGTTCAAGCCTTTTTTGGTTGAAAGTAATGAAAACTCATGCAAACAAGCACAAATAATAAATGGCGGTTATTATGCAGAAAGAGACATCTGGGAAATCCAAGGGCAGGCATCTTTGGGTGGGGACAAAGGTAGATTTAAAGTCCAGTTGGATCACACTGAACCCTCTGCTATGTGACTCATTCATTGATGACCAGCCAAGGACCTGAGGCATCTGAACTTAGTTCTTGCTTTACACCCACTGCATCAAAGATATGTATCTGAGAACAATACATGGAGACAGAAATCACAATTTTCCATCTAGACACAACTGTCTGATTACCATATTAGACAAATTACTTTTCTGTGTGCCTTGCTTCAGTTTGTTTTTCTGAAAATGGGTATGACAAAACATATCATGAAATTGTATGTTTTTCTGAAAATGGGTATGATAAAACATCTCACTAGAGGGAGTGTGTGATAGAAGAATATATTAGGATGTCATCTATTTTTGTGCTATAACAACATACCTAAGACTGGGTAATTCATAAAGAATAGAGATGCATTTTCTTACAGTTGTGGAGGCTGGAAAGTCCAAGATCAAGACGCTGGCAGGTTTGGTGGCCGAGCCAGAGCTGCATTCTCCGAGGGGAGAAACGCTGTCCTCACATGGTGGAAGGTGAGAAGGGCAGCCTCTTTCATAAAAGCCTTAATCCCAACCATAAGGGAGGAGCCCTGTTGGCCTAACCACCTCTTAAAGGCCCCTCCTCTTAATGCTGTCATCTTGGCAACACCTAAATTATGGAGAAGACACATTGAAAACATAGCAGAGGCCCTGATGCACCAAGCAGCTGAAATGATTTTATAAGGCTACAAGAAAGAAAAGTTCTCATTTTTTTCAAAGATATTCATCAGTAAACTGATCGCTTTTGAAATTAGTCCTCCTTCTTACTTAACACCAGAATGATAGCCCAGATATTTACCAGCCAGTATAACACAGCATCCACCACCATTCACAGGGACTCTTTCTACATGGAATGGGGTCCTGGGTGCCCCTTGCTGGCCAGGAATTTACCTTTTAGTTGCTCTATTAGGGGAGGCGAGTGGATGGGGAGGAGGCCCTCGGCACAGTTATTCACTAAAACTTAGAGTGTTATTTTACTGTTTTGACAAGGGAAGGACTATACCAGTGCATATGGATTGAAAAGCAACCTGGCTTAAAGCATTAAGTCCCATTCCTCTATTTCCCCCAAAATGAAACAACAACATTTTACTGTCACCCTCTTGCTAAGGGGAATTGCAAATATTGCAACTGATATATGATTTCATAAAGTCAATGAAAGCGATGTAGAAGAATTACGTACCTCCCATTTCCGGCAATACACTGACACAGGATATGGTAGAATCTGACCAGTCATTACTGACAAAGATGATGATAAGAAATATGCTTCAAATGAGAATGACTGCAAAATGTAATGTTGTATCCTCGATTGGATCCTGGAGCAATATAAGGACATTTTTGGAAGAACTGATGAAATCTAAATAAAGTCAGTAGACTTGAGTTACTAGTAACGTACCAATGTGAATTTCTTAGTTTTGACAAACGTACCGTGGTTCTGTGAGATACTAACATTGGGGGAGACTGGGTGAAGGGGTCTATGGAACTCTGCGTACTCTCTCTGCAACTTTTCTGTAATTCTAAAATTGTTCTAAAGAGAATGATTGAATGTCAAAGAAGTAAGAGACGCCTTTAGAGTGGTTCATAAGACCCTTAGATATTTTTGTAAAACTTGGCTTCCTTTATGATATTGCAGTGTATATCCAATGTGGAATGAGTATGTTCTAGTTTGATGGAAAAAAAAAAAATGCCAGACGTTTTTAGGCCCTGACTTGATTCATTTTCTGTTAACTCCAAGAATTAGTGCCTATTTGCCATCAGAACCTATATTTTGTTAAACGTAGATAACAAATTAACTTTCATAATTTTTAGCTTCATTTTTCAAGGCAAAGTCACCATCCCAATTAAGTGAATGCATTTAAAGTCATCTTTTCCTGATCTCAATGACATGTGAATAACTGGCTATGTAGACTCCCGCCATCCCCATCCCATTGTGTACGAACTCGCTCCCCATCCCCAGCTTTCTAAGTGGAATTCTCTGTATTACTAGGGGAGAGAGGGATGTGAAAAGTCCAAAGGAGACGAAATTGCTTTACATAATAAAGGAACTGACAGCCCCTGGAAGTGCTGCTAAGTGAAATATGATGTCACTTCACTTTATCATCCCCAAGAGACTTTCAGGGAAATCAACGTTTCGCATCAGTGCTTTGGAGGAGGAGTTGGTTTTGCTTTGAGTTTTTATGAGACCATACAGTGACGCTGGCCTTCAAGCTGAATGCCAGAGTGTTCAGTTAAATGTTGAATACCCCTGCAGCCAGTAATTCCTGAGCCCCTTCCTCTCTTAGGTGAGCCAGCAAGGAAGATGGGGCAGACATTATCACCCTGTTTTGTGAAGGCGAAACTGAGGCTCCACGGGGTTAAGCAGGCTGCCTCCCTTGTTTATGGACTGTAAACACAAATGCCTTCGTAGCCAGGGAGAGAGCTCTCAGGCTGAGTGATGCAACCATGGTGAACAAGAAAAGATATGCCCCATCCAAAGGGGGTTGTCACACAGAAAGTGTGTCCAGTGCAGCCCACTCTTCTGGTTTTTCAAAAGAGGCCAGGACTCTGGAATTTTAGATCAAACTGCCCCATGACTCTTTGTTCTGTTTTGTTTTTAACATAAAAAAGAGTTACCGAGTAGGCCGAGTCTGTGGTCTATATACTTCCATGGGATGCCACTTTGCAATTTCTGGATGGGGAAAATATTAAAACTTGGTTTAAGCATACAGAGGTTCCTGCCACTTTGGAAAATAAATTTGCTTTGTCCTAATATGAGTGATCTCTACCTGGTCCTCTACATGTTAGTAAATTCTGGGTCACCATGTATTTATATATCCATAAATGCATGCATATCTCCATAGAGAGAGATTCTAGCTCCCAGCTGGGTTTTTCAGTCCTCTCCCTTCTTCATCCTTTAAAGCCGCATAAATAATTAGATGAACAAGGACGGGAGCTCTAGGTAGAGATCAAATGCAAATTCTTACCAAGAACTTGCACAGTTTCTAAGGAGTGGGCAACAGACCCCCAGCACAAATATTTACCCCCCCTACTCAAGTGTATAAGCTAATTATCTTTTTCAAAGAAAGTATTCAAGTGTAGCTCTCCCAAGATCCTGCTACTTCCAAGAGTTCTTGAGTTTTCTGTCAACCAATCTCAAGGAAATGTTAACCATTTATCCTACGCTTCAACTTCCCCCAAGGACGAAGGAAATAGCTGCAAATTAGCCAGTTTTTTGAGCTAGCAATGGCAAAGACAAAATAGATACCCAATGTAATTTATGGGACAGACCAATGAAAAGGAAACATTTCTATGATGGTGATTTGTGGATATACAATAAGTTATTTCCTGGGGCACATGTATATGTATTCTTCCCATTTTTATTAAGAAAAACACTGAGGTCAAGGCAAGTTCAGTCCCAAACAGTGAAGGTGAATCTTGAGCTTGCATTTTCCAGAGAGGCAGTGTGGAAAGGCACCCGGGGCCAGGACATTAACCCAGAATTCACTGATAAGCCAGGTAGCTTTGAGTAAATTACTCAACCCTTCGTGCTTCCTCTAAAACTGGCCAAGAGTTAGGAGAGTAAATGAGATTTGCTCTGGGAAGGGCTTTTGGCATTTCAGAAGACCTGGTGCCCAACTGGGGCAAAGCTTCGTTGCTATCTGAGGCTAAAGTCTCACTACTCTTACAAGTGTTTCTGTCTGTTTCCAGCCCCTGAGTTATGGGTTCTAATCTCTCTTCATCCTCAAGTTTCAACTCCACAAGAAAAAGACATTTGTTTTCCTTTCCTTGGGCTGAATGGTTAGATAACTCCTCAGTCTCATCTTTAAAGGCGGCCTTCTATGTCACATTGAGATGTTTCATCTGATGATTGGGAGCAGCCAGTGGAAACTTCCACTTACTCGCCTTGACAGCCCACAAATCGGACTTCAGGGCAGAGGCCTGTTGAGGCGATTGTCAGCCTCTCTGATACAGCATAGAACATTTCCTCCAAAAAGCAGAGTTTGACAAATGGGCCTGGCTTACGTGACCTTATGCTAGAAACCAGTGACTCCACAGTCTGTGTCTCAGGGGTATTCTCTTAACCCACAGGCTCATTTGCTCACATAAGACCTGTGAATTCATTAGTGCTCACAAATACGAAGTCCACCAAAAAGAACTAGGGTACAACAACTACAAATATTTATACACATACTTCAGATTTTAAGGACCCAGAAAATCAAACATAGATGAAGCTATTTTTCTGTTTGTTTTAAATTTCAAATTGTCATTTAGATGCAGTAAGTACATGGGCAGATTTGTTACATGGGAATATTGTGTGATGCTGAGGTTTGGAGTGCAGATCCCGTCACCCTGGTAGTGAGCATAGTATTGGATAGGTAGCTTTTGCACCCACCCTCCTTACCTTCTACTAGTCCACAGTATCTATTGTTCCCATAGTTATGTCCATGTGTGCTCAGTGTGAAGCTATTTGTCTTTACCTCCTGCTCAACTTCAGTGTCAACTCACCCTGGGCAAGCAGGGGAAAAGCAAAGTGACATGTTGCTTAAGGTCATAGTCATCACACTGCACGACTCTAATGGGAGCTGCTCACATTGTCTGGAGTGGTGCTTTGCTCAGCCTGCCCAGCCAGAAGTAAGGAATGGGAAAGGAAAATAGTATTGGGTTGGGGGGGTGGGGTGCCTACTTGCAGGGTGTTTTCACATGTTATTGGCTGGCCAATAGCAGGATGAGAAACACAGGCTCCTAACTAGCTGGGTCACCGTGGACATATATTTATTTTTCTAAGCCTGAGTTACTCACCTTTAATTGGGCTATATGACCTGTGTCGTAATGTACTTTAAAAATGCTTTATCACAAACAATATGACTCAACGTGTAATCTACATCCTAGGGGCAGTGGCACGAACATAAGTGTTCAAGATACATGGTTGGCTGGAGATATTGAAGGGAACTACCACCCTTGCATTAATAAGTTGCATGAATTTGGCCTGCCCTCTAACACAGTCCCTTGCAGAATAATGCCCCAAGCTTCACTGGTCTTCTAGCTCTGCTCTGGGAGATGCTGGCCTCCAAATCTCTGAACTGTGAAGTTGGCTGGTCCTGGAGTGTGCCAATCACGCCAGGGACGCATTGGAGAGCTAGAAGACAGAGTGCAGCAATGCCTGTCCATCCCATGCATTGAGTGACTCATCAGTACATTTAGAAATATATGTCAGCTCATTAAAAGGTGACCTTCTTCAGATGGAGGGGTCCCTTTAAAGTTTAATAGCACCCCTTTTCCGTTTTGCTACAGAAGTTGCTTCATACTTGCTGCAGTGATTCAGCAGGAAGCAAATCACAAGATTATGAGTCTTGTGCAATAGTTATTTCCATCCTAATGTGAGAACCATCCATTTTTACAGCATCGGGTCATTGGAGACCACCGTATTATGAGTATTTCACACACTAGAAATTGGCAAACAGCAAGTTACATACATTAGTGCTGCTCCTGTAAGCAAATAAATCAAATAAGGAATAAGATTATTAGATGACCAATTAAATGAAAGGACTACCCAGGCATTGTTAGTAAGACAATTAATTGTAGGTTTCTATTCATCTTCATACACTTTGTTGCCTATTAAGACAATGAATGGATTCTCTAACATTGGGTCTAAAAACATGTTTAATCAGATAGCAAAGAATCATTATTTTTATGACTTCGTGAAATGCATATTTTTTCCAACCAATTTTGAATCAGGCTTTTCAAAGTTTAGGGGAAGGGAGTGCAAAACCTTTCACAGAGCACCAATTGAAATCAGAAATTTAAAGAAAAATCTCATTATAAAAAGAATCATTTGGGAAAACTAACACCCAAATCTTCCTTTAATTTGGAAAATGCCTTGAATAGAGATTTCTGAGTTGGGGGATTTTTTTTTTCTAGATTTTCTCAAGGGATCTCAAATTCTAAGAACTAACATGCAGACAAACCACAAATTACCACTTTGAGGCTTTTTTCTTTTTTTCTTTTTCTTTCTTTCTTTTTTTTTTTTTTTTTGGTCTTTTAAAGAATCTTCTCAAAAATGTGAAAAAGTGGGCTCCTTTAATCCCAAATGACTAAGAATATGGGAGGGAAGGATCAGAATGTATAAAGACCATAAAGATATGCAAAGGAGAAACATAGACTTCTTATGAAATTCAAAAGTGCTAATGTCTCCCTTCATGCCTGGGAACTTAAAAGAGACTCTTTTAGGATCAATTAAAGGAGGCCCTATTTTAAACAACTTTTCTTTGTGCCAGAGGTGGTATGGGCTAAAAACGCAACTAGCTTCAGAAAGGGTTTAGATAAATCCCTGGGAATGTATTTATGCCACGTTATTAAGGGAAACTAAGGATGCTCAGAAGACATCCCTTGGCTTCTTTATTTAAAAAAAAATAAAAAAGATTGGGTCTCACTATGTCACCCAGGCTGTTCTCGAACTCCTGGGCTCGAGTGATCCTCCTGCCTCTGCCTCCCAAAGTGCTGGGATTATAGGTGTAAGCCACCTCGCCTGACCCCCTTGGCTTCTGATGCCCAGCCCAGCCTTCTTGAACCCCCAGGCCATTCAAAGTGCCCAGCCCTGTGCTCTGTGAGTCTCCCTCCCACCACACAGAGCACATTCATCTACTCATCCATCTCCCACACTCAGGTGTATGCAGGAGTGGTGTCACCTAAACCTAGCAAAGGGCCATACAATAAACTTGGGACCAAACTAAACACTGATATCAGACATTTTCCCCCATGAAATGCTCTAAGATCTTCCTTATAATCTTGTTATTTCTCTTCATGGCTGCCCCCTAGAAAGAAGCTCAAGATGTTCCTCCTGGGGCAGAGCAACTGCCTCAACGTTCTTGTGTCTGGATCATGTCAATTTCCACGGTGTTACTGACTTTATTAACTTGATGCCTTTGTCACAGAGGTAGCCAGGAGGTGGTCAAAGGTTGGTTTTAAAGAATGTCCTTTCTTCTCCTCCATGTGCAACACCCACCACTTTTCCAAACAATCTATAGAGCGTTGTGGTTTTAATTGCAAGCTTTGGAGACAGATTGTCTGAGTTGGAATCCTAGCTCCACCACATGCCCGCTCCATGACCTTGGGACAGTTATTTAATGTCTCTGTACCCACAATACTTCATCAGTAAAAGGAGGATAATTATAGTGTCCTTTCTACAAGATTTTCATAAGGTCATCCAAATGAGATGACCCATATGGAGTGTTTAGTGTATTACCTGGCCTCTGGTAAGAGCTTAATAAGCATGTATCTATCTGTATAGGCTAGGATATGCTGCAGTAACAAAGAGTCAAGATCTCAGTGGCTTAAAAAAACAAAGTTGTATTGTTCATCAATGCTACATGCTCATCCAGGTAGACAGGGGTCTCTGTTCATCAAAGTCACTCCGGAAACTCAGATAAAGGAGCATCCACCTATAAGTCAAGTCAGAGGCAGGGAAAGAGAAAGTGGCGAGTCACACTGGCTTTTAAATATCCCACCAGAAGTTATACACATTACTTTAGCTCATATTTCATTGACCAAAGCAAGTTGCCAGATAGCCCCACTTAGCCCCACTGAGACAGGGAAGTGTGATCCTACCATGTCCCTACCATGATCCTCCCATGTCCCAAGTTAGGAGAACCAGAAATATTTGGTGAATAAGATTACTGACCACTACAAGAGCTACTTGATATCATGATGGTGCATCTTACATGATGTACCTTCAGGGTTTCACAAGCATAAATGTAAAATGCCAATGATGTGAAACGGGTAGGTTCCTGTGATTGAAATCAGCTATCTACCCTACCCCAGCATAGACTGCAGCAAAGCATATTTTCTCTGCCTACCACAATTCTTCTTTCCAACTACGATATTCTCTTATAATACACACTGTCAATAGCCAATCGTTTCTGAGCAAGCTTAATGCAACATTTCAGTCTGGTTGTATGACAGATGGAGAGAAAAGCTTCCAGAGAGAAAATGGAAACAAATTTCTCTTTTTCTCCCAAAGCTTAAGAAACAACCATATAGTACTTAAGAAAAATAACCCCCAAGTCCTCGGTCCTGTCAACTAGTTTAATGTGAGGGCCTTTTTTTTCCATCCTTTATGGGGGTGAGAGGTGCTAGAAGAAGAGAAGAGCCTTTCCCCAGTTCTAAATTGTTTCCTAAATGTTTCTCAGTGATTTACGTAGTAAATAACTAAAACACACAAGGAAGCTGGCAACTTCTCATTTGATCTTTCCTGCAGAGAAAACGAAAAGGAAAGACTGCTTGGAAGACTTCAGAGGCCACTAAACTGCTTTCTATTGATTTTATACTAAGACACTTTATCACTCTTGTTGCTTTAAAAAGAAATGCAATCTGTGTCGGGGTCTAAATAGACTCTCCTAGGAAAATCAGACCCCATACTCCTACATGAACAGATGTGAAGGATGTTTATCAGCTGTGGCAAATAACTTTGGGGAATTTTTTTTAAAGAAGCATCTTTCTTGCTGTAACATCTCAGTCCTTGAAAACATTGTAACTGGAGTCTTACTTCCTGAGATTAAACTTTCCTGGATCTGGAGTTCACCTTAAAAAGCATCTTGTCCAGTCCCCTTCCTGTGCACCTGGGAAAACAAGGTTGAGAGATGTCGGGAACTCACATATATTTACTGAGTGAGCTGGGAACAGAATCCAAGCTTAAATCAACTCTATGGCTCCCAGTGAGAGAATTACAGAATCTCAGAATTGGCATAAATTTTAAACCCCAGGTGTCTTTTCCTGCATCAGCCTCTTCCCCTGTGAACCAAAATGTCAATAGGTCTCTCCCAACGTTACCAAAGGGAAGAATAGAATGACGTTTTTTTTTCCTTGACCTTCTCAATGCAAGTTACCTTTGGCCTGTTTCCTGCCTATATTTGGAATACCATTTCTCCCATTTTAAGAAATTCAATAAATAGAAATGCTAACCTATAAAACTAGTAAATTACAGAGTTTTTTACTCTATAAAACAGTTCTATATAAGGTAAGGCCTGAATTCTAGTCCTGACTTTGTCATTAACTGACTATGTGTTCATAAAAAACTGAATTCATCATTCCTGGTCTGAGTTTCTCCACCTATTCAATGGAGGGGTTGGAACAGATCGTTTTCAAAACTCCTTTAAACTGGAAATCATTTGTAAATTGACGACATGAATCAAAACAAGTTTCCCTGATGTATTTTTTAGTGTTAAGGTTTTTAAAATTTATTTTAAAATAACTCTTTTGTTGTTGTTGTTGTTGTTGTTGTTGAGACAGTCTTGCTCTGTCGCCCAGGTTGGAGTGCAGTGATGCAATCTCGGCTCACTGCAAGCTCCGCATCCCGGGTTCACGCCATTCTCCTGCCTCAGCCTCCCGAGTAGCTGGAACTACAGGCACCCACCACCACACCCTGCTAATTTTTTGTTTTTTGTATTTTTAGTAGAGACGGGGTTTCACCATGTTAGCCAGGATGGTCTCGATCTCCTGACCTTGTGATCCACCCGCCTCAGCCTCCCAAAGTGCTGGGATAACTCGTATTTACAAAACATGCACAAAGAATACCACAAGGACAATCCATGCAACCACTACCAAAGTTAGGATCTAAAACAGTGGTGTCCAATATTTTGGATTCCCTGGGCCACACTGGAAGAAGAAGAATTGTCTTGGGCCACACATAAAATACACTAATGATAGGTGATGAGCTAAAAAAAAAAAAACAAATGCAAATCGCAAAAAAAATTTCATAATGTTTTAAGAAATTTTACGAAATTGTATTGGGCCGCATTCAAAGCCACCCTGGGCTGCATGCGGCCTGCAGGCCACCGATTTGTACAACCTTTTTCAATGCTTTTCATCTTCATGCATTTTTGTTGTTGTTGTTTGTTTTGTTTTGAGACAGAGTCTTGCTCTGTCCCCCAGATTGGAGTGCAGTGGTGCGATCTCGGCTCACTGCAACCACTGCCTCCTGGGTTCAAGCGATTCTCCTGCCTCAGCCTCCCAAGTAGCTGGGATTACAGGCGCCCACCACCATGCCTGGCTAATTTTTATATTTTTAGTAGAGACAGGCTTTCGCCATGTTGCCCAGGCAGGTCTCGAACTCCTGACATCAGGTGATCTGCCCACCTCTGCCTCCAAATGTGCTGGGATTACAGGCGTGAGCTACCGCACCCAGCCTCCATGCATTTCTTTATCATTTCACCATATGTTTATGTCTCTAAACAATATATAATTCTATTTTACATATCTTGAATAAATAAGCGGAATAATATTGTATGTTTCCTTCTGTGACTTGTTTCTAAGCTCGATATTCTATTCCAGAACCCATCCTTTTGAGCACATTGGCTGCAGTTCATTCATTCTCACTATTATAGATTATTTCATTGGATGAATACACCAAGTTTACTTATATTCTCTTGCTGAGAATATTCTCTTTTCACCATTAAAACAGTCCTGCTGTGAACACTCTTTCGTTGTCTGCAGTACACATGTGAGGGATCTCTAGGGCATTACACAGGCGTGGAATTGTTGGGTGTTAAGATATTAGCTCCTTTTATCTCTATGCTATTGATGTTTTCCATCCATGAACATGATCAATCTCTCTGCTGAAGTCTAATTTTATGTCTTTGAATAATTTTATAATTTCATCCATAACCGGCTTGCATATATTTTACTTAGTTTATTCCTAGACACTTCAGTGTTTCTGTTGCTATCCTAAACAGTTGCCTGTCTATAGGAAGGCAGTTAATTTTTGTATACTGATCTTATAAAAGAGCGTACATGCTGATTTCACTTATTAATTCTAATAATTTTTTGGTAGAGTCTTTGAAGTTTTCTGTGTAGATAATCATATTATCATGTTATTTTAGTTTCTGTCTTTCTTGCACCTTGGGTCTCACACCAGCTGCCTAGCCATTATCGATGCCCCTCCTTTCTCCTTCGCAGAATCCAGAATTGTACCCTCTGTACTGTGCCCAGCTAAAAATACTCAACCCACAGTCTCCCTGCAGCTGGGAGAGGACAGATGCATAGGAAACAGTCCTGGCAAATGGAATCTAGGTTTAAGTCTTCAGAAAGGAAGTCCCTTCCCAAATAAAAGACCAAACTTTGTGAGAAGAAAACTTCTGGGGCCCCCCCTTATCCATACCTGTGGCCCAGACATAGGATGGTATTGGCCAGAGATTACTTTGTGTTCATGTCTCATCCTGAGGTTTCCAGGACCAACATGGGTAATGGACCCAAACTTACAAACAGATACACTGTGGTTAGGAGTTCTCCAGGCAACCCTTTTTTTTTTTTTTTTTTTTTTATTCAGGACAAGGAACTTGCTACTTTCCTTGCACAATAGGTAATCCACCCCCACCCCCACCTCCGCCCCCCCACCATGATTTGCAACTCTTCCAGAATCCTGGCTTTGGGCAGTGGCCTCAGTTCGGTCTTCCCACCAGTGACAGGCACAAGGCCTGTATCCTGTCTCCACTAAAAACCACGTCTCTTGGATGCTATGATTGCCAACTTCCTCAGCAGCCATGGCCTTAGCCCCCATTCACCACTCTGGTTTTCTGTTTCTTTATTTTTGGTCCCTGGAGATTTCCCTTACTTTTTTGCAAGTTCAGTGAAGCATCTGAGAGGATGTTTGGTATATATTGTCCAACATTTCTAGATGTTTTGCAGTGGAAAGATTTTCAGATTCAAAATGAGGGTCCCTTCTGCTATTAATTTACTTTATGGTTCCATTGACAACATTCCCAGGTATGCACACCTGTTGTGGAGCACATCTATTGCCTAGAGGGAGCCACTCTCATTCAACACAGGTTTACTTAGACTTCTCTGTGCCAGGCACTGCCTAGGATCTGGGGATACAGAGGTGAAAAAGGAAAACCAGCTCTCTACACTCATGAAATTTACATTTAATGGGAAGGCACACAATAAACAAGAAAACAAACAAGAAGATTTCGGAGAGGTGGAAAAGCTAGGAAGAAAATGAAACACAGTAATGCAAAAGAGAATGGAATGGGGGGAAAAAATTAGCCAAAGGTAATCAAGAGATTTGACCTGACAGCTGCAGGTTCAGAAGGCAGCCAGGCAGAGATCTGGGTGAAAAGGTTCCAGGTGAGAGATCAGCAAATGCAGGCTGGAAAAATATTGGCATGCTTCTGCAAGGTCAGTGTGGCTAGAGTGGAGGGAATGAGTGAATCTGTTTCTTAAATTTTCTATTATTTTCTTTCTTCCCAGGGTGCCAACAGTGGGCACAATTTACTCTTCCTGCTCAAAGGAGTGTCACTTTAGGCTAGGGAAATTTTGGATTTTTTTTTTTTAAAGAATAAGTTAATTAGCAGCAGACAAAACCTAAACAACTAAACAATCTAAGTTCCCTGCCTCGCTCCTCTTCTCTCTCTCTCTCTCACACACACTCTTTTTCTCTCTCTCTCTCCCCCTCCCCTTCCCCCTACTCCTGCTTATCCAGGCACAACCCTCAGGATCAGACTGAAATTCTTCAGCCAGGCCGACCCCCAAACCAAGGGGACAGTCCTCCCTTCCCATACCCAATTCCCTTGAACCGTGAACCACCCCCATCCCCAGCTCTCTTCCCAGACGACTCTTCTCCCCGTCAGTCTCCCCTCAATCCTTATAAAGCATTCTCCCCTCCCCTATCCCGGCTACTTTGTTCACACTTCTCTGCTCCCCAGAAATATTACTTTATCCAGCAACTGGCCTGGTTAGAAATTGAAATGCAAATAGATACACATGAATCTGAATAGTCATTATGTTACATATACTACAAATATGCAAACGTGAGGCCCCATAGATCGCAACCCTTCAGCCCTACTGGCCCTTGGCAGTCAATTGAGACCCACTGCCCCAACAGTATTCACTAAAACCACCTCTGCACCGACTCATATGGATAGATTTCACCTGCACCGCTAATTAGGGTGGGAGGCCACTGATCACAGGGAAAATTATTCGCCTTTTCCTCTTCCTTGCTATGAGGAGCAGTTACTGATGTAGGGCTCCCCTCGTATGATAAAACTTTGCACAGCTCTCTAGAATGGGAAGAACCAAATTAAACCCCTGTAGAGAATTTGGGACATCTCTATTTATGCAGCTAGGCTCGGCACAAATCTAATATTCTGTAAAGATGCTAAGCTCTGTGCAATTTGTGCGCACACCGGGCCTGGTACAAAGGCACTCAATAAATATCTGTTGGCTGGTTGGTTACAAATAACAAAGCACCACTATACCAACTGTGTAGTCATGTTATCTGCTCCACGTGTTCGTTCCTTTCTAGGTCAAGGCCTCTGATGTGTTAGTAGTGGCCTGGGTTGAGATATCGGCGAGTTAGCGGATGGAGGGAGTGAGGTGAAGCGATTCACAGATTTGAGACATCTAAGCCTCCCAGCCTGATCCCCACGTTCAAACCCCAGCAGAAACAGCAAAGCCCTTCACTAGTGATGTTGAACCACAGAGTGGGTAATTACCAAAGGAAGGAAGTACAGGTATAATCCACAGGGGAATTAGGGAAAGAATTAATGGCTACCTGGAATCCTTCTCACCCCTCCTTGTCCCCGTGGGATGAAAAAGCAGCCTGATGTCATGTACTTTTCTCTACTCATTACCGTCAGAGATCATTAAAGTCTCTCCCTCTTCTTTTTCTTTCTTTCTTTTTCTTCCTTTCTTTCTTTTTTTCTTAATGCTATCAATGTGTCTGAGTGCCCTTGACCAAGATTTCTAGGACTTGGTTCAAAGCTGAGATCTTAATTATTCCTTTGGTGCCCCTAAAATATAATTTACCCCTTTAGCCTAGAAATAGTTTAAAGTATAGATGGCTGAATGTTTTCAGCCCAAGAAGCAGAACAGGGTTTCTGAAAACGGGCAGCGTCTCTCCCTTTGCCACCATCCTCCTGCCCCCTATTAATGTATCCTGGGAAGGAAGAGATCTTGAGCGGTTCATTTCTGTTACAGAAAGATCCGGCTAGCAGAGCCTCCCTGCAGCTTACCAGGCTCCACGGAGAGCGGCCCAGGCAGGAGGGCTGGGAGCTGCCCGCAGGGAGGAGGGCAGCTGCCTCCCAGGCCCAGATCCCCGCCCTCCGCACCACGGCTCCCCTGCTCCCCTTCCGGCAACCGGCAGCTCTGATTCCAACTGCAGAGTGTGCCAACCTGAAGCTGCAACTTGGCGGTTGCCAGGGAAACCGCTCCCTGTATTTTCTGGTGGAAACTCGAAATTGGTGTGCAGCAGCTGGGTCTGGGGGAGCTTGTGCTATGTTCAAAGGAGAAGGGGTTCTCTCCTCCCATCACAAAAGCTGGAGGAGACCGCCATGAATGCCTCCATGCAAGCCTGGGCATGAGCATTCCAAGGGGGTGAGCAGCTGGATTCAGGCAACACTTAGGCAAAAGAGCACAATAGTAATCATAAAATACAGGTAAGAAGAATTTCCCTTTATAGACTATTTACCATGAGTCAGGCAATGGCTTAAGCATTTTAAAATATATTATCTAATTTAGTGTTCACCAGGGGTCATTAATTCACATGGTTCTGGGGCCACTTCAGGGATAGAAAGGAGTGACTCCAGCTTGTGTGAGACAATAAGGCTCGTGGGGACAGCAGCGCACTGTGAGGGGCTACAGCGGACTGGGGCACCTGCAGCTCATCAAACTGGGAAGCTAAGGCTCAGCACAACTAGCTGTGCCCATCAGAACCACAGATCCCATTATACAGACAAGGAAACTGAGGCTCAGAGGCATGCCTCTGGTTTTCCAAGACAAACTGAAAATACAGGCCAGGCACGTTGGCTCATGCCTGTAGTCCTAACACTTTGGGAAGCCAAGGCGGGCAGATCACTGGAAGCCAGGAAATCGAGACCAGCCTGGCCAACATAGCAAAACCCTGTCTCTACTGAAAACACAAAAAAATTACCCAGCCATGGTAGTGCACACTTGTAATCCCAGCTACTCCGGAGATGCTTGAACTGGGAGGTGGAGGCTGCAGTGGGCTGAGACCGCGCCACTCCACTCCAGCCTGGGAGAGAGGGAGACTCTGTCTCAAAAAATATATATATAGATTTTGATATGCAATCTCCTGATTCTTAAATCTTGGTAACTAATTTAAAACCATGTTCAGCCCCATGCAAGTGAAATTCAACATGTCAGTGCACCCAGGCCAGTCCTTGGTCACCAATGTATCACCCTGGCCTTAGAACTCTATGAAGGAGAGGGCGCAAATTCCATTCTTCAGATGGGAAAACTTAGTCTCAATGCATGGACATGGCTGGACCAGGGCCATGCGGCTAGTGAAGGTGCCCCCTTGCTGCTCAGTGCATGAGCTTATCTGGACTGTCAATTATCTGAAACCCCCCTCTTGGGCTTGGGGCTCCCAGGTGCCACGGCTTGGCACCATCACCCATCTGGAGCGACGGGGCTTAAATCCAAACACTACCTCCCAACCACTGGGTGGTTGTCAGGCGCCAGGGCAGCAACTGACACGCTTGGCCAAACATCAGACTCTCCTGGTGGAGCGTTTTGAAATGACCAATCCTGGGCCTCACTGGAATTGGAAGATTTAATCAGTCCAGCATAGGTTCCGGGCATTGGTATGTTTTAAAAAGCATCCCCCTGTGATTCTAATGTGTAACCAAGGGTGACACCACTCAGCCAGCTCCTTGCGTAAGTGCTGAACCCAGGCTTCTGGGAATTAGAGAATGTAGAAGAGTAATTAGGAACAAGGCTACTGGAGCCAAACAGACCTCAGCTGAGTCCCAGCACTGGCCCTCCCTAGCTGAGGAACTTGGGGAAATCAGTTCACCCCTTTGAGCCTCGGTGACCTCATTTCTATAACTCATGTCACTGGGTTCTCAGGGGGAATAAACATGGCGCTGTGGGGAGATATGAAGTGGTAACTGGCATACAGGAAGCACCCAATAAAAGTCGGTCTTCAGCTAGTACCATCTCCACCTACAGCCACACAAATACAGCAGCAAAACGCAGTGAACTTGGGCAGAGCTGGGGGCTTAAACTGCACCCCTGTATCATCCAGGCATCCCCACCTAAAGTCAGTTCACAGCTCTGTCCCAGAAGGCCTTGGATTCACACCCAGATGCATTTAGTTGCCCCCTGATGGACGGAGCCATCATCTCCTAGGAAATGTGGCAAAATTTTACTTCTCATTTCCCTCTCCTTTAAGCCAAATCAGGAAGAACCTGGCAGGATAAGCTGACCCTACATACACGTCCCCTTTGAAACTTTCAACAGACAACATCCCTTCTCAACATCATCATTTCCAAACTCTTATAACTGATATGATATGAAAGAGACAGAGGCAATTTAGAGGAAAGCATCTTAGAGATATTAATCTGGTACTCGACATCTCTGGAAAGATCTGTATTGGAGTCCATGTTTTCATGAGCAGGTAACCCTGTAAAATTAAGATCAAAACTGTCATATCTTCTCCAAATTGAGTTATCTGAGAGAAATCCTCTCCTATTTTCCTAGACCCTGTAAGTCTTCCCTATTATAACAGATCGTTATTACCAATCAATTATTCATACACCGACGTCGAGTCACAAATCATCCCAGTGCTACACAAACCAAAACATTGCTTCTTCAAAACACATTTAATGGGAAAGACCAGTGCCCCCACAACCATTCCTGTTCCAGTAAGAGTTCCTTAGCTCCTTTTAGAGCTATGATTCCAAAGAACAAGTTAATGGTTACAGTTACAGCCATGGAGGGACGGTCATCAAATACCTCTCCAAGAGTTCTGGGCTTGGGTCTCCTATCTGCTGTCATAATTGGCAAGTGTGACTTTACTGTGTCTTTACCCCAAGGATGGAAGTCCCCCTTCGAAATAGCAATTGAGTAGGGACACAGAGCTTGCATAGCAAATCTGCACTCCACAAAGTTTCATTTAAAGGAAACCTGTAGTTGCTTTATCCACACGTGCACCCTTGATGCCTACAGATTTTAGGAAGTGACTCAAGGCACACAGTCTTTCAGCAACACCAGTGTAGAACAATAGGCAAAAGGGGCATTTAGCAATTACAGTAATAGTGATTTGCCATTGGCACATTTGCCCAGTAAAAGGCATAAATACGAGATCTCCGAGTTTTCTGCAATTGTAGTTTCTCAGCATTTTGTTTAATTTGATGGGAAATGCCCCCACTCTTAAAGGTACTATAGGAAATAGCTTTACTTTGGAAATTACATTGAATCTACATTTCAAGATGTTTTAAAAATGGGAATATTTTTGACACCCCTGGAGATCAAAATGATGTGTAGGAAAGTTGTGGTTGTAAATCTTCATTGGAAGAAAAAAAAAGAAGATCCCCAGGCATTTTAGAGTCATTTGCTTTATTTTACAAAGCTAGCTGGTGATAAAAGGGCAGATAACTCAGCTGTAAGATACAGGATTCTGTTGATTTCTGTTTGCTAGCCATTCCTGAATCCACCGTGCCTTACCCAAGATCAGACACAGATTAAGTGCCCATCAGTGTTTGCTGACTGACTAGTCAACTGACCCCGGTGTTTGTACAAAGGTGTTTGATGTGGGCAATAGGCTTGCCCCTTACTTCTTATGATGTATTATATCTACAGAGACTGGACAAGTTGCCTTGAAATCAAGATTTAGGTGGCCTCTGAACAGTAATGTGCAAAAACAATTACATCAGAGAGCAATGGTGTGCTTGGTTTCCCAACTCCCCATTCGGTGATATGTTGTTTACCTGAAACCACAGTAGCAGTACATCACAGAAACAGGCAAATCCTACAAGCTAGGGGGCTCTTTTTCAGAGAAGAGCAGTTCTTTTTTTTTTTTTTTTTTTTTTTCCAGACGGAGTCTCACTCTGTCCCCAGGCTGGAGGGCAGCAGTGCGATCTGTGCTCGCTGCAAGCTCCGCCACCTGGGTTCACGCCATTCTCCTGCCTCAGCCTCCCGAGTAACTGGGACTACATGTACCCGCCACTGCGCCCGGCTAATTTTTTGTGTTTTTAGTAGAGACGGGGTTTCCCTGTGTTATCCAGGATGATCTCGATCTCCTGACCTCGTGATCCACCCGCCTCGGCCACCCAAAGTGCTGGGATTACAGGAGTGAGCCACCGCGCCCGGCAGGGGAAGAGCAGTTCTTAAGCACAGCACACCATTAATTCATAAGTACATGAAAATTAAATTTTTAGACAGGGACTCATGGAGGTGTGGAGCTAGAAATTTGTATCTTCAAGCCGAGTCAACTGAGAGTGAATTTTCCAGCTGCCTCTTTCCACACTTCCCATAAAAAAAAGACAACATTTTTTTATCCAGGATTTTTATTTAGTTTGTATTCTGTTATTCTGTTTTATCCAAATTGATAGTTGTTCACTGTCAAACAAGTAACCATTCATGCAAGAATTCCCATCTATATCTGCCTCTTATCATTACCATAACCTTAAGGGAACCCCTCTGCTCTCTTCATGATCTGAGATTCTCCATCTCTAAGAAGAGGGAGTGAGATTAGATGAGCTTCAGTGGCCCGTTTGGCTCTGACATTCTATCCCCAATTTTACTAACAGACAGCTCTTAGTGCCCAACTTTAAATATTCCTGAGGACCCTTGCATGGCTGATCTGGCTTGCTTTAAGGAAGTTTGTCGCCAAATTCAGAAAGCAATAAATGGCAGACCATTTGGAAGCTGAAAGAATTCATTCTGTGCTCAAGAGCAGTAGGTGGGTAGGGGAGTTTCCTAGGGATGCCTGAGTCTACAAATAATCCACACAGCAAAATAAAGCTACACAAGAAATAGCAGGGGGATGAAAAAAATGGAATCTGCCCTAGGACCAACAAAAGCAGAAATACCGTGGGCAAATAGTAAAGTCAAAATTTTAGCAGACTGCATGAAAAATATGATATAAAAGAATTAATGTGAATCTCAAATTATCTCCAACACCTGGTAACAGCATTCATCTAGAAATGGAAAATATGGGAGACATTTGCATTGACCAACGGCCAAACCTTTGTGCATTCATTAAATCAAAGTTATTTTTAAAAGACTCCTTTGTGTATTCCAACTATCTAAATGGGTACCAGTTAGAGGAAAAATCTCTGAAGTACCTGGACTAAAAATCAAAATCTCCAATGTCCATAGGTGCCAGATACATAAATGAGAGAATGGCACAGGTGTCAGAGAAGTTGGTATAGGCACATTTTTTCCACATTAAATGTAAATATATTTGTAATAAATAAATAATTGATATTTATAAATATATAAAAAATATAAAAGATAGTCGTTAGCTTCCTGAAGAAATTTGGCCTGTGTTAGGGTTCTCCAGAGAAACAAAACCAATAGGTTGTGCGTGTGTGTGTGTGTGTGTGTGTGTGTGTGTGAGACAGAGAGAGAGATTTGTTGTGAGAAATTGGCTCACATGACTAAGGAGGCTGGCAACTCCCAAGATCTGAAAGGTGAATTGGCAAGCTGGAGAGCCCATTGTGTAGCTGTAGAATGAAGAGAGTGATGCTGCATGTCTGATTAATATTTGTATTCCCAGCTCCTGCTACAGAGCCTGGAATTCAACAGTTGGTGACTGGTTGACTCCAAAATAGAAAACCAGCCAGTGCACTAATAATAGTATTGACCTTCATAAAGCCCCTCCAATTAGAAGACCCCAAACACCTTTGCAGATTTAGCCTGAGCTGATGTGAGAGCCACCAAACTCTGATGTCCAAGGGGAAAGCAGTCTCCCCAGATCACAGTGCCACTCTTGTGATAACATACCAACATTAGAAAGAAAGAATCCCTTCTTCTTTTCAAGTTCTACAGTCATAGATTAAAACAATGCCAGCCTCCCCTTACTAAATTCTGCAGAGAAGGCCCAGCTCCTCTCTTTGAAGGCAAAGAACTTGTCCCCAGTTGTTTTCAGTAATGATCCCACAATAGGAAATATGCTATTTGATCATCTTGTTACACTAGTCACCAAAATGAAACACCACCAGCAAAATTTAGAAGGTAAATGGACCAGCTGGGCACAGCTGCAAGTACCAATACTGTGTGTGTATCAGGAGCATGCAACCTCCCAAGAAGCAAGTAAACATCTTTTTTCTTTTTACTGCTTGTCACTCATTTACCTCCAAGGAGCTTAGCAAGGATTAACGTTTGTTGGGAGATCCTTGGATGATCCAGCCATTGTGATAAATACAAATTGGTAATATTGATAGATTTTTAAATGCTTTCTCAGCTGGGTACATCCAATTTCTTATTCTTTTTGAACATAGAGTCATGTTCTGTTTCTTGGTCAGATATTTGGCTGGAAGGGGGAGTCTCAGAGCCTCCATCTTCAGTATAAAAGAGTATCAGGTATATACAGTAGCATGTGGGCTTGTGAGCGTTTCCATATGGGAAGGAACTGTCTTCTGCCCCATGCTGGGATGTAAGCTTCTTGATGGGCTTTGATCCACAGTTCTCTGTAGTCTATCATCTAGCCTAGAGTATCTAGGTCTAGAGTAGGCTGTTCTGGTTAAGCATCTTTTTGTTGCACAGAACAGAAATCCTCTCAAATGAGCTCAAGATAAAAGTGGGGCTTATGAAAGGCATCCACTGTCTCATGGGGCATGGAGAATCAGGAGTCTCTCTCTTCTTTCTTCGTTTCACCTTTCTCATCTTTCCTCCTCTCACCTTCTCTCTGCCTCCTCTGCCCTTTGATCTTGCCCATGGCCCCAAATGGTTGCTCTAGCTCCAATGAAATGAAATGTAACCTAAGGATAAGTGATCTTTTAGCTCAAGCACCTCCTATAAACTGGAGCTTCCTTTTGTATCTCTTGGCTCAAAAGTGATCTAATTGTCCCAAATGAGTCCCTTGGGTTTTATATTCCAATCAACTGAGCTGAGCCTTGCGGGAGGGTAGCAGGATACTGCATGTGTAGAGTTGGCTCTTCTAGTGCTGGAAGAAGACAAAGGAAATGTAGCTATTATAAAGGTGTTTGACAGCAAATGCATGTTGAATTCACCAACTAGAGGGCCTTTTCCCCTAACGAACAGAGGAAAAGAAATGCCTAGTTGGAGATGAGTTAATGCCATTCCATCCTTGGAATGACAGGTCTCACAGTCTATGCTTTAGGATGGCCAGGTTCTGGCACCTCTGGGAAAACTGCCTTCAAGCCACTGATGCTGTGATCTGGAGCAAGTGGCCCATAACTCCTCTGTGCCACAGTTGCTCCATCTTTAAAATGAGACAAGAATTAGCTGCCTTTCAATGTGTTTGTGAGAATGGAAACAGGTCAGTAGACGAAGAAGAAGATACTGTAAATTCCCAAGACCAGACTGCATTCTCGAGGCTAGAGCTTCCAATCCATTTACATTGAGGGCTCAGAAAGCATATCTGTAGACTTCAGTCCTTCCCTATTTAGAGGTAAGGATCCCCCACTGTCTCCACCCCACTCTCAACCCTGAAATAATACCCTTCAGCTGAAGGAGTCAAAAGACCTGAAACCAAGTTCCAAATCTGCGTGCAACTCCTTGTGTGACCTTGACGAAGTCACTCACCCTGTCCAGGCCTCTGTTTCCTTACAAACAATGTGAGAATTAGAGGAGAGCAAGTGACACTCACCAGTCCAAGACCTAGGGCTGGTTCAGGGCCACATTTTAATTGCTATGCAGCAAAATTAGAAAAATAAGTCAATATGGTGAGTTTTTCATAATGTCTGACTTATTCAGTCCAAAGGTCTGTACTTTATTCTGAGGTTATGCCCTCCCTTCTCTTTTTGTGGTGAATGGCCTTTCTTTAGTGAAGGTAAAGGGCATCTTTTGTTTTAACATTCCTACTGTCCTTTCTTCAAATAAGAAGGTGGCCACCCCATACCTGCCCTCCCTGCTTATTTATTTTTCACTGGTCTATAAAATCCCAAAGTATGACAATTAGTAGAGAAGGTGACCTCAGTAGTCCTTTTAAGCTCTGACAGGATCAGATTGTAAGGGAGGCATGAGGATTCCCAGACCCAGAGCCAGATGGCCTGGGTTCAAATTCTGACCCCTTCAATAATAATAGCTACCTGCGAGTCAGGTGGATCACTTTAGGTCAGGAGTTTGAGACCAGCCTGGCCAACATGATGAAACCCCATCTCTACTAAAATACAAAAATTAGCCAGGCATGGTGGTATGTGCCTGTAATCTCAGCTACTCAGAAGGCTGAGGCAGAGAATCGCTTGAACCCAGGAAGCAGAGGTTGCAGTGAGCCGAGATCGCGCCACTGCTCTCCAGCCTGGGCGACGGAGCGAGACTCCATCTCAAAATAATAATAATAAATAATACCTATCTGACAAGTTGTTGTGAGGATTTAGCATGTTCAAGGATATACAGTGCTTTTGACAGTGCCTGGCACAAGGAGAGTGTCCATTAAATAACAGTGGTGGTGGTGATGATGATGATGATGATGATGATGATGATGATGGTGATGATGATGTGAAGAAGGAGAAGATGGGGAAGAGGAAGAAGGAGTAAAGATGAAGAAGGGAAAGGGAAGGCAAAGGCAAGGGAGAGAGGAGGTTCCATATTGAGTTTGGCTTTCTGGTTGTTATCTCAGGTAATGAATAAGTAGAAGTAACACAGCCAGGCCTTACATCCGAAATGGCAGGAACAGGGAGGTGGATCGTACCCAAAGCAGTTCTGGCTAATGGCATACTATGTTGCCCCATCAGGAAGAGAAGTGTGTGGCTGTCCGTGCCAGGGTCCCACCATTAACAGAAGCCCTCCCTGCCTAAGCTCCTCTCTGCATCAACTCCTGAGTGCTCACTCTGGAGGGAGCACCTGCTTGGTTCCATCGGCACCATCAGCCTTTCTGGGAAAAACTCTCAAACCATGTTTCCCATACACTGTGGCCAGCCTGTGGATTGGCTGCCCCTGGATCAGGTGCCCTTCACTGACCCAAACAGCTCACGGCTGAATCAGCTCATGGCTGAATCACTGAACTATTTTAAAACTCCCAAAGAAATGGGAATATTCCGAGTGGGGAACCACTCTGGGGTTTCCCAATAACTTCTAGCTAATGGCACAGCTGATAAGAGATGGAAGGGACAGAAAAGGCATTGAGGAGGCCTGGGATGGACATGACAGACCTGAGACTGGCGAAAAGATAAAGAAAATGATGATTGAAAGGCTTGTTTCCCAACACTGGCTTGATTGGCTGCTTTGGGTCCAGTTCTCACCCCTGGGCCAATCAGCTTTTGGGGAGGGGTGGACCATGTGACCAGAAATGCAGATCAGTGGCTGCAGGTGGGAAACTTTCACATCCCAGAAGCTGGAGTTACAGTCAATACTGGGAGGAGACAACCGTAGTCCTCCCATGTCGAAAGTTCTGCCCGGCGTGGTGGCTCACACCTGTAATCCCAGCACTTTTTGGGAGGCCAAGGCGGGTGGATCACCTGAGGTCAGGAGTTCAAGACAGGCCTGGCCAATATGATGAAACCCCATCTCTACTAAAAATACAAAAATTAGCCGGGCGGGGTGGCGGGCACCTGTAATCCCAGCTACTTGGGAGGCTGAGGCAGGAGAATCGCTTGAACCCAGGAAGCGGAGGTTGCAGTGAGCCGAGATCGCGCCACTGTACTCCAAGCCTGGGCAAGAAGAGCAAAACTCCGTCTCAAAAAAGAAAAAAAAAAAAAGTTTCAAAAAGCCTCTGAAATCCCTCCTAGTTGAAGAAAAGTGGCTCCCCAGAGAGAAGGCCTTTGAAAAACCCAGGAACCTGGGAGACCCGTTTGCCTCCCCCTGGGGATGGACCCATCAAAGGCACAGAATTACTTACCAGGCAAGCAGAAGTGGCAATCTCTTAAGCTTTTATTAGGTGAGCCTCCACCCCTTCGAGGACACACGACTGCCATTCTGTTTGGCAAATAAATTGAAATCTTCCAGCTAATTTGGAGCTATTCATGCTACTAACTTCTAATTTGGAAAAGGGAGAATTAGTTGTGAGCAATTTCCTGGGAGTCAAAGCATCTGAGACCAAATTCCCACAGCAAGGGAAGTGGAGGGAAACCAATCTGAAATATTTGGGATACGGAAAAAGTATGCTTGCTTTCGTATTCTGGGTGATTGACACTAGTTCTGAAGTTGTAGACATTTTGTAGCTTGACTCACCTGGATAAATTTGACTGTATAAACCTTAGCAAACTTCAAGATTGGCTCTGAAAGATCCGTAGTCTCTTCAGGTAGTAATAGTTCTTGAGACCTATTGCGGTGGATTGTCATTGATATCCTAAGCTAGTTCTGAAATCCTCTGATTCCCTGGCTGACTTTTCTTCTGTGAGGTTTTCAGTCTCTGAAATAGCAGTAAGTGTTCAGCAAAATGTATTTCTCTCCAGTCTTGTGGGTGGTGGAACCATGAGATGGTGAAACATGGGTAGTTTCAACCTATTTCTGCAGATGTTGGGTAGTTTCAGGCTATTTCTGCAGATGTTCACTGAGCACCTACTAAGTGCAAGGAGTGCCCTGTGTTTATTTTCCAATCACTTACAATAGATGTTTTTTAATGAAAGAACTTTAATTCTTCCCACACATCCATATGGCAGTGCCTTCCAGAGATTCCCGTGGAAAGCAGGAGAAGGCTGTTTTAATGATGGGCAAGCCAAATACTCGATTGCATAGCACTCTGGAGTGCGTTTAGTTAAGACAACTCATCTCCGAGGGGATTTGTGGAAGACAGCATTGTGGATCATTTAAGAGGCCTTAGAAGTGGCACTTTGACATGTTTGTTAAGTGTCAGGCAGAGGAGGACGAGGATGAGCTGTCAAATCAGAAGGACAAAAGCATCCCCACAGCTGCCAGAAGAGTCAGAGGAGGCTGCTCCCTGCACAGATGTGAAGTCTGCTGCTGTGGACAATTTCTGCTCCAAGCACCAAGGCCTCCAACCATAGGGTTCTCCCAATCCAATGAGAATTACCTGCAGTTAGAACTGGATCAGCCTTTCTACCAAGTGCATTCAATCACCAGTAGCTCCTGGAGCTCTCTTTTGACAACCCACAAGGGTCATCTGGGGAGCTTGTTAAAAATGAAGATTCCTCGGCCTCACTCCCAGAGACTCTGATTCAGTGGCTCCACGGTGTGACCCAGTAAGATGTATAAACCCATAACCCAAAGGACTCCAGTCAGGCCTTTCCCTAGACCACATTTTGAGAATAATGGTTCACAAGATGCTTCTATCATGGTCTGTGTTCCAAACTCCTGGCTTGAATAGTTAGCATTTGTACCAAGCTGTCCCAAACCCATCATGGCGAATTCATCACCTTCCTGGGTTTATCTCAGTGGATGATGCCTCTGCTAGTCCCATACCTAAGTCAGAAGCTTAGCCATCACTCCCAGTCACTCATCCCCATCAAGTCCTTGCTTTTCCTTACTCTCAACTCTCATCAGCTCCATCCCCTGGAGAGCAGTCAGATCTCACCACTCCTCCCCATCCTCTCAGCCCTGCCACAGTTCAACTGCATCACTTCTTACCCATTGACTTCAAGAGCTTCCCAAATGGCCTCCTTGTCTTTAGTTTTGCTTGGGTATTTCCATACGACTACCAACATGAGGCCTTTGGTGCCTGATTGCACTCAGAGTATGGTTCAAACTCCTTTTTTTTCTGAGACGGAGTCTCACTCAACCACCCAGGCTGAAGTGGCACAATCTTGGCTCACTGCAACCACCATCTCCCGGGTTCAAGTGATTCTCCCATCTCAGCCTCCTGAGTAGCTGGGATTACAGGCACCCGCCATCATGCCCGGCCAATTTTTGTATTTTAGTACAGACAGGGTTTCACCATGTTGGCCAGGCTGGTCTTGAACTCCTTAACATGGCATCTGAGGGCCTTAGTACTTAAGTCCTACCTTCCTATCTATCCTCAGGCCCCAGCGCACCTCTTCCTGGTTGTGATGTTCTGAACTTAATATTTCATTCTACAGTGTTCCCTTTGTATGAATGCCCTTCCACAGTTTGTCCACCTGGTCAACTCCTACTTACTTTCTTTCCAGAATAAGAAATAGGAAAAAATAAACCTGTGATTGTGAATCCAGGTAGCACACAGCCTAACATAGTGCCTGGAGACAGACCTTCTATGTTCAAATCTCAGCCTCACCACTCAATAAGTGGGCGGCACTGGGTAGGTTGTTTAATCTCCCCATGTCTCTGCATCTTCATCTTGAATATGGGATGATAATAGAAGCTACCCTGTGGGCTTGCTGTATGAACGAAATGGGTGAATGTATGTTAAATGCCATAACAAGGCTGGGCACAGTGGCTCATGCCTGTAATCCCAGCACTTTAGGAGGCCAAGGTGGGTGGATCACGAGGTCAAGAGTTCAAGACCAGCCTGGCCAAGATGGTGAAACCCTGTCTCTACTAAAAATACAAAAAAAAAAAAAAAAAATTAGCTTGGAGTGGTGGCAGGCACCTGTAATCCCAGCTACTCAGGAGGCTGAGGCAGGAGAATTGCTTGAACCTGGGCAGCAGAGATTGCAGTGAGCCGAGATCATGCCACTGCACTCCAGCCTGGGCGATAGAGTGAGACTCCGTCTCAAAAAAAAAAAAAATAAAGTAAAATAAAAATAAAGTAAATGCCATAACAGTGCCTGACACAGAGTAAGTGCTACAAATTATTATTTTTGTTGTTGTTACATACAATATCTATGGGAGCATAACCAAGACAGACACTACCGACAGTATTTTCTACAGGAAGAGAATTTGGATACCCGGGATTCAGGTTGAGAAGAAATGAAAAAAAATTATTATGAAGCTTTGCATACACCAAAAGTGTATAAAAAATAAAGAACATTGGCCTACCCACCTCCTGGCTTGATAAATAGAGCATTACCCATACAGTTGGAGACCCCTAGGTATCTTCCCTAATTGTAGCATCCTTTCCTCTCCCTCCCTGCCCTTCCTTAGAAGTCAGGCTTCATGTGCAAGCATACTTTGAAAATATTGTAGGTTCAGTTCCAGACCACAGCAATAACATGAATATCATCACAAAGTGAGTCACACAAAGTGTTTGTTTCCCAGTGCATATAAGAGTTATATGTACATAATACCATAGTCTATTCAGTGTGCAATAGCATATGTCTAAAAAGCAATGTACCTACCTTAATTAAAAATATTTTATTGCTAAAAAATGCTAATGATCACCTGAGCCTTTAGCAAGTTGTAATCTTTTTGCTGTTGGATGGCTTGCCTCGATGCTGATGGTGGCTGCTGGAGGTTAGCGTGGCTGTGGCAATTTCTTAAAATAAGGCAACAATGAAGCTTGACACATTGATTAACCCTTCCTTTCATTAAAGATTTCCCTGTAGCATGCAATGCTGTTTGCATTTTGCCAAAAGTAAAACCTCTCAAAATTGGAGTCAATCCCTTCAAACCCTGCTGCTTCTTTATCAACTAAGTTTAAGTAATGTTCAAAATTCTTCATTGTCATTTCAACAATGTTCACAGCATTTTCACTAGGAGTAGTTGCCATCTCTAGAAGTCACTTTCTTTGCTCTTCCATAAGAAGCAACTCCTCATCCATTCAAATTTGATCATGAGATTCCACTAATTCAGTCACATCTTTAGACCCTACTTCTAATTGTAGCTCTCTTGCTATTTTGATCACATCTGCCGTTACTTCTTCCACTGACATCTTAAATTCTTCAAAGTCATTCATGACTTTGAGGGTTGGAATCAACTTCTTCCAAACTCCTATTAATGTTGATATTTTGACCTTCTCCCGTGAATTATAAATGTTCTTAATGACATCTAGCACAGTGATTCCTTTCCAGAAGGTTTTCAATTTACTTTACTCAGGCCCATCAGAGGAATTACTATCTATGGCATCTATGGCCTATGAAATGTGTTCCTTAATACAAAATAATAATAAGACTTGAAAGTAAAAATTACTCTTTGATCCACAAGCTGCAGAAAGGATGCTGTGTTAGCAGGTATGAAAATAACATTAATCTCCTTGTATGTCCCCATCAAAGCTCTTGAATGGCTAGGTGCCTTGTCAATGACCGGTAATATTTTGAGAAGAATCTTTTTTTCTGAGCAGTAGGTCTTAACAGTGCACTTAAAATATTCAGTAAACCATGCTGAATACAGATATGCTGTCATTCAGGCTGTGGTGGTCCATTTGTAGAGCACAGATAGAGTAGATTTAGCACAATTCTTAAGGGCCCTAGGATATTTGGAATGGAAATGAGCATTGACTTCAATTTAAAGTCACCAGCTGCATTAGATCCTAACAAGACAGTCAGCCTGTCCTTTGAAGCTTTAAATCCAGGCATTAATTTCTCTTACCTACTTATGAAAATCCTAGATGACATCTTTTTCCAATATAAAGCTATTTCATCTACACTGAAAATCTGTTGTTTGGTGTAGCCACCTTCATTAACGATCTTAGGCTGGATCTTCTGGATAACTTGCTGCAGCTTCTCCATCAGCATTTGCTGCTTCACCTTGAACTTTTATGTTACACAAATGCCTTTTTTCCTTAAATCTCATGAACAAACTTCTACTAGCTCCCAACTTTTCTTCTGCAGCTTCCTCCCATCTCAGCCTTCATTGAATTGAAAAGACCTAGGGTCTTGCTCTGGATTTTAGGCTTTGGCTTAAAGGAATGCTGTGGCTAGTTTGATCTTCTATCCAGACCACTCAAACTTTATCCATATCAGCAACAAGGCTCTTTTTCTTCCTTATCATTCATGTGTCCACTGGAGTTGGCACTTTTAATTTCCTTCAAGAACTTCTCTTTTGCATTTACAACTTGGCTAAGTATTTGGTGCAAGAGGCCTAATTTTTGGCCTGTCTTGGCTTTCAATATGTCTTCCTCACTAAGCTTAATCATTTCTAGTTTTTGATTTAAAGTGAGAGATGTTAAACTCTTCCTTTCAGTTGAACCCTTAGAGGTCGTTGTAGGGTTATTAGATGGGATAGTTTCAATATTGCTGCGGCTCAGGGAATAGGGAGGCCCTAGGAGAGGGAAAGAAATGGGGAAATAGCCAGTTGGTGGAGCAGTCAGAACACACAAAATTTCTCAAGTTGGTTCACCATCTTATATTGGTGTGGTTCATTGCACCCCAAAACTATTATAATAGTAATATCAAAGATCACTGATCATCATAACAGATATAATGATAATGAAAAAGTTTGAAGTATTGCAAAAATCACCACAATGTGACACAGAGACACAAAGTGAGCACATGCTGTTGGAAAAATAGCACCAATAGACTTAGCACAAGGTTGCCACAAACCTTGAACTTGTAAAAATACATAATACCTGCAAGGTACAATAAAGCAAAATGCAACAAAGTGAAGTAAGTCTGCATTGCTCTTTTAACTGCTTAAATATTTTTAATGTTTACAAACCTCTCTTTTAAACCTAAAAATGGTGTTTAGCACTGTAAGTATCAAATGCTCATATTAAAAAACATATATTTAGAAATGTTATTTCATTTTTGGTTTTGTTTTGAGTCAACTATCTCAGTCTATTAAAACTCATTCCCTCTGGGTAGACTTGCTAGATGTCACCTCATCTCATTCAGTAGCTAAAAGACCCCTCCTCTGATCTTTCAGTTCTTTTACTCCCCCTATTTTACTTAATATCCTGTGATAGGCAAAATTCTAAAACCACCCCTAAGATTCTCACCTCCTGGTGTACACACCTATATAATCCCCCTCGCTTCAGTATGACAAAGACTTATGAATATGGTAGGATTTCACATATGTGATTAGGTTACATTCTGTAGCAAAAGTGTAGGGATTTTGCAGATGTAGTTAAAGTCCCTAATCAGCTGACTTTGAGTTAATTAAAAGGGTGATTCTTGTGAGTGAGCCTGACCTCATCAGGTGAGCCCTTTCAAAGAGGATCCGCTTATTCCCTGAAGGAAGAGAATCAGTGCAAAAGAGGTCCTCCTCCTGTCCTTGAGGAAGCACAGAGCTATGATGTGAACGGCCTGTCATGAGGGCCACATTGAAGGGAGTGACGAGTGACCTTTAGGGGCTGAGGACAAAGAATCAAATTCTGCCAACAATCACATCAGCTTGAAGACGACCCCAGCTTCAGAGGAGAACATAGCTGTATTAGTCTGCTTTCGTGCTGCTGATAAAGACATACCTAAGACTGGGTAATTTATAAAGAAAAAGAGATTCAGTGGACTCACAATTCCACATGGCTGGAGAGGCTTCACAATCATGGTGGAAGGTAAAAGGCATGCATTATATGGTGACAGGCAAGAGAGAACATGTGCAGGGGAACTCCCCTTTATAAACCATCAGATCTCGTGAGACTTATTGACTATCATGAGAACAGCACAGGAAAAATCTGCCCCCATGATTCAATTACCTCCTACCAGGTCCCTCCCACGACATGTGGGGATTCTTACAATTCAAGGTGAGATTTGGGTGGGGACACAGAGCCAAACCATATCAACAGCCAACTCAGCCTCTTGATACCCTGAGCAGAAAATCCAGCTGAGCTGTACCCAGACTTCTGACCCACAGAAACCATGAGATAAGGAATGGGTGTTGTTTTAAGCCACTAAGTCTGGGATACTTGTTTCCTGGCAATAGAGACTACAACGGATCCGATGTGTCTCCCCCACCAGGTTCTGATCCATTCAGCCACAAACACTGATTGTGGACCTACTATGTGCCTTGCATTTCCATTAGCCCTGGCGAAATTAAGGCAGTTACACAACACAGTAACCCCAGCACTCCATTCGGCTGATACAGAGTCACTCAATGAATGTTTGCTGAATGAAGGAGCTGAAAATAACCCACAAAAAATTCACAAGTATTTGCTCATGTCCCAGATGAACTTCTGACAGCTCCCATGTTTTTCCTAAGGCTATCCCATTTATAGTTGTGTGAGGTTTTTTTTCCTAATTCTTGTGTAACAATAATAGTTGTTCCATATGGGAAAGGATGTTTTTAGAAAATGTGTTGGATATTACACAACAGATTCAGAAGTCCTGCCATACAAAAACGTCTTGATGCAAGTTTCCAAACTTACTTAACCACAAAACCACCTCCTCTACTTTTTTTTTTTTTTTTTTTTGAGATGGAGTCTCGCTCTGTCGCCCAGGCTGGAGTGCAGTGGCGCGATCTCGGCTCACTGCAATCTCCACCTCCCAGGTTCACGCCATTCTCCTGCCTCAGCCTCCCGAGTAGCTGGGATTACAGGCACCTGTCACCACGCCTGGCTAATTTTTTGTATTTTTAGTAGAGACGGGGTTTCACCGTGTTAGCCAGGTTGGTCTCGATCTCCTGACCTTGTGATCCGCCCACCTCAGCCCCCCAAAGTGCTACGATTACAGGCATGAGCCACCGTGCCCAGCCACCTCCTCTACTTTTTTAATGGAAATACTCAATAATATTTATCATTACCCAGTTTGGGAAATTTTCTGCTGAAAATCACATGTCATTAACACCTGGGAACCTCTCATCAGCCAGGAGGGCATCCTTAGCTCTGGCAACTGCAGCCGGAGGGGTGGGACCAGTTAGGAGCTGAATCCTTAAATCAGCTTCTGATTAAATCCAGGATGCCCCACCAGGCTTGGTGGCTCACATCTGTAATCCCAGCACTTTGGGAGGCGGAGGTGGGTGGATCACAAGGTTAGGAGATCGAGACTGTCCTGGCCAACATGGTGAAACTCCATCTCTACTAAAAATACAAAAAAGTTAACTGGGTACGGTGGTGTGTGCCTGTAATCCCAGCTCATTAGGAGGTTGAGGCAGGAGAATCACTTGAACCCAGGAGGTAGAGGTTGCAGTGAGCCGAGATTGCACCACGGCACTCCAGCCTGGGTGACAGAGCGAGACTCCGTCTCAAAAAAATATTAATAATAAAAAATAAAAAAAATCCAGGATGCCCATCTCACGCTCCTGTCTCCTCAGTCAGGCTCATAACCCCAAGTTTTGTTAACTGGATTCCTTCATTCCTCAGCTTTTGTGTTGCTTTTTAACAGCTTTATTAGGGTATAACTTATATACCATAAAATGTTCGCATGTTAAGTGTACAATTTCATTATATCTACAGAATTGTATATCATCACTCACTAATTTTAGAACATTACCATCTCCCCAAAAACAAACCTTGTACCTATTTACCCTCCTCCTCCTCCCAATCCTATCCCTAGCCCCAGATCACCACTGATCTACTTTCTGTGACTAGTTCTACTCATTCTGGATATTTCATATAAGTGGAATTATACAGTTGGTGTTCTTTTATAGCTGACATTTCTCTAAGCATGTTTTTTGGGGTTCACTCCTGTTGTAGCATTCACCAATACTTGTTTTATTGTGAAACAGTAGTCCGTGGTATTGCTAGACCACATTTTATTTAACCATTCATCAGCTGATGAACGTTTGGAATGTTTCCATGTTTGAACTATTATGAATAATGCTGCAGTGAATATTCATCGACGAGTGTTTGTGTGGACGTGTGTTTTCATTTCTCTGGGTAAATAACTCATAGAATTGCTGAGTCATATGGTAATTTTATGCTTAACATCTTGAGAAATTACCAAACTGTTTTTGCAAAGTGGCTGTAGCATCTTATATTTGCACCAGCAATACAGGAAAGTTCTAGTTTCTCCACTATACCTCTGTTTCAAATGACTGTCCTGGCCTTCATATCTCTTACTTACTACTGACCTCTGAATCCTTACCTACCTACCTGAATTTCTCGTCTGCAGCTTCTCCCTGTCCTCTAGAAACTTAAATTTTTAACTTCTTGACAATTTTTTATATAGGAACTACTTTTCCATGCGCCGACCTCAACGGAATGACCTCCCTAACCTTGGCTCCTCTGCCGCCCATGCCCTGTGACAAAAACCCTTCACTATATTTGGAATTTTAATTTGTTTTTTATAACAAGACCAAATATAACCTTGCAGAAACGTACATAAAATTCAAAACTAAGAACTGTGAGCACCATCAATTTTTTCAGAATGCTTCTGCTTTTTTTTTCAAACTACTATTGAGGAATAAAATTAGGTCTAGGGTTAAACGGCTTAGTATAATGCTGACTTCATGCAATAATTACACCAAAGAGAAAGAAACGAGTTATTATTGGCCATAATTGCTCACCTTTTTCATATATTGAATCTCTGTCCTCTGCTCACTGAATTCACTCTGCAAAAATTGCTAAGTACTCTTACATTTCTGTTTTTGCTTTGGCCTAATTCAGTAAAATGGGCTCTTTAGGGGATTAATCTCTCTTGGCAAAGCTTTTTGAGTGCCCCATGTGGGATCAATGACACCATGCGCCTATGCTGTGTGAACCTTGCAAGTGTTCTGGCAAATTGGTCAGAGGCTAAGGAAACCAGCATGAGAGCAGGGAGTGCCCCCACCCCATCCCCCTATAAAGGCAGCCATCATTTTTGCATTTATCTGTGCTACTTGAATCAGGAAGAGTATGGACTGTGAGACTCTGGGCCAGGGTGAATGGTGGTACCTCCCCTCCACCAAGATTCCACAGAGATTTACCCTTCATCATGTGATCCATCCCTCTAACTGGGCTGGCAACTGGAGCTAAGTAGTGAGGATGGCAGGGAAGAAGAGGCAGGGCTTGCATTGAGTTGGCACCAGAGTGGGCTGACAGTGAGGGCAATGTAACTACTCCATCTGGAATTGAACCAGGAGCATCCGCCTGCTCTAGTGCAGAGAAACTGGAAGGGTGTGGTTCTGAGCTAATGTAGACCTCTGGGGAAGCCCCGCTAGGGTAACAGGGCCCAGCCAGTGCTATGGGAAGGCTGCCCCCTGCAGCTTCGGGGGAGGTACTTCTTGCATCATTCCCACCGCCTCTCTGGGATCAGCCCTCAGGAGCCAGGCCAAGTCATTTTCATCATTTAATGGGTAGGTGGGAAACTTTAGAATAATTCAGTAGGTAACACTTTACATTTAAGCATGGCTCTACAGGTTATTTCACTGGTGGCCAAGGGAACATTTGGGGGCTTCATATTTCTTGATGCAGATTAATGATGCAGAGTCCGCTGGCACGGCATTGTACAAAGGCTGTGTGTTCACGTGGCCAGCATCAGACCAAGGGGCCTCAGGAGGTGCTGGCGTGGGTTCAGAACCCAAGGGAAGAAGAGAATGAGCTGGGCAATGCCCAGTCCTTGAGCCTTCCTGGGTGAAAATAGCCCCAGGCTTCAAAAAGGTTTTCTTTGTAATCCAGTCTCCCTGGAGGAGACCCTCTACAAAGCCTCCCTGTCCCCAGATCTCTGATCCGTATGACTCTGGGCTCAGAGCTCAGGCCTGGGAAGCAGGAGTATAAAGGCTTCCAGTACAGTTTGCCGGCTGGCTTCTTGTGCGCTTGGCCTGGCTTCTTGTGCACTTGGCCGAGCAGCTCTGTCACACTGAGCCTATTCCTGAGGCTTTGACCAGGCAGAGCATGTAGGGGCCTTTAAGAAGGGGTGTGTGAACCTCATTTGTGACTTCCTTGGCCCCGCGGAGCGGTCCCCCGCTCCCCTGGAAGAGAAACAGGAAGAATCAGAAATGTGGAGGATGTCCAGACTCATAGAAAAGACCCCCTTCTTGGACTCATTATTTAGGTGGTTAAACCTAAACACCTAACGGATTAAACATTTATGTAAGTATTAAGTGCTTACTATATACCTAGCACTCTTCTGGGCATTGCTGAGTCAAGACAATAAAGACAATAAAGAAATAAAGTTTTCTGTGCTACCCAGAAAGCTAACGTTCTATCTGTGGAAACCCTTCAGGAGCAACGATGTAACAGACCAGAAAAATGTAACCGATCACTCACGGTCCTCAGCTCTGACGAATCGGGGAGAGGTTTGAAGTCCTATTTCATGCATGAGAAGCAATACACTTCTGATTCATTAAGTTCCTCTCTCCTAGGGGTCAGTAAACCCATTTCTACTAAACTACACAGTGCTTCCCACACTCTTCCTTTAAGCCCCATGTGTATTTAGGGAAATTTAGCCAAACAATTCCCAATAATGCATAGCGCACTCATCAAAAAGAAATTAAGCAGCTTTGCTAAAAGCAACTACATTTTCAGGAATCTACTTGTGGCTTTCCCATACACCTGTTTTCTACAAAATGGAAGCATTAAAAATACACTAAAACCCGGGCACGGTGGCTTATGTTTGTAATCACTGCACTTTGGAAGGCCGAGGCAGGCAGATCATGAAGTCAGGAGTTCGAGACCAGCCTGGCCAGCATGGTGAAACCCTGTCTCTACTAAAAATACAAAAAATTAGCCGGGGATGGTGGTGCACACCTGTAATCCCAGCTACTAGGGAAGCTGAGGCAGGAGAATCACTTAAACCCAGGAGGCGGAGGTTGCAGTGAGCTGAGATCATGCCACTGCACTCCAGCCTGGGTGATACCGCAAAATATTTTTAAAAAAGAAAGAAATACACTAAACCCCAAACAAAATGAGTCCAGGTCAGAACTTTAAAACAAACAAAGCTAAAATATGTTATAAATCAGGCACATAGCATTCTCAGTCTTTTTTTTACTCGAGCTGTCCAGTGTACTTTACCCCTAAGATTGTCACTTTTGAGGATTGAGGAAGAAGGAGAAATTCAGGCATCTGGCACTAGTACCTGAAACAAGAAACATCTTAATAAAGAAAAAAAAAACTTAATTAAGATAAATATGTTACCAATGCCAGAGGTGGCTAGGAGCTCAGATTCTATTTTCTCAGTCCAACCATTCCTATTGATCTAGTCAATTTTCCCCTGAAAATATAGGCTCTTATTCCAAGCAGCAGTGATTTCATGACATAACGTTTCCAATGAATAATTTTAGGTGTGCATCTCAAAAACTCTGAAGAGACTCTAGAAAATCTACAAGGACTTTTCCTTCTTGGAAAAATAAAATAGAAGTGAAGGCTGAACAGGAAGAAAGTGACTGTCACCCCCCCACCCCCACCTTGGTTTCCTCACGTATAACTCGGGGAAGCTGAACTTCATGATGTCTCCCTGCACTTCATCAACAGCCTTGAAGTAAAGTTCTCTTTCTTATAAATCCCGACAAGTAATCTCTGTCCGCAGGGAGCTCTGCCTACTGATATGGTTTGGCTATGTCCCCACACAAATCTCATCTTGAATTGTAGCTCCCATAATTCCCACGTGTTGTGGGAGGGGCCCAGTGGGAGATAATTGAATCATGGAGGGGATTTCCCCCATACTGGACTGTGGTAGTGAATAAGTCTCACAAGATCTGATGGTTTTGTAAGGGGAAACCCCTTTCTCTTGGCTCTTATTCTGTCTTGTCTGCCGCCATGTAAGACATGCCTTTCATCTTCTGCCACGATTGTGAGGCCTCCCCAGCCCATGGAACTGTGAGACCATTAAACCTCTTTTTCTTTATAAATTACCCAGTCTTGGGTACGTCTTTATCAGCAGCAGACTAATATACCTACATTCATTCAACCATCATTTGTTGAGCACCTGCTGTTGGCCAAGCTGAATGCTTAGGCACTGAGCATGCAAAGGTAAGAGAGGTCTCGTCCTGCCCTTGTGAGCTTTCAGCCCAGTGCAGGAAACTGACAGTGGCAGGATCATAGAGGAAGTGTGGTGGTGGAAGGGCGTCAGGGATGCTCAGAGTGCACAGAGCAGTGGCCATCTCTGTTCAGCCAAGACTTCAGAAAGGAACTTGCTCTCCAGGCACTGAGGAGGAAGAACAAGAGAAAGATACAGCCAGGTGAGGGGCTTAAGCAGCAGGTAGAAAGCTGCAGGTGTGGGAGCTCATGGCACATTTGAGGGTTCTGGTAGGTAGTGGCTGGTTCAGATGGACCCTTTATTTCACAAGAAGGAATTTAGTTTTAATCCTAAAGATATTAAGGATCCATTGAAGGGGTTCAGCAGAAAGACCTAATTAAAATAATAGGTCACGGAGGTCACTCTGGCAGCAGAGTGGGATTTCAGTTGGTTGGGGGAAGGAGATAAGAGTGGGGTAGTAGTGTATTAGTCGGTTCTCATGCTGCTGAGAAAGACATACCTGAGACTGGGTAATTTATAAAGAAAAGAAGATTTAATGGACTCACAGTTGCACGTAGCTGGGGAGGCCTCACAATCACGGCAGAAGGCAAAAGGCACGTCTTACCTGGTGGCAGACAAGAGAGAATGAGAGCCAAGAGAAAGGGGTTTCCCTTTATAAAACCATCAGATCTCATGAGACTTATTCACTACCATGAGAACAGTATGGGGGAAACCATCCCCATGATTCGATTATCTCCCACCAGATCCCTCCCAAAACACGTGGGAATTATGGGAGCTACAATTCAAGATGAGATTTGGGTGAGGACACAGCCAAACCATATCAAAGAGGTAGTCAGGGAACCAGTGAGGAGGCTGTTGCGGTCATCTAAATGACAAGTAACCAGCACTTGAACTAGATCAATGGCCATGATTAAATGAAGGAGGGGACCCAATTAAAAGAGTCAGGAGGTAGAATCTTCAAGGGCTAGTAACACATCATTGAGGAACCTGGTCGTTCATCTATCCTATGGATATTTTTCCAGCCACTGAACAATGCCACTAAATAATTGTCTATGACCTGTCTTTCTGCTAGCCTGAAAGCTTCTGGGGTGAGGGGAACAATGTCTGTACCTTTATTGTCCACCATTATATCTCTAGGCTTTAGTATAGGGCCCGGCACATAAGAATAAAAATGCATCCCCTTAGGTGAACATTTTGTGGGTGTTGTGAGTCATTTCTCTTTTCAGATATTAAGCTTGTCAGACTTTGACAATTCCGATTCTTACCCAAGGCATCCAGGTTAGCAGTGGCAGGAAAAAGAGCCCATAACTTGGAGTTGGGAGATGAACATGAGTCCCTGTTCTTCTCCTGTGATCTGTGTCACTTGAATAAGTCACTTAACCTCTCAAGCCTTAGTTGTCACATTTGTAAAATGAAGACGGTAATAGTTTTGGACCTCACAGATTATAGTAAGGACTAAAAGAGGTTATCAGTGGCAAGAAGTTAGCAGTGTCTGACACAAAGTAAACGCTCAGTAAACTAGAAGGATGGAAGGATGGATGGATGGATGGATGGATGGATGGATGGACAGATAAATAAATGGGTAGAAGGATGAATGGAACAATGGATGGATGGATGGATGGATGGATGGATGGATGCACTGATGGATGCATGGACAAATGAAAGGAAATGCTGAAAAGGATATGAAGTCATGCTCCTTCTCAAACCAACTTTATTCCCATTTTGGGGACTTCTACGTAATAAATTGATTAGTGCTAAAAAATTAAAAAGCCATCTGGTCTTGGTTTCTGTGAAAGTCTTATGGCCTGCTGCCATTGAATGCTAAAGATTTAAAGTTCCTATTTTAGGTTCTGTCTAGACACCTCTCTAAATAGGAACTTTATGTTAATCTGCAGGTGTTGCTTATGAACAGGTTATTTCTAAATAGTAGCTGGTACATTACCAAAAAAAAAAAGGAAAAAAATCCAAGAGCAAATAATACTTATTGAAACCAAGGTGTCCGGTGGGAAAAGTCCTAGTCAATTTGTCTACTCCTCCCATACCACCTGGTTCCTGCCTATATCCTACCCAATTACTGGTGAATCAGATATTCACAGTGGGCATAATTAATTAAATGCATTTTGACTAATTAATTTAAGAACTGGTAAATAGGGCCTCCCTTTGGTAGTTTGAAGACGCAGCTACTGGTGCTGCTGATTAAAATGTGAGAGGAATCTGGTTAGAAACCAGCATGTAATGGATGAGAACACTTTTGTAACATTTCTTTTAAGGGTTGTCAAACTGTATCCTACTGATATTGCTGACCCCCTTTAATCAGTAAGAATAAAATTCTTCTGAGAGCATAAAATACATCTGACAATGGCATACATCAAATCCCAAACTGAACATTCAAAATAAAATATATCGAGATTTTGTCACAATCATTGATTTCTGCTTTTCAAGCTGGTTTCTGGGGCAGCCACATAAAAGTTAAATACAAGCTATCTATGGGCTCATTGGATTGCGGTAATTCATTAAGCCAGCGGTGGCTTTAATAAATCTGAGCATAAAGATTGCTTCCACAGACACCCTCAGCTTGGAAATGTGCCACTAATCAAAGAGGGTGGCAAAACTAATCTCTTTGGCACAGAGGGGAGGTGAGAAGTAGCTTTGGAGGGCTGTCGGGGCTGGCTTCCAAGGGTAGTATTGTGCTTCAGCAGTAAGATCAGGCTGCTGGGGAGATGGGAGGCCTTCTGGAACCAGCCCTTCAGCTGCTAGTGGTCAGCGCATGGTCATTATAAGCCACTGGTTCTTTGAACAAAGCTGGTTGTAGTCTTAAATGTGAGCCCACTCATTGAGTGATCTTAGGCTCCACTGATTGACTTCCATTGCATTCCCTTCCCAGTCGTGATAGTGATCATCGCATTCTTGACCATTGACAAAGCATTTTCACATCCAGCAACACTTTGAATCTCATGACAACCCTAGGATAGGCAAGGCCAAGATATTATCATGCCCATTTCACAGATGAGAAAATAGAAGTTTAGAAAGCAACATGATTTGCCTGAAGTTCCATGGCTGGCAGAGCTGGGACCCACGGCCTAACTGTCAAAAGTCCAAGACCTGTGTTCAAACTTCCCCTCTATGACCTACTAGCTCTGTGTCCTTGGGAAGGTGTTTAACCTTCCCAAACTGCAGTCTTCTCACCCGTACAGTGAGGATAATAAGAGTATCTACCTCCTACTTGTCAGGAGATTCAATGACCTCCTTCAGATTGGACGCATAATGAGCACATAATCCAAGTTTGCTATTATTCGTATAGAATATCGGGTTGTATCCAAAATTTCCATTAATTACTTTCCAGGCCTTACCCAAGAAAAACAAGTTGGATAGGGCCTGGAAAGTAATTAATGGAAGTTTTAAGTTCCATTTCATACGGTAGTGGAAAATCTCTCCCCTGCCTTACACTAGCCTTTACCAATTGTGAAGCACCCTTCTTGCTGGCATGTTAAAAGAGCCCGTGATATTTCAGTCCCTTTCAGCTGTGACTCATTATTGTAAATAGCGGTGAAACGAGGAGAGGAGAAAAGAATTTAAATACACTAACTGACAGAATTTTTAGGGAAAGTGATACACAAGAAGATAAAAAGCAATCAGAAAAATTTACATAAACCCTTGTGATCTCAAAGGTCATCTAGTTGAGAGTCTTCTAATGGAAATATGTCCTTTTAGATTCTGGGTGATATTTAATTGAAAAGGAAAGAATTTAAATGAATCAAGTCTTGGGAGCAGGGTAGATTTATGTCAGCCGAAATTTTAAAATGCGTATTTCTTTGGGAGGAAATGGGTCCATTCATATACAAGTGAAAGTGTAGGATGGAGTAGTAAATTTGGTCACTTAGAACTTGATTGAGCACTTGAAAATATACTGATATTAATATGCCTTATATTTTTTTAAAATCAGCTTCTGGTTACAGCCCTTATTCTATTTAGGAAAGAGGATGGTTTCATAGCCATTAATTTACTTGAACTTTACAGTAACCTTTGGAGATAGGCAGGTGACTGTTATCATTACCAGTTTAAGAGAATATAATATATACTTCTTGAAGCTGAGGACCAAAACTTTTTGTCCTTTTTTTTTTCCTATCGCCAGCACCTGCCTAATAAAAATGTAAGTTGAATATTGTAGCGGAACCCCCTAAATGCTCTGTTTGAGATGTCAGTTTTTTCTTAGAAATCAGCATGGAAGAGAAACGTAGCGCTCCAGCTTTACCATCAGTCCTCCTGGAGTTCAAATCCTGCCTCTGCCACTTAGGGATTTGCCTAAGCGACCCTTGAAACTTATTTCTTGAAATCTCAGCTTATAACAGTGTTTATAATACCTACCTCATGGAGTTGTTGTAATAATTAGATTTCTATAAGATAAAATGAGAGGAGAAATGCAAGGTACTTAGTACAATTTCTGACACCCATTAATGCCCCCAAATTGTGGTTTTCAGTATCTCCTGAGTAGTCCGGGCGTGGTGGCTCATGCCTGTAATCCCAGCACTTTGGGAGGCCAAGGCGGGTGGATCACGAAGTCAGGAGATTGAGACGACCCTAGCTAACACGGTTAAACCCCATTTCTACTAAAAATACAAAAAAGTAGCTGGGCGTGGTGGCTGGCACCTGTAGTCCCAGCTACTCGGGAGGCTGAGGCAGGAGAATGGCGTGAACCTGGGAGGTGGAGCTTGCAGTGAGCCGAGATCGCCCCACTGCACTGCAGCCTGGGCAACAGAGCGAAACTCCGTCTCAAAAATAAAAAAAAAGAAAAAAAAAAAAAAAAGAAATGCTAGAGTAAGCATACTATTTGACCACCGCTGAAAAAAAAAAAAAAAAAATTCAGCATGCCTTAATCATCTGATTCAGAATGAACAGGAACACACTGAGTGGCTGCTGTATTGCCAGGTGAGAAGCAGCATCCAGGGGGGACTCACGTGGCAGCCAGGCAGAATTCTTAGCACTCCTGTGAAAAGGCTCTTCTCTAATTTAATGCAGTGTGCTGGTATTAATAAGCGGCGGAGAACCCAGTGTGAGGCTGCCCACTGCCTTTCGTACTGGGTTCATTCACTTTATTATTTTCTAGGACATCGTATAGATCTTTTGCCAAGTGGGAGGGGGGTTGGGGAAATCTGCTCATTTAATTTCTGAGTAAGGGATAATTAGTACCCATTGTGACTCACAGCTACAGGAATCCGACATCTTTTTCATGGCATATTATTTAGGATATTTGCAAATTCACTGACCACCACTGAGACTTCCAGGGTAATTAAATTGTGTTGCAGTCAGCTTAGGTTTCATCATTGCTGGCGAATGTATCTTTAAAGTATATTGGGGCCGGGCAACGTGGCTCACACCTGTAATCGCAGCACTTTGGGAGGCCAAGGCAAGTGGATCACCTGAGGTTGGGAGTTCGAGACCAGCCTGACCAACACGGAGAAACCCCGTCTCTACTAAAAATAGAAAATCAGCCGAGCGTGATGTCGCATGCCTGTAATCCCAGCTACTCGGAAGGCTGAGGCAGGAGAATTGCTTGAACCCAGGAAGAGGAAGTTGCGGTGAGCCGAGATCGTGCCATTGCACTCCAGCCTGGTCAACAAGAGCGAAACTCTATCTCAAATAAATAAATAAATAAATAAAGTATATTAATAGCACAGCCATGTGTAATCACAAATGTGTGGCTGACGTTAGTGGATATGGAGGGGCTCAGGGTAAGGGGCCTATAGCTGTGAGTTGGACAAGTTGTGTGGTGGGTGAGGATTAGGAGAAAAGGGACTAACATTTAATGGACACCTACTCTCCTCTGGGTTTTAAGCAGGTTTTATGCTGCTTCATTTATGTCTGCTATCCTACTTACTCCTCCCAACCACCCTGTGGAGCCCCTTCTTGCCGTCACCTTTGACCTCTGCATTCCAGATTCTTGGTCAATCATTCAGTGTCATCAGTGTCATCAACCAATGTCATCAATCATCAATGTCATCGCTTACTCAGCCTATTAGAAAGTTTTAACAGGGCCTCCTTCAAACACTTTCTCTCCATGGCTTTCAGGACACCACTTCTCTCACTGCTCCTTCTCGGTCTTCTTTGCTTGTGTCTCCTTAAGACCTTGACCTCTGAATATTGGGAGACTCAGTCCCTTGGCCTTTCCCTTCTTCTTCCACATGGATTTGTTAGATTTCATCCACTCTTGGGCCTCTGGATAACACCTACATGCTGACACCTTCCAAATTCATATTTCCAGCTCGAACCCCTCCCCTGAACTCCAAGCTTGTGTATCCAACTGTCCACCTGATATTGCCATTTGGATGTCTAACACGCATCTCAAAATCAGCATACACTCTATCCCCAAACCTGCTCCTCCCACCGCCTTCCCCATTCAGGAAATGAATGTTTCATTCTTCCACTTGCTTAAATACAAGCATTCAGGTCATCCTTTTCTCCCCTTTCTCTCACATGTGTTGCATTTAGCCTGTCAGCAAAACCTGTGGTTCCACCTTCAATACTGATCTAGAATCCATTCACCTTTCCACACTCTACCTCTCGACTCCATCACCACCTTTTAAACCACCATGGTTCCCTGCTAGATATGGCAACAGCTGCCTAAACGGTTTCCTGCCTTTACTTTTGTCTCTGGACAGCCTTTGCCACACAGCATGCCAAAGCATAAATCATCTCATGTCGTTCCTCTACTCAACGCTGGTCAGTGTCCCCCATCTCACTCAGAATGAGAGCCAAAGTCCCTACAAGACCTTACAGTCCCCAAGGGGACCTGATCGGGTCCTACTTCTGTCTGGCCTCATCTCCTGCCCACCCCTCCCCTCATTCCACTCCATGCCTGCCCCACTGTTTCTCAGACAAGCAGGGCCTCTCATATCTCTGAGCCTTTGCCCTCCCTAGAAATCTCCCTGGCTTGTTCCTGTGTGATTCAGGTCTCTACTCAATGTCACCTTACTGGATAAGTCAGGTTCCCCAATGATCTCATATAAAATAGAAGGCAAATGTCATCCCCAGTTCTCCTTCTCCCCCTTTGTCCTTTAGTTCCTGTTCCCTTCTCTTTCCCCTACCCACACATTATACACTTACACTCATAAGTAGGTGTATCTACCTCTTACCACCCAGAGTAGAATGTAAGCTCCAAAAGGGCAGGGACTTTGCCTATTTTTTTTTTTTCACTGCTGTATTTACAACGCCTAGAATAGCGTCTGACATGTATTAGGTGTTCAGTACCTATCTATCTGTTAGTACAGATCACAACATCCCTATTTTACAAGCAAAAAAAACCTAAAGTTTAGAGAGGTCAGTAACTTTCCCAGAATTCCATGGAATCTGATGACTTTCTAGATCAAATGACAGGAACCCCAGCCAGGTCTGCCTGACTCCAAGTCCTGTGTTCTCACCACCTCCTCCAGAAAACGCTAAGGATTTGCCATCTTAAAATGGGCATCAAGAAGAGCTTCTTGGTGTGGAGCAAAATCAATTTTGGGCAGGTCACTTCCCAATTTTAGCTTGTCTCTTCCTCTACACAATGAGAGGGCTGAACTGGGAGACTTTTAAAGACCGACTCTTCAGCTTGAAAACCTCGGAATTTTTCATTCCATCTCACACAAACCCTGATGGCACTTTGGGTCAGTGGATCCATGTTGCAAAGGTGGTTCTCAGACAACAGTATGAGACTGTCCTTTACAAACACTTGTTCCCAAATCTGGGACATGTGGATGGGCACTGGAGGAATGGAACCTTCAGGTGGGGCTCATCCCCTTCAGCAATTCTGCCCAGCAGGAAGGGGTGGGAAGCACCTCTAACATAGACTTGGAAAAGAGATTTGAGACTCTTGTATTTTGAACCAGTCTCCAAAGTTTTTTTAATCTTAAGAATTTTCTTGATGAGAGAAATAAAATATAATTTTCATTTTTAGTGGATCCTTATTACGTGAAGTTAAAAGAATCAATGAATGACATATCTTCATTCAAAAACATGCTCTTAAAAGGGCATAGAATCAAGCTCTTCCTGGCATGAATGTTGATTTGTCTGTCTCAGCCACTAGACCATGAGCACTGTTAGGGCAGAGACTGGGCCGCCTCCATCCCTGCAGCCCCATCACATAATATACTGCCCAGGAGAAGGCAGAGAGGTGAACATTTACAAGCATTTGTTCCATGCCTGGTGAGCTTGTCAATCTTTTACCCTTATCAACTCACTTAATCTTCACAACAACTCTATGCGACAGAAACTACACTATTATCGTCATTCTGCAGATGAGAAAACTGAGGCACAGAGAAGGCAAGTTCCTTACCCAACATCAGAGACCTGGTGGAGGTCAACCAGGGATTTGTCCCCAAACATTCCAGTTCCAGAGGCAAGTCTGCAGTCTAAGCTAGTATACTATCCTGCCTCTTGTAGGTGTATCCTTAGCAGAGGGTGGTGGACAAATGAGTGAATAAGTACAAGAGTGATCACAATGATTACAACTAGCACACATGAATGCTCCTTGTGTGCCAGCCACCAGAACACCTGCAATCCAGTTTCCTGCACGCGGACATGGGAATGCTCTAGGAGTTGCATGTGTAGGAGTGAGGAAGTCAGGATTAGGTGGACAGAGAAGCTGGCAGGTAGTGTGCTTTGCTGTGATGCCTTAAGGGAGCTCCAGAGCTGGCCTTTCAGAGGGGTCCCAAATAGAGGCAAAGGAGCTGGGATTTTCTATCCAAGTCACTGGCCCAAGGCTGGTCCCTGGGTGGGAGCATAAGTTTGGGTGAGGCAGGCCCCTGCTCCTGTAGCAGAGGTTGATGGCTGGTGAGGGGGCAGCTATGGGACTTTAGTGGCTGATATTCCTGGTCTTGGCAAGTGACCCTGAAGGGGATGGCTAGAGGAAGACTACAGTATCCACTCTGCAGGCTAGGGCTTGGCGTGATGATCGTATTTATCCCTCATCACCATCCTGAAACAAGCTAGACATTTGTATTCTCCCCTCCCCCACCTTTATAACAGAGCAAACTGGAATTCCGGGAAGTTGTGCAGCTCACCTAAAGCTGCCATCTAGAAAGTCGAGGCTGGATGGAAGCCCAGTGTGTCTGATTAAGAGTCTGAATGAGTGGCCTAGATCATCATCTCCAAGTCCCCGCCCAGCCTGCAGGCCAGAGCTCGTTATCTTGTTGTTGGGGCAGGGATGTGGTCGATGTAGACATGGGTTGCCTGGTCTGCCCAGGGTTCCTTCTCCTTCTGCTAAATCACTCCCCCAGCCCTGGGCACGTGCTCCTCCCCACTCCATGCACCTCTGGTGGGACCACCAACCCAGTTCCCTGGGGTCTTGGGGCTGGGCGTATACACAAGGCCTAGTCGATCAAAGGAGCATGTGCCCTAGTCTTGGTGACTGACCGAGGGATAGGCCCAGTTGTCCCAACAACCGGAGAGAGAAGCTGTCTTTTTCCTTTGAGACAGCTAAGGTAGAATGAGGTAAGCCCGGAGTTGCCTATGGCCGTGTTGTTCAAGGCTTCTCTGCATGGAGAAAGGCCAGTGGCACAGGAGAGGATAAGAAACAAGGCCACTCCACAGAGAGGAGCAAGAAGGAATTGCTGGAACTGCTGGAGTTCCCGAAGTCAGCTCTGCCTCTAGACTTCCCAGTTGTGAGAGCCATAAATTCCCCTTGATATCTAAACCAGTGCACACCAAGTTCCTCACACTTGCAAGCAATGTGATGGACCAAAGTGTACCTGTTCAAAATTCATAGATTAAAATCCTACCCCCAGTACCTCAGTGTGCAATTGTATTTGGAGACAGCCTTTTTTTTTTTTGGAGACAAAGTTTTCGCTCTTGTTGCCCAGGCTGGAGTGCAATGGCACAATCTTGGCTCACCGCAACCTCTGCCTCCCGGGTTCAAGCGATTCTCCTGCCTCAAACTCCCGAGTAGCTGGGATTACAGGCATGCACCACTACGCCTGGCTAATTTTGTATTTTAAGTAGACATGCGGTTTCTCCACATTGGTCAAGCTGGTCTCAAACTCCCGACCTCAGGTGATCCTCCTGCCTCGGCCTCCCAAAGTGCTGGGATTAGAGGTGTGAGCCACCGGGACTGCCCTGGAGATAGGGTCTTTAAAGAGGTGATGAAGAGAAAATTAGGTCATGTGGGTGGGTCCTAATCCAACACAACTGGTGTCCTTACAAGAAGAGGAGATGAGGACACAGACATGCACAAAGGAATGTGCACGGGAGGATACAGGGAGAAAGTGGCTGTCTACAAGCCAAGGAGAGAGGCCTCAGGAGAAACTAACCCTGCCAACCCCTTGACTTTGGACTTCCAGCCTCCAGAACTCTGAGGAAATACATTTCTGTTGGTTAAGCCCCCTAGTCTGTGGTTCTTGGTTATGGTTGCCTAGCAAAGTACTACAGGCAGGATGGCACCCTTGAGGGAAGGTGCTAGTTTCAATCATGTGTTAGTCAGCTTTTGCTGTGCAACAAACGGCCTCAGAATCTCAGTGGCTTGCAACCATATTCATTTTTCTCATTTGTGGATCTGCACAATGGCAGGGCGTGGCTAGGGTTTGGCTGGGGTTTACCCCAGGCCAGGTTCGGGTTTGCTCCATATGTCTGCATTTCAGGGCTGAACATTAAGGCAGTTACCTGGGGCACGCTCTTCCCACTCAGGATCCCAGAGCAGAGGAGGCCAAGCCAAAGAGTGCGAACACATTCAGCCCACTAGCAATCCAGGGGCCAAAGCAAGTCACATGCCCAAGCCTAACACCAGGGGGTCAGGGAAAGGTACTCCACCTACTTCAAGTAACGAGGCAAAAGGCAAGATGGATGGGTAATACTATGAGTGGGAAGGAGTGAGGAATGACAAACAAAAATCCAATCTACCACCAAGAGTCAAGGGGAATGAGGAGAGGGTGCCGAAAGATTCCTGAGGCAGCAGAACGTCCCAGCCCACCACACCGATATCAGCTAAAGTGTCACATCGCCCACATCCCTGAGGGAAGATGGGCGTCTGCTGATTGTCTGTTAGAATTACAGCAGAGTCAGCTGAACCCCAACACCTTCCCAGAACTGCACACGCCATCTCGAGGCAGCAGCTCCGTGTGCAAAGAAACCAGATCCTTCCTGGGAGATCAAAATCAATTTTAAACAGACACAGCTGTTCCCTAGTGGGGGTGTTGGAAGGAAGAGGGGGAGATGCTGTAGGAAATGTTTCATTTCTTTTTGTTTTAAGTTGTTGGGATAACCAAAGAAGACTTGTAAAGTTTGATTATTAATTTCTGGAAGACTCGGTTGCCAAGTTTGCTATCAGTTTCAAGGAAAGGAAGTGTAAGATCAAAGGAATGCTTCCTAGTGGAGGTTTTCACCTCATATTAAGCTTAGAAACTTTTCACAACAGAATGATCAGAAGTAGAGCTAGTTTGTTTTTGTGATGTGCCCCTCAGATGGATCAATCAAACGCCACAGTTTAATACGGTTCAACAAATGTTTACTGAACACCCACGATGGTCCTGGGCTCACTTAAACAAACATAAACAAATCATAGTAATAGCAAGAATTGCCACTCCATGTGTGGGTCATCTGGGCAAGTTAAATTGTCTCTCTGGGTCTCAGTGTCTTCATCTGTAAAATAAACCTGTTTGACTAAGCACGAACTTTTTTCTTTCTGGTTTTGTTTTTGTTTTGTGTGTGTGTGTGTGTGTGTGTGGTTTTTTTTTTTAGAGATAGAGTCTTATTCTGTTGCCCAGGTGCTGGAGTGCAGTGGCACAATCATAGCTCACTGAAGCCTCAAACTCCTGGGCTCAAGTGACCCTCCCACTTTGGCCTCCCAAAGCACATGCCTAGGACTGCAGGCATGTGCTACCACACCCAGATATATTTTTTTTACTTTTTGTTCAGATAGGGTCTCGCTTTGTTGCCCAGGCTGATCTCAAACTCTCGGGCTCAAGTGATCCTCGCATCTTGGCTTCTCAAAGTGCTGGGATTGTAGGCATCAATCAAATGCCAGTTTAATACGGTTCAACATGTAAGTTCAAAGCAAACATGAACTTTGAGGTTCCTTCCAGATATAGAATTCTAAAATCCACAAGTTGGGTGATGTTTTTTCCTCACTTGCTGACAATTAAAATTAGAGGTGTGCGTAAAGGAAATGAAATCCACGCTGCTGAAGCTATGAGAACCATAGAATGCTCAAGATTTTTCCCAACGGTAAAGCTGAGAATCCCTGAAGCAGAAGATTAATAATTACATGTATATTCATTCTTCCCTGTATTAGTTCTTGCAGTCTCTACAAAGAAATACCTGAGCGTGGGTAATTAACAAAAAGGGCCAGGCACGGTGGCTCACGCCTGTAATCCCAGCACTTTGGAAGGCCGAGGAGGGTGGATCACCTGATATCAGGAGTTAGAGACCTGCCTGACCGACATGGTGAAACCCCGTCTCTACTAAAAATACAAAAATCATCCGGGTGTGGTGGCATGCACCTGTAATCCCAGCTACTCAAGAGGCTGAGGCAGGAAAATTGCTTTAACCCTGGAGGCAGAGGTTGCAGTGAGCCGAGATTGTGCCACTGCACTCCAGCCTGGGTGACAGAGCGAGACTCCGTCTCAAAAAAAAAAAAAAAGAAGAAGAAAAAAAAAGAGGTTTACCTGGCTTACACTTTTGCAGGCTGTACAGGAAGTGTGGTGCTAACTTCTGGTGAGGCCTCAGGAAGCTTACAATCCTGGTGGAAGGCAAAGTGGGAGCAGGCATGTCATATGGCCAGAGCAGGAGTGAGACTGGGGGGCAGGCGAGGAAGAGAGAAAAGGAGGAGGTGCCATACTCCCTGAAACAACCAGATCTCGTGTGAACTGAGTGAGAACTCACTCACCACCAAGGGTTTGGTGCTAAGTTGGTCATAAGACATCGGCCTCCATGATCCAATCATCTCCCACCAGGCCCCACCTTCAACATTGAGGATTTCATTTCGACATGAGATTTGGAGTGGACAAACAACCACACTATATCATTCCCCTTCTACGCAACTCCCCAGAAAAAAAGATTAATGTTCCAACATCATCCTCAGTTCAGGTGTGTATATGAATCCCATCTTCGTTACATTTTTCAAGTCAGTAGCACCCATGTTGCATTTGAGTGGAAGGAGGCCATACAGAAAAGTAGTAAAACGGGGGCCACTGGCATCCCTGTGGCCTGTGGCTGAGTCTCAGCCCTGCCACTCTTCAGCTGTATGACCTTGGGGGAGTAAATTAACCTTCCTGAGCCTCAGTTCTCCTCTCTGTAAAACGGGGATGATCATGGTAGCTTCTTCCTCATAGGGTTGTCATTAAGTACTGAGCACCGGGTGTGGTGTAAGAATCATTGCCACTTCTCATTTTCATAGCACCCGTTCCAAAAGCACTTTCAAGCAAATCTGGATTTTGAATCTACCAGCTCATTTAGCCTCTTCTTGGATAGTTGAGACAAATTCAAAAAGAAAAGATGTATATGTTTGCTGAAATTTAATGTAAAATAGCTTCGTTCAGTGTTCTTCATGTAAAGGCATACACAGATTTGTGAAGGTACACGTTACTTTGAATTAAAAAGCTAGCAACAAAATTATCTTGAAAATAGAGGCCGGGCGCGGTGGCTCACGCCTGTAATCCCAGCACTTTGGGAGGCCGAGGCGGGCAGATTACGAGGTCAGGAGATCCAGACCATCCTGGCTAACACGGTGAAACCCCGTCTCTACTAAAAATACAAAGAATTAGCCGGGCGCGGTGGCAGGTGCCTGTAATCACAGCTACTCGGGAGGCTGGGGCAGGAGAATGGCATGAACCCAGGAGGCGGAGCTTGCAGTGAGCCGAGATAGCACCACTGCAGTCCGGCCTGGGCGAAAGAGCGGGACTCCGTCTCTAAAAAAAAAAAGAAAATAGAACCCAGATACCCTCTGAGCGAGGAAGGTGGAAATCCCACTGGTCAGTGATACATATGATCATTTCCTGCTTAGCTTCCGAAGGGAACTTATGCACCTGAGTGCCGGAGCTCCATTCTCTGAGTCTGTACCCCCAAGCAGGGCTCCGTTTGCCCGGGAGAAGGGAGCAAATATTTTTCTAATTTGCACAAAGTTGCCCGTGAGCTAGCCAGTCCATCTTTTGAGAGACATTGAAGTGCACACTTTGGTTTGATGCCTCCTAATGAATGACAGGACAAGAACCTGGATCTGTCTTTCTTTTCTTCCCCAAAGCGGCCTAGAAGGTATCAAGCTCCCAGTGTTATAACCTGGCTTTCTGCAGGACTCCCTCGGGGTTCCTCACTGGCAGGGGAAGAATGAAGCTCAGTTTCTTTTCTTCTAGACAGTTTCATCTCTTGAAAACATGACAATTGTTTCAGAGCCTGGACAGGTATGCGGTCCCAGTGTTTTGAGGAGCTAGGCGTGGAGCCAGTAACTGGAGGAGGGTTTGGGGCCATGGGCACGGATGCAGAACACCAGAGCAGGCAAGGGAAGGGCAAACATGAGCCCCTCCCCTTGGTACTTGTTTTTACCTCCCAACCTGCCCTCTTCTAAGCCAAATCTACTTGTTTCTTTCTCAAAAGGAAAGACATTGGCAGCTGGCTGTTCCTGGGTGAAGCTGTCAGAGTACCTACCGTCTTGCTACAAAGATGGCTGAGGATGTGACCAAAAGCAAAATAGCTGACACTGCCATGAGCAACACAGCTCCCTCTTGAAATGCAGAGACACCTAATAATGTGGCCTTGGACTTCCAAAATATGATATCATAAATTGTTTTACACCTCCCCAGCATAAAACAAGGCAGGTAAAAAAAAAAAAAAAAAAAGAGGGCAGTCAATTAAGATAAACATGACAGCTTTGCACCTGGCTGGCTATAGACACACCATCCTAACAAGTTGGCCATTGAACAAAATATTTCCCTTCCAATTATGCATACAACTGGACAGTGAGTACTGAATATTAGGGCAGATGGCTGCAGGAACAGCCCTTCATGGCACACTGACTTATACAGTGTACACCATTTGGCAAATACAGATTTTTCATGGGGCACTTTGGTGCTGGAATAATTTAGTATTGGCTCAAGGGACAAGATCTATAGCCGCTTCCTACTACTGCTGCTTCCAATTCCTGAAGAAAGATGGTGCACCTTGCCAGATCTGAGACCCGTTTGCAATAAATCATCAAGGGATGTTAGAGTCTTCATTCCTCTGGTCTTGTGGTACCTAATATAATGTTTCCTCTGTGGCCTTGAATGGGGGCTCACGCTGTTCTTTGTGATATATTTGGGGGAGAAAGCACTTTTCCTAAGAGAAGAGGACTTATTCGGTAGTAAAGCATCCTGGGAGTAGAAAGAAATGAACTCAAGGAAGCAGAAGTCCATAAGAATCTGGGAAAAGAGTGGGGGCCTGAGTAGAAATGAGTGGAAAACTCTCCTCCTGAAGATATATTTTAATTAAATAAATAAATGTGAAAGAGCAAAGTAGGGCGATAAAGGCGTCCTGAGACGCCTGAGTTTTGTCTTGTGAAAATCAGCTCCTCATCAAATCGAATGCACCTCTGTTTAAAAATAGCCCCCTACCCTCCAAGAAAGCATCGAAAACAACTTTTATAGAATAGCGATCACAGGAATAACAACACTACCAGTGAGCAAAAAAATAAATTACCCATTTAGGGTAGGTCTGTTAAGTATTTCAAATCACTGGGGTACCATTTTATGAGCCAAAAGAACTCATTTACCAAATGGGTCCCCAGGGCCTGGAATAACAAATGCACCAGCCACAGAGGAGTAGCTCCCTCCTCTGCTTCTGCCTCAGATCTGAGCCTTTTGCAGAGAGTGAAGGGGATTGGGTTGGAAGGGACACAGAAGGTCTCTCACTGCCTCAGCAAGTGCAGGGATGACTTCATGTATTAGAGGGGGAAATGAGAAAGAAAGAAAAGGTGGAAACCTTAGAATTGGGCACACCTAGGTGTGAATCTGGTTATTCTACCTCTTAGCTAGGTGAATATGAGCAAATCCCCTGAGCCTGAGTGTTTTCCTTATGGTGACCTCAGTGTTGGGAAGATTCAGCCTGAGTTAGTAGAGATAAATGGTTGAGCAAACTGGCAGACCACGGTGGACGCCCGAAGAACGAGAGCTACCGTCACAACTATTACAGCCACGGTCTTCATCACCATCACCATCATCTCCATCACCGATGACATCTATTAATTTCTTTCTAGGCACCAGGCACTCTTCCAGATGGTTTCCAATGCATCGTCTCTCTTAATTCCTCAACAAGTCTATGAAATCAGCAGCAATATTATTCCCATTTTCCCAATGAGGAAGCTGAGACAGTAAGCAACTCATCGAGTGTCTCAGAGCTAGTACGTGGCAGGGCTGGAATTAAACCCCTGCCTAACTAAGTCTAGAGCCTATGCATTGGAGCTACCCCTCCCCCGACACCAAAGGAGGGATGAGATCATTGATGGCGTCAGCTAACATCCTCCTGCCAGTAGGCTGTAGAGAGGGTGCTTTCGCTAAAATGGGAAATTAGAGCAGATTTAAGAGAGTGTAGGAATGGCTAGAACACTTGACCCTATCCTCTTTAGCTTTGTTGGGGGGACCTCTCAGAAATTGTTCTGCGTTGCTGGAAAATCAAATAGTGCCCCCGCCCCCATGGACACAGCCACCTCATGACAGGGAAGAGGTCAGTCAGGCAAGATGCCCAGGGGTTGAACCAGGTCTTTGGAGTGTAGTGATATTTTTCTGAGGGTGGAAATATTTGTCTCTGAGTTTCATATTTTACTTGGTTGTGGCTGTTGTTCACTGTCACTCACAGAGGCTGTGACAGAGCCGAGAACCCAGGCCAGCACACATATTCTCTTGTAAGCCCCCAAGCAGGGAAAGAAGAAACACACACACACACCAAGAAAGATTCAAGGAGGGAAAAAAATGCACTTGCACTTCTACCAAGGAATAGAGACTTTAAGTATATATGCTTATGTGTTTAAGTCTGTGGTTAGAATGTCTATTAATATTTATCAATTTCATACCAGGAGCTTCTGAATTAGAAGTGATTATTAAAGGACTGTTTGCAAATGAAAAATCTGCAGAAGGAACTGAGTTGGTTAAATATATACACAGAAGGGATGCGCCTGACCGACTTTCCCAGCTTTAGATGAGAGATTGCTTGGGAAGACGGGAGGAGCTTGTCATTCTTTACACTAATAACTCTGCTGTGTGTCCACACTGATATATACTGGGGGGTGTGTATGCGTGCGCGCACCCGTGTGTGTGTGTTTCATCAACACTGAACACATACATTTCCATCTTATAGCTGCTGGCTGTCTCCTTAAGCCCCACACTCCTCTCCCCTGTTTTTTCCTCCTGGTATCTTTTCTTCTCCATCTTTTCATTTCATAGCTGTGGTTATGAGGGTGATGAATAGGAGGAGGATAGCTGTTGGGGTTCCGTGGCCTGCACACTTCTCTACGGCTCTGTTCCCTGCTCCTGGTCCTCTCACTCACAGCCCTGAGCCCCGGCCGCTCCTGTCTGGAGATCTGTTGCCCTTTTCCCCAGAGCACATGTTAAAACGCACTCAGCCAAAGTAAACCATGTAAATGTACAAGAAATTCATCTCCTAGATTGGCCAGGATTCACATGTGACAATTTGAATAAACAGAGACTCCATCTGTGGAGAGTGAGGGTAACTCCCCAAGGACTGTCCCTTGGAGGGGGATGAGCGGGGCACACAGGACAGATATGATCCAGAAAACAGAGAGCAGAGAGCCCTCATAGCCACTCCTGAGGCTCAAAAGGCTCCTGGCATATACATATTTCACACGTGCTCAGTGCTTTCTGGGCATCTGGGTGTCTGGACCGGTGAGTCTCCAACTTCATGACGCATCAGATTCTCCTGGGCAGCTTGTTGTAAATGCAGATACCGAGACACCGGGCACCACCCCAGAGATTCTGGTTGGTCAGGGGTGGGGCCTGGGCTTCTGCATTTTCACAAGCAGCTTCTGAGGATTCCACGTCACGTGGTCTTCATCTTCGCTTCGGGAAACACTGAAGTCCAGAGACTTGTGGCTAGAGCCTAGGAAGGGACACCGTTTGCAGGAAGTGGCCTTCAACATTGGCTGCAGGGAGCAGGACCCCATTCATGGATCTTTCTCTGGCTCCTGCAAGCAGCCACTTGCCGACCCGAAGAAGCATCAGAGTTTCTCAGGGCACTGACTCCAGGGTCAAGAAGTTCATCACTCACTGGCTTCCCTTTCAGCCTTCCCCCTTTCCACCTTCTCCCACCTATGGATTCCTGGAATCCACGATTTATCACTCAGCCTTACCAGGAGGAATGCACGAATGCTGCCTCTGGTCTCTGAGCCAGACAGAAACGATGCTTCTGATAGGATAGGAGAGAAAACTGGGCTTTATGTGGGAGTATCTGAGTCCTGGCCCCCAGCTTATCCACTCAACAAGTATGTGCTGAGCACTGGAGGGATAAGAGGTGGAAGGAAGTGCAGGCAGTTTTGTGATGCTTGGACAGATCTCTTAACTTCAGTGTCTTCATCTGCCATGTGCAGATACCAGTACCCTCTCTACCCAATGGAGTTGTTGCAAGAATAAAATAAGAGAGCTGTGAAAGTGCTTTGCAAAATTAAGATGTGACTAGAATTCCTGGAGAAGACTGAATGAATATGAGAAGGGTTTTAATGAGAGTAGCGAGAATATTTGTGGATATGAATTTGTAGGGGACAAGGAAGATGAATTTGTTCAATCAACCACAAACTCTTTGGAGAAGCATCTATCGAGCACCAGACAGGGGGAGCAGAAAGCAGAATGGGATACAAACCCTGCCTTCCTGAGGCTCATGGTCTGGCTCGTTGGGTATATGTAGGGGAGGGATGGAGTAGTTTTAACCAGGGCATTTTACTGCCTGCAATAGAAATAATCAAATTACCTCAAGAAAAGGGCATTTATTCTTGGGAATTCCATGGAATCCAAGACAAAGAAGAATAAGCAAGATTGTTTTGGAAACCCCAGGAGTTTAAAGACCTTCACCCCAGGGAGCCAAACTCTTGGTGACTTATCTCTCAAATCCTTCCGTCTGTATTTCAAATTCGCAAATAAATAAACAGAACAATAACCAATGGCGATATATGCTATGAAATAAGTAAATGTTGAATGTTAAATCTGAGGGATGAAAAGGAATCAGATGCAGAGGGCCAGGGGGAGAATGTTCCAGGGAGAGGCAAGGGAAAAAAGGCAAAGACCCTGAGGTCAGAAACAATTAAGTGGCAAGAGAGTGGTGAGCAAGGAGTGTGGTACAAGAAGTCAGTGGCCAGCTTATGCAAGGCTGTGGGTCTGCCCTTCACCTGTAATTTAGGAAGTGCCACATGACACACATCAGTGGAAAGATGGGCCATTTTCTAAAGACCCTGGTTAAATTCCTCCCAGACCCTTCACTGACAAAGCTGTGTGGTTCATTCCTAAATCTGGGGTCTCTGTTTCTCTGTCTGTAAATAAGGAGGGAACTAGAGTAGACAATCCCCATTGCCTTCTAGGACCAAATAGTATCATTCAATCATAGAGTAGGGCAAACATATATACTGGGTTTCCTGGGACAGTTCCTATGTATGCCACTTGTTTTAGCTTAATTCAATTACTCATTGCGCCCTCTTTTGCTCTCAGCAGCATCCCAGTCTCGACGTTACATTATGAGGGCACTCTATTTCTGGGAAAAGGGAGGTGCATACAGCTGTGCTGTCAGCAATGGGTTAGGCCCTTAGCCTTGATTCTTGATAGGAATTTCCTTTCTCTGAGCTACAGGGAAGTTGGTTTTGCAGACTTTTCAAAATGCCCAGGCAAGCTTTGATGGGCAACAAACACACAGGCACAGTTGGCTCATTCTGCTCAGAAAGATCAGACAATGTAGGTAGAGACTGGTGACCGCATATGAGCCGAGGCCTGGACCTTGGATGGGGTTGGGCTGGTTGCGAGTGATAGCAACAGTGACAGTGGAAAAACGACAGCAAGTCCCTATGAAGTGGACCCATTTTCTGTCTTGGTTCTTAACATCAGCCTACTGGGGTGTGAGATTGGGACTATTTGGGGAACATGCAAAAGGGGGAACCCTGAAACAGAACCCACAGTACTGCCAAATTCTCCTAGTTGTGAATCCCATGGAGAGAGAGCTGTGGATGACAGACTTCTCTGGAATCCCTCTCCCAACAGTTTGCAGGTGTGTCCCAGGACATGGGCGGTAAATGCCTATCAGACCCCACAGACAGGCAAATGGGCTTGCAGGAGGGGGTTAGGCCAGTGGGAGGGGACACAGATTCTGCTGACCAACTGGACCAACCAAGGCACTTACAACTGCTTAGTGTAACTTTGCGAGGCCAAGGCAGGTGGATCACAAGGTCATGAGTTCAAGAGCAGTCTGGCCAAGATGGTGAAACCCCGTCTCTACTAAAAATACAAAAATTAGCCAGGGGTGGTGGCGGGCACCTGTAATCCCAGCTACTCGGAAGGCTGAGGCAGAGAATTGCTTGAACCCGGGAGGCGGAGGTTGCAGTGAGCCAAGATCACACCACTATGCTCTAGCCTGGGAGACAGACCAAGACTCCATCTCACAAAAAAAAAAAAAAAAAAAAAAGAACTGCTTAGTATATCTGCAAACCAGGATTCAGTTCTTTGTAGTCTTTCAGTTACCTTATGGGGGACAGCATCAAAACTACAGAACTTTGTGGGTCTTCAAAAGGGGAATGCCGCAGTACAGCCATTGTGGAAAACATATTAGCAATTCCTTGAAAAGTTAAACATAGCAACTGTTTTGTTCCTTGGGATCACCTCCGGAGGAGCGGTGGCGAAGGATGGGGATAAGAAACGTAGACCTGGCCAGGTGCTGTGGCTCATGCCTGTAATCCCAGCACTTTGGGAGGCCGAGGCGGGCGGATTGCTTGAGGTCAGGAGTTCAAGACCAACCTGGCCAACCTGGTGAAACCCTGTCTCTACTAAAAATACAAAAAAGTTAGAGGGGTGTGGAGGCCTGCACCTGTAATCGCAACTACTCAGGAGGCTGAGGCAGAGAATCACTTGAACCCAGGAGGTGGAGGTTGCAGTGAGCTGAGATGGTACCACTGCACTCCAGCCTGGGTGACAGAGCAAGACTGCATCTCAAAAAAAAAAAAAAAAAAAGAAAGGTAGACCTTTTTGGTTTAAATCAAGTATACCCGCAGAGGCTAATTGATTGCAGACTTTCTATCTAAGATCTAGTGCTTTGGTGTGTGGGTGAACATACGGACACACAACTGGAAAAAGCCCCTTTTTTTCATGTTAGGGAAAAAAACTCTCAAAAAATAAAATTCTTAAAATCCTAGGAGGCACCCCAGGAGTTTCTAAAGTAAGCTTCTTGAAACCTCAAAAAGAGAGGGATGAGAACGGGCTCAAGGAATGAGTCTTTTCTTTTCTCCTTGTTAGATTTTTTTGTTTTGATTTGATTTGAAGATTCCGGTGTGTGGGAATAATCTCACTGACGAGCAAAATGAGTAACACTGGGTCAGTTTGTTTACTACACAAACACACTCACACGCATTCATTTACAGAACACTTACTATGGGCTAGGGCGGCAAGGATGCAAAGATGAATAATAGAAAAAGCCGGATAACCCTCCTTCCCCCACCCACAAGTTCCCAGTGAAGTGGGAGAGAGACATGTAAACAGATAAATTACTGTTTCTTCTGCTGAGTGCTATACCACAGGTGTGAGCGTGTGCACACGCGCACACACACATACACACACACGGCCCTCTAAATAGAGCTACTCTTAACTGTTTGCTCAGAAGCCCTAGTTCCAGAACATTCCCATCCCCTCTATTTGTGTATTTGCATATATGACTTTTTGATTGAGGTAAAATTTACATAACATGAAATTAAGCACTTTAAAGTGAACAATTCAATGGCACTTAGTACATTCACCGTGTTGTGCCACCACCACCTCTGTCTAGTTCTAAAACATTTTCATCAATCAGCACAAAGTAACACCCGGCACCTATTAAGCAGTTACTCCCCATTCTTCCTTCCCAGCAGCCCTGGACAAACACCAATCTGCTTCCTGTTTCTATGGATTTATTTATTCTGGATATTTCATATAAATTGAATCGTATCATATGTGACCTTCTATGTCGGGCTTCTTTCAACTAGCATAATGTTTTGGAGCTTCATCCACGTAGTAGTAGCATGTATCAGTACTCTTCATGGCTGAATAATATTCCATTGCATACTGCAATTTGTTCATCCAATCATCTGTTTATGGACATTTGGGTCGTTTCTGCCTTCTGGCTACTAATGAACAGTGCTGCTATGAACATTCATGTACAAATTTTTGTTTGGATATTTGTTTTGGACATATTCTTTTGGACGTATACCTAGGAGTGGATTTGCTGGGTCGTATGGTAATCCTATGTTTAACTTTTCAAGGAACTGCTAATATGTTTTCCACAATGGCTGCACCACGGCATCCCCCTTTTGAAGACCCACACAGTTCTGTAGTTTTGATGCTCTCCCCATAACGTAACTGAAAGACTGCAAAGCACTGAATCCTGGTTTGCAGATACACTAAGCAGTTCTAAGTGCCTTGGTTGGTTCAGTTGGTAAGAACTTGTGTTAATGAGGTTAAGGTCAGTGTTCGATCCCCAAACTGACCCATTAGCTGAGCAGAGTGGACAGAGTGAAGAATTGTGTCTTCCTGCCACATGCTCTACCATCGAATCCTGCCCTCTTGCAAAAGCTTGTTCGTGGTCACAGGGGAATGGAGCAAGACTGTTTTCATGGTTCCACATAAAAGGGGGGGAGAAATCCATCATCCAAGGCCTCCTGAAGGCGCAGCAGGAGGAACTTGCAATCAGATGATTACTTTCTTCCAGTCCCGGTGTCACCTGGTTTCTGCGGGCCCCTTAAGTAAATTGCCTAACCCTATGCAGAGCCTCAGTTTCCTTATCCCTAAAATGGGAATAATAATCCTCACTCACAAGAGATAAGAATGCATATAAAAGCACTCTGCACGCAGTTTTTGCTTGGTTCTTATGGGCTTCCTGTAAGAACGTGAAGGGTGGGCAGCCTCATTTTTCCTTGCAGCACCCCACTGGCTTCTGCAATCTGCTCTTTGCTGCTCTCCGGAGGTTGACTGAGCTGGAATGGTGGCGCCCTGTTGACCAGAGGGTTGCTGGCTGTTTTAAATTGTCCTATTTGCATGGAATGAAGTTTGCTATGGTAACAAGGTCTGGTGGCTGGAATCCAGGGCCCCAGTGAAAAATGCAAAGCCTGTGGTCTGGGAGAGAAAGAGGAGCTGGAAAGGGCATATCAACGTCAGGTTACCTCAGTTCTTCTGTGAAGAGGGTATGGGTAAACTGAGGCAGCAGGGCTCAACTCTTCTGCTCCCAGTAGAAGAAAGGGAAGAAGCCCCATCGACGCCTTCCTTCTTATCTCTCAACCTCTTCTCTGTCCCCGCCAATATTCAGCCCAGCTAAGAAGCTTAGGAGCTGGCTAAGGCTGCTCCTCCACCTGGGTGCACACACAGGGCTAGGGCTGTGGAGAGGCGGGAGCACCAGCGGCCCACGCCGAGGAAGATAGGCGCTCCCTCCTGGGGTGGGCAGCGCAGGTCTGGCCGGCGGGTGGGGGGTGGAGAGTGAGAGGCACGCGGGGCACCAGCTCAGCTCCCCTCTGGGGATTTCGTACTCGCCGTTTAAGGAACCAGTGGAGCACGAACTCCACTCCTGAGCTGGCGCAAGCGTCCCCCTCCCATGGAGATCCACTCCAGCTCCCCTCTGAGGCCCCCTTTCCAAGCACCCTCTCTTCCGAGCACCCAGCGCCTCCCCAACCTTAGCACTGCTCGGGCCACCAGTTCTCCAGGGCGGGGGCTGCCCCACCGCTCCAGGGAGGGGACAGAGGGCCGGCCTCGGTCCAGGCGACCCAAGTCCCTCACCAGGGGAGCCACCTTGGACCCCTCCCGGCTGCCGCCCGCCGCCTCCGCCCCCCCGGGGGGTGTATCTCCGAAGTAGGGGGGCGCGGGAGGCCAAGGGTGCCCCCAGCCGCCGACCCAGACCCCCTCCCGAGCGGGCGGCGAATGGTAGGCTCCATTTAAAGAGTGCCTGGCTGCGCGCGGTGTCCTTCTTGGAGCAGCTCTCGGCGCCCGCCCGCCGGGGTCTCGGCGATCGCTGCTCCTCCTCCTCCTTCTCCTCCTCTTTTTTCTCCTCCGCCTCCTCCCCCCGCCGCCTCGCCACCGCCGCGGCTCGGGCTGGAGGCGCCGCTGTCATTTCTGCGCCGGAGGAGCCGGCGCTGCCGGTGCCTGGGGGTCGGGGCGCGGGCGAGCCGGGCCGCGGGGGACACAACAGGTAGAGCCGGGGGTGCCCGGCCGCGCGCCCCCCGCGCATCATGCAGCTCTTTGTCACCTCTCTCGCCCCCAGGCCAAAATCCTGAGCATGATGGAAGACAATAAGCAGCTCGCGCTCCGCATCGATGGGGCGGTCCAGTCGGCCAGCCAGGAGGTGACCAACCTGCGAGCCGAACTCACGGCCACCAACCGGAGACTGGCGGAACTGAGCGCCGGCGGCGGCCCCGGCCCGGGCCCGGGAGCCGCGGCCAGCGCCTCGGCGGCGGGGGACTCGGCGGCGACGAACATGGAGAACCCCCAGCTGGGAGCGCAAGGTAGGATCGCCCCGGCGCCCAGGGCGGAGGAAGGCGAGCCGAGCACGCCCGGCCTCGGAGGTGGCTGGGAACCCGGGGTCCCCCACGCCCGGGGCGAAATCGCTTTGCATTCTGACTTGTAACCCTTTCCGCCCGGCGGTGGCCACCGCTGCTCCCCGGCTGGGAGTTGCAGGCTGCTGTCATTCACGAAAACCCGGGCGCAGTGTGCACGGGGTCATACGGTCACACCGGCCCCGGCCAGCCTGAGCTAGGCGCAGCCGGCGGGTCCCTTCCGGCATCGGAAAGTGCCCTTTCCGTGGTACCAGCCCCTAGCTCCGTGGCAAACTTTTCATGCCGGGGCCTTTTCCCCACCTCCCGCAGGGGTGAATAGCACAGTTCCCCCCACTTCCTTAGGCTCCTTCCCAGAGAGAGCTCCGGGCTCTGCCGCCGTGGTTGGGATAGAGGACTGCACTGCTGTGCACTTTTCTCCGCGGATGCCAAATCCCTTGGCTCAGTTGCATCTGGACTTTATTTTCTCCTCATTTGAGGTCTCACAGGCATTGGAATCTATAGATGCAACAGTAGATGCTCAGCTCAGCAGGGAGTTTAAATTTCCGCAAATATAAACGCCGAGAGCACTTTCCAGGGGGATACTGTAGACCTCAAAGGTTGAGCGGTAGAGAAATGAAGGCTTAGGGTGGTGGGCTGCAGGGAGCCCGTTTGAAGGGACTCTGCAGTTTAGAGAAGAGGAAGAAAAAGACGGTTTGTGTTCACATTGACAGAGATTAAGCTCTGAAACCCCCTGCAAGACATGAAGGCGGATGGGGCATTCCCTAAAATGTACTGTTTGGTTTCTGTGACTTAGAAAGTAAAAGGGTAAGCAGGCTTTGGGGGATTTTTTTTTTTCTTTTTGCCTAATTGCCCTTTAAGAAACAGTATCACTGGTTATTAATATCATTTGAATTGCAAATTAAACTGCTGAAATCCAGAACAGGACAGAAAAAAATCTCCAGTCCATGAGGGCCACTTGTCCAAATATGTCACTTGAAGAGCAAGGTACCAATTGCTCAGTGGCTCAAAATGATTTTCTGGTTCTGTTGTCGTTTCAAGAGCTTCTCTTGAGTGTTGAGAGAGTCTGTTTTCCTAAGAATCTGGTTCTCTCCATCAGTCTCTGTTTCCACCTTACCTTCCTGGGAAGGTGTGCTTTCTTTGATGTGAGATGTGAAGCCTGCCCACGTGCAGTTTTACGGCGAATTCGAAGTCAGATCTTAACTTGGTAATCCTGGAGCCTGTTGGAAGTCTTAGGAATTGGGGGGAGTACTTTGGTAAGGAAGTAGCCCTGACGTAATGGTGAGAAGGTGTTATGGTCCTAGTGCTTGCTGCATGCTTGACATGTGGTTATTCTTGTCATCCCTTGCAATATCATTGTGTGTGAAAGAACATTCTCCACTGGAACCTGTGCCAAAAAAAAAAAAAAAAGGCAGACTGCAAGGTAATGCTTCACTTTTTATAGGCAGAGGCTCTGCTAACATTAAAGAAGTAGCTAAGAACTGGCATTTTGCTAAGAATCAAAAGCTGTATAGTAAAGGACACTGAACAATGCTCGTTTATTTCCCACCGTCTGCCCCTTTCTCAGCAAAGGAAAAGTTAAGTGGCTTTTTATCTGAGTCCTGGGTCTGGTTGTAGACTGGGCAGACTAAGGCAGTCAACGCAGTGATGATGTACACATGCTCAACTTGGAAACTGACATACTTGCGGATGGTTAAATTGTTGTAGTGGAGCAACAGGGGGCTGATTCCTTGTTCTTTTTTCCTACACAAATGTGCAGGGCTGTGGAAATGAAAATGGCTTTTGGATCTCTTGGATATCCTTAAAAACACATAAAACCAGCAGCTCCCATATGCTCTCAGGACTGTGCCTGCCCATGTCAGTGGCTGTCTGTGGGTGGTAGGATGAAGGGTGGTCTTGATTTCTCCTCTTTGTACATTGGTATGTCTCAAGATCTTTACTAGGGGCACTTTGTGATTTTTATAATCAGAAAATAAAATGTTAAAAGGTTTAAACTCTACTTGATTGTTGGCCGCATAACTGTCTAAATTGATGTGCATTTAAACAGATGTGATGGTTGAAAAGAAAACAAGCCCCCCGTATAAGTTCAGTGGGGTATCATTTACTTGTCTGTAGCAACAGTACATGATACATTATTTAGCCTCTGTAAGTTTTGGGGATTTTTTTTTTTTTTTTTTTTTGATGGGGACGGGAGTTGTTTTTGTTTGTTTTTGTTTTCTTCATAGCCTGTGGCAGCATCCTGCTAGCACAGAAACCCTCTGCAGAGGTGGTCTGGTAGTTTCTTTTGCCATTGCTTTCATTATCCTAAAAAGAAGCCTTGAGTTCTCACACAAGTTAATTTTAAAGTGCAATTGATTGGGTTCCACTTGATTCTTCGTAATACACCTCCAGGGAGGCTCCCAGAGGCTCAGCTCCTCAGGGTTTCTGACTGTTCTTCCAAATGAGTCTTGTGTTTTCATTTTGTCTGTGTTGGTGCAGTTCAATGGGCCCAGACCCTAAGAGTATTGAAGTGCTATTGAGTTATCAGTTTTCAAATCAAGGTTTTGAATAAAACGAGTATCTTTGCATTTCAAAATGCAACCGTGTAAGTCATCTTTTAACAAAAGGGCATTATGCACATATTAAATACATGCTAATGTAACTTTAATAATATTAGTACAAATGGTTTTGGGACAGAGTCACCTTTTGCTTGCTCTGCCAAGAGACTGTTAGATTCATTTTCAAATGTTTTTGTTTTTGTTTTTTTAATTTTTTTTTAAATGAATGAAGAAAACTCATCAATCCGTCATTGGCTGTTTTGTTCCAGGGATTACAATGGGCAGTAGGTAGGTTGGTATCCCCTTTTGATGAAGAAAACTTGGGTTTTCCTAGCAGGTTAATGCAGTGTGTCATTTAAACAAAATATTAACTTGGTTGGTACCCCCTGTGAGCTGGCATGGTTGCTATGTAACAGAATCTAGAAAGTGAACTGCTGAAAATCTGGGCTTTCGGCACTTCGGAGGATATTCTTTCGGAATCTGTGTTGAAAGAACTCCTGGCAGCCAGCCCATCTTGTCTCTCCCTCCTGCAACTGAGTTGGATAATCCTTAATGAGAATGCTGGCATACAGTGCAGAGGGCGTCCATGCAGGGTGACACATTTCAGAGCTCCAGAGGCTGCCTTTTGGGTCGGTGGGGTCACGACAGCCTTTGACAGGTGGACAGAAGGAGGCTTGGAAAGAACAGAGCCAAGCATTTGTTCCAATTCGCCTTGTTGTTGGTAGCCAGAGAAGGGATTTGTTTAAAGTAACATTTCTAAGCTGTTTTCCTCAGCATAACATCTCTGGGAAAATGTGTTTAAAATGCTTGCTGTTCTTTGAGGGGAAAATGTAGCAGTTTGTTTCTCTGAAAATGTTTTATCATCTGATGAATGACTAATATTAGATTCAGTTGGTTGCTTTGCTATGCATAGAACAAAACAATTAAGTGCTATTGTACCCAATTCAAATAGGTGTTAACTGTATATAACAAAATACTTAATGCCCAGTAGGATGTATGCCTACTGTCATTAGTTTTCTTTGTTAAAGAAATAATTGTATTTGTGTTCCTATGCAAGTGAACGTGCTGATGGCATCTTTCTTTGGTGTTGAGGACTTCCTGCCTACTGCATTTGTTTGAATGGGATGGAGGAAAGGGTCAGTTTCCTGTACCTTTGTACATTTCCATAAATACATGCAAGTTGTATTTTTCTCTCCAGGCATTAAAATAGGCTGTTACTTAAGGCCTGACAGCTCTTATCTACCATTACTACAACACTGGAAACTCTTCCGTGAAGTATAAATTACCTTTGGAGTGAATTGAATGTGTGAGTAGTCTGTGGAGACGCTAGACACTGTCGCTTTGCAAAATAAGTTCTGTCTTTTGGCACCCCCTTCTCAATTCATTCTGCCTCTGCTCTTGTTTTCCTAAGTAGACTTTTATCTTTTTTGAGAAAGAGAATTTTCAAATGGCAGAGAGGATGGAACAAAATGTTGGGGAATCTCGGGCCTTCTGTTAGCTTGCCACTAAGTTACAGAGCTCAGCAAGTAGCCTGTGCCATGGTTTTCCAGCCAGATCAAGGGGCTAAAATGGAGTGTGTCTTTTCCTAACCTGGTAGGCTGTCATGGGATGGGGATTCAGACTTCTCCCTGAAAATTGTCATGCGTGGTCACAAAGAGATTACTTACAGATCAGTACAGTGTGGTTGAAATTACTTATTGATTGGGGATTATTTACTATCTTTCCATTGTCTTTGGAAAATGCCTTCAAAGGACCTCTTAAGTCAAGTCTCTGATTCTGGTTAATTTCATGCTTCCAGCGTGCACTTCATGATTTTTAGTGGTTTTCCAACACCTCTTTGTTGCACCCCAGAAGTCTGAGCTGACCTGACTTGTCTAACAGGAGCTTGGTCACGTATCTTCCTAGGGTAAGGCATGATAGGCCCTCTCTCCATCCCTTTACCCTCTTACTCCTCAAGAAAACTGTTGGCACTTTTTAGGAATCCTATAGGGTTATAATGTGTGACTTCCTGGCTGCCAGTGAGTTTGTAGCAGATGGGCTTGGCAAGTGGCAAGAGCTCATTGGAACTTTGCCTGCTCACCGTGCACATCATATGGGGCCCAAAAGGTCAAGCTTGGGATTTGGCCACATTCACTGCATGTTTTCTTTATGTATTATATATCTATATATTCATTCCTGGACTATGTAGATAAGGACAGTGAAATCAACATGAACTACTCTGTTCTTTCCGTACCTTAATGGTTTGCCTGAACATTGGTCCCTGGCTTCTTACCCCCTGCCATATATCAGGGAAGAGCAGAACTGGTTCTGCCTGCTGAGCCCAGAGAATGGGTTTTTAAGCGATGTTGCACGTGGAAATAGGTCTCAGTGTTTGGGCTGCATATTAGGGTGAGTAGCACACAATATGGCAGGAGTGTCACCGCCAGCAGTCATTGCACTGCCTTGGTGCCTTGAATTGTAGGCTTAGTGGGTTCAGAAAGAATCATTTCGGAAAAGACATCTTTCCCGAAGCCAACAGGGTGGCCATCCACAGGGGCGGATCATACCTGACGATTCATAGCAGCTAAGAGTTCTGCTGACCCCTGTCACCACTCTCCAGTTCCCCTGACACCACCCTCCAATTCCCCTGCCAGGCCCATCTCAGTTGTGGAGAAGCTGGAAGAAGATCAGGCAAAGGAATGCCATCTTCCGCCCCGTGTGGTTGCACGACACCAGAACATTCTTGCTTGTTTGATGCAACCTTGATCTAAGTGGTGGAGGCGAGGTTGTGCTCTGTGGGCACTCCTGCTACCCCCTTGGAGTCCTAGGCTGCTGGAAACATGAAAGAAGCTGAACGTAGTTTTAATGAGTTTGGCAAGAACAACTGTTTGAGCAGGTGGCTGCTGTGTGGTACGAGATCATTGGGGCTAAATTTATTCTGCTGGCTTTGTTGACTGGGTCATGCCAGACCCTTGGGTCAGGCTTCTGAAAGGTTCCTGCCCCTTTACTCTCTGATAAATTGAGACCTCAGCACAGGAGCTCAGATGGAGCTTGGAACAGGCAGTCCTGCAAGGAAAGAGCCCCAGGGCCTCTGCCCACTTCTCCAGTCAGGCTGGAGAGGGGAGAGAAGTTGGGGAGAGGAGGTGTCCTGCCCAGCTCCCTTCTCCTCTGCCCTCTTCCACCACAGCAAGCACTGTGTTACCTCTGTGGGGATGAAAAGGCCTTCATTCCCAATATTACCTCTGCTCTACAGATTGTGTGAAGTAATGAGTCATTAAGAACAGAGCGCCCTTTTAAAGAAGCCGATATTCTCCACTCATCTTTGCATACCTCACTATTATTATTCTCAGAACTTACACCTTTTGGGCATGCCACAAGACGCTGGGGATTCTGGGACCATCTTGAAGCCTGTAGTTTTTTTCTCTTTGGTCAAGGTGAATGGTTTAATGTAGCAGTAAATGAGAACTGGTTTCATTGCTTTGGTCAAACTTTTTAATAAATAATAATATGCACTTACAATATATCAACTACCTTGGCAAGTGTTTAACATGCATTATTGAATCCTGAGGCCAGCGAGGTGACAACTACATCTAGCCCCCACCCAGCACAGTAAAAAATCTGTGTATAACTTTTGACTCCCCCAACACTTAACTCCTACTAGCCTACTATTGACCAGAAGCCTTATGATAACATAAACATAGCATAATATAAACAGTTAACAGATAACATAAGCAGTTGACTTACACATACTTTTATGCCCTATGTATTATGTATTTTATAATTAAGTAGAGAAATCAAGTAAGCCAGAGAAAACAAAATATTAAGAAAATCATAAGGAAGAGAAAATATATTTGCTATTCATTAAGTGGAAGTGGATCATCATAAAGGTCTTCATCCTCATCATCTTCATGTTGAGGAGGAGGAGAAAGAGGAAGGGTTGGTCTCGCTGTCTCAGGGGTGCCAGAGGTGGAAGAAAATTCACATATAAGTGGACCTGCACTATTCAAACCTATGTTGTTCAAGGTCAACTATATAATGCCCGTTTTTCAACCGAGGAAACTGAGTCTCAGAGAAACTAAATCACTTGTTTGCAGTGAGATAGTGATGACTACAATGGGGATGATAATAGCAGACTTTGGCATAGTGTGTACTCTGGGCCAGATACTGTTCTAAGTGATTTTCTGGATTAATGCATTTCAGGAATGAATTCAATCTTCATAATGACTTATTGGGCAGGTACCATGCTTGTACCCATTTTCCACAGGAGAAAACTAAGGCACAGAGATGACACATTTACTTGCCAAAGCGCATATGGTCAGGAAGTGACCAAGCTCTGGCTCTAGAGTCTGTGCTCTTATTCATTCCACTTTGACATCCAGGGCCACTCAACTGCCACATGACTGAGCCAGGAACGCAAACCCACTAGGTCTCTAGGTCTCTGCTGTTTAAACCTGTGTATGCTTCTCTGCCCTGTCTCCTAAGTCAGAAGCATCTTTTGGCTTGTTGCATTAGGAAGGTTCAGGGAGCTGTAGCCCTGTCTCTACTCCTGATTAAACTCCTGTTTCCCTAGACTGGTGGTAGTTCCTGGGTCCTTACAGTAAAGTCTTATGCTTGAGAGTTAGGCGATCAGCCAGCCTCTCAGCCATCAACTGACAAAGAGGGAACTGGATTCTGTTTGCAAGACTGGCAGCCCAGGGGCCACTTATCATTAATAGAAAGGACTATTTTGATCCTGGACTTGGAGCCTCCAATTTCTTGGACTTTGTGTGTTTCATCTGTTTTGGGAAGGAAAAGTCCAGGCAAAGCCAGAATCTTGTGGCAGCCTTATTCTCCATCCATCCCATGTCTTTTCTTTTGCCTGAGTTCTCTCTCTGTGGCCTCAGTAGCCTCTAGCACCCCAAGACCATGCCCAACAAAGGATTTATTAACCTCAAACAGATATCTTCGTGCTAGGGTTTCTTAGCCTCAGTACTGTTGACATGTAGAGCGATAATTCTGTGTTCTCAGGGGGCCATCCTGTGTGTTGTAGGATATTTAGCAGCATTCCTGGCCTTTACCCACTAGATGACAGTAGAACCCTTCACACCCCAGTTGTGACAACTAAAAATGTCTCCAGAAGTTACCAAATGTCCCCTTCAGGTCAAAATTATCCCTGGTTGTGAACTGCTTTTTATGCAGTGGTGTTAGGGGAGACTTCAATTGTTAGTCTTGGAATGACAGCTCTGTGAGGTCAGGGAGTTTTGTCTATATTTTACTGTATCCTCATCACCTAGAACAGTGCTTTGTACATAATATAAGAGCTCAGTAAATACTTGCTGAATGAATAGATGGATGGATGAATACTAAATGATGGGGTGTGTGGAATTTGGTCTACTTTATACATGGTATCATGAGGATCATTGATTTAATGACAGATGATTTTAATTGAGTGCTTACATACCATATATCAAGCACTGTTTCAAATTCTTTACCTATAATACCTCAACAAATCCTTTAAACCACCTTATGAGGTAAGTACAGTGTTTGTCATTTTACAGGTGAGAAAGTTGAGACACACAAAGGTCACATGACTTGCCCAGGGTCACCGAGCTAGCAAGTGGCAGAGCCAGGATACAAACACAAGCCAGTGTGATTCCAGAGACTACCTGGCGTCTCCACCAGGATGCTCTGGAGCTTGGCATCCTTTTTCCCATTACTGCTCAAGAAACCGTTATTGTTCTAATGTTGGCATTGTGGCAATTATAATTAGGATTTGCATGTCAGACACTAACTCATTCATCGTCAATCCTCAGAGCTCTGCTGGACAAAATATGCTCTGTCACTGCTGGAGAATCCGTAGCCAGCAAGGACTCCTGTCTGGCCAGAGGTAAGAGGACTGCTTAGTGCTGAGTCGTGTTCAAATGTGAGAATCTCTTCTCTCTGCCTCACTGCTGGGCTGAGACCAAAAGAGAATCGCAGAGAGGACTTGACCTTCCTACCTTTATGGGAAAGGGAACAGTGGACCCCAGAGCTTCTTAGTGGGGTTATGATTCATTTTTAGCAAAAGGGATGTTCCAGGATCAGAACTGGGGAGGCAGAGAGACTTTTGAGATCACCCAAGGGGGCAATAAGAGCAATAGCCAGTGTTCGTTGAGGCTTTCCCAGATACTGTGATGAGCTCAACAAACATTTTCTCAATTTACCTTCATATTACAGAGAGTTAGATATTGTTATCCTCTCCATTCCACAGATGAAGACATTGAAGCTTAGAAGGGTTAAGTTGCTTTTCCAAGCTCTAGAAAGTAGTCCACTAGTGAACAGAAAAACAGGGGATTAGAACACAGGTTCACACGTTTGACTGACCCTGAAATCTGCTCACTTCGTTAAGATGAGAATATCCAGATGACACTATCAGGTAGCCCAAAGACATGCTGGTAGGATGGTTTTGCTATTTTCCTTAACACGTTCCCTTCCTCTTTTTTCTTCCTTTCTTCTTCCTCACTTCTCTCTGTCTCCATCTATTGTGAGAGATCGGGCACATAGGCCCAGAGACCACAGATTTAATAAGATGGGGACTAAGTTATCTTGGACTCACAGCCTCGTAGGTATAACTGACATGGAAACATAATTTTCTAATAAAGGTCTAGATGGGTGTAATGGAAAAATAGACAATGAAGTGACAAATACAGGGGCCTTCACAGATGTGCATGACAATGGTAACATGTAATAAAAGCAGGCTGGAAAATACATTAATTTTACCACTAGAGGTTAAAACTGGCTGTGATAGATTATTAAAAAGTACAACTGTTTGGATAGATTGGAATTGGACACTGCAGAGAACAGCTACTACCTGGGACCTTCTCCCCCAGAGAAAGAGCGCGTCTTAAGGAGAAGGAAGATGTGGATGATACTGGGTTTAGATCTTGAATAATAGCTTTTCTGTCCTCTTTTCAAAGAGAATTAAAAAAAAGATGTGAATTTCAGGACAGGCATACCTGCGTCTTTTAAGGTAAGCTCACCCCTTGTATTATCTTCCCAGCCAAGTCTCAGACTTCTGGTCAGCCGCAACAGATGAATTCGTTCATCTTCCTTGATTAACTTATACATGGTGTATTTAAACCATTGAACATGGCGTATTTGCTTTAATTTGGCAAGTGCAACTTGGAACACAGTGGGATTAATGTCATCTGTTTTTTTTAATCCCCACTCCTGCCATTTGAAATTGGCAAGAATACGCTCACCGTTTCTTGATAGTGGCAAGGTAGGAGAGTTAGAAATTTGATACTGGCCCTGGAGAATGCAGTTGTGGGACCATAGAGCGTGACAAATGATACTTGGGGAAACATGACCTGGAATTATATGTGTATTGATTATCTTAATTAATGTGCTCATCAGCTGGATTGCTTTTCCTATTCCTATAAGGTTTACTATGTACAGCAAGAAAAAACAGGACTATTCAGTGCATCTTGAGATTTGGGAGTTAACAGAAAGGCAAGGCTTGGTTGCCATTTTGTGGGGATGGTCAACCTGTTCTTGGGCAAACATGCTTAGAGTGCCGTGTTTGCAACTTAACATGGTACCAGGCAGCCCTGCTGGAGGAGAAAGGCATGTTTAAGTTTTAATGGAAGTCCTGTAGAGAAGGATCATGATCTCATGGTCAGCTTCCATAGGTTGGGTCATTCTCATCAGCAACTACAAAAACAAAATAAAACAACAAAAAACAATCTTGTTTAAACTCGGCTGGTCAAGACCGCAGTTGGTTCTACCATGAGTCAACTCAAAACCCACCCTCTAACTTTTTCAGTGTTATCGCATTTATTCTAAAACAAGAGCTTTGTGGGACATCAGTTTACAGAGCAGATGCTCAGCACCCTTTTTTCAGGATTCTCCTGCATTTATTCACTCTTCCTCTTTTCTTGGCAATCAAGAAGGCTCCTGGGAAGCGCTACAGTCTCTCTACCTAGGCATCTCTTTGCAGAATCCAAAGACTTTCACAGGCATCATCCCAGTGGACCCTTCCAACTGGTCCATGTGATTGAATTGAGGTAGACACAGCAATCTATTTCTCAGCTCAGGAAACTGAGGCACAGCAATTTAAGTTGATTTGTCTAAGATTGTTGAGCTGGTTATTGAACCAACTTCCCCTCTCTTTCCCCACACTAAAATCAGACCCAGCTGCACAGTGTGGGAAGAGAACTGCCCCATAGCTCATGGCTGGGTGAAGTCTGACCTTGGCTGGGCCACTCCCTCTTGGGCATGGGCCACTGTGTCTTGTAAGGCCTGGATGGAGACACCATCACTTCAAGACTGTGCCCTCATACTCTGAGCCTCCTGTCCAATGAGTGGCCCACGATGAAAGGGGAATCCATTTTTACAAATGAATACAATTTTTTACACTAGATTCTTTCCTCACTTCAGTGGGGTTTTACAATCATTTGACTTCTCTTCCAATGACCTGTTTTTTTGTTTGTTTGTTTGTTTTTTTGAGACAGAGTCTCACTCTGTCACCCAGGCTGGAGTGCAGTGGCACAATCTCTGCTCACTGCAAGCTCCGCCTCCTGGGTTCACACCATTCTCCTGCCTCAGCCTCCCGAGTAGCTGGGACACAAGTAGCTGGGACTACAGGCACCCGCCACCATGCCCGGCTAATTTTTTTGTATTTTTAGTAGAGACAGGGTTTCACTGTGTTAGCCAGGATGGTCTGGATCTCCTGACCTTGTGATCCGCCCACCTCAGCCTCCCAAAGTGTTGGGATTACAGGCGTGAGCCACCAAGCCTGGCCCTAGTGACCTGTCTTCTTAATGCCTGAGCTTAGAGTTTCTCCTCTTCTAGTTTCCCTAACAAGCAGTTAGGGATCTGTAAACAAGGTTAGGGATTACAGCAGGAGAATGTCCTGTTTATTTCAGTGGCCTAGATCTGACAATGGCTCCCCTGTGGAGAATTTTTTTTTTTTTTTTTTTTTTGCACTCTATACCATCATAATTTAGGATCTTTTACTCTAGAAAATACACCTGCGTGGAGACTGGTGGATGTGTGTATTCTTTGGGTACCGGAGCCAGGATTTAGCAATCACAATAAATCTGCCTAATTTCTCTCTCTTTTTCACTATCCCTTTAGGGAGATCCCATTAGACCTTTAGAAGCTCTTTTATTAGGGTCTTTCGGTTAATATGCAACCAAAATGTGTTGGTTTGAATCCTCCAGCTAACCTATTGGTTGTTTAGATGCATGTGGTCACTTTCGCTGTGGCTGTAACTGCCTGGACAGCAAGTGGTCCAGCTTCATGCCCAGATCCTGGACTCAGGTGAATGGAAGTTTATCCACAGATCACAAGCCAAAAGTATGGCAGAAAACTCAGGGAGATCGGAATGGGGCATTTTTTCTGTGCATCTTAAAGGAATGGAAGGGGAGGTATCAACCCAGCGGTCTCTGTAGTGCAGCAGGTAACCAGCTGAGGTCCACTGACTCCTAAGTGGCAAGTCCAATGGCTGGGACTCTGATCTCTGTTTCAATTCCAGTGCAACAAGGAATATTCTTCTGGGCTTTCCCAACTTCTGACAGCAAAATAGAAATAATAGACATTGGAACTTCATTTGAAGATCTATTTATAATGGATTCTAGAAAAGTAGAAAGTATTTTTGAGGATCAAAATGTGTTGGGGCTTTTGAGTTTTAGGTTTGTTTAGAATTAAATGCATAAGATTACACACCCTCCCGAGGTGGGAGGATCGCTTGAGCCCAAGAGTTCAAGATCAGCCTGGCCCATATAGTGAGACGCTATCTCTACAAAAATCTTAAAAATTAGCTGGCCTTGTTGGCTTACACTTGTGGTCCCACCTACTTGGGAGGCTGAGGCAGGAGGATCAACTTGGGACCAGGAGTTTGAGGTTGCAGTGAGCTATGATTGCATCGCTGCACTCCAGCTTTCACGATAGAGCAACACCCTGTCTCAAAAAAAAAAAAAAAAAAAATTAAGATTTCCCCAAACTAATGGATATTTATAGTTATTCATACAGGCATAGATGAAAGTGCCTCTTGTTTTGGTTTGAAGTTCATTTTAGTGCTTCCCCTTTGTGGTTTCAATAGTGGAGCTAGTGTGGAAGTTGGCAAACTTTTTCTATAAAGGGCCAAATAATAAATAGTTTAGGCTTTGGGCACCATAAAGTATTGATTGCACTTCCTCAAATCTGCTGTTATAATGCAAAAGCAGCCATAGACAACAGGTAAATAAATGGGCATGGCTGTATTCCAATAAAACTTTATTTATAAAAACAGGTAGCTCTGGGATGATCATTTGCCAACCCTTGGACATGTATTAATAGTTCTCGTTTATTTGTCTCTGACCCAGCTCGACATACAGGAGGAGCTTAATAAATGGTGATGAATGAGTGAGCTAGTGAATTAAACAGGAGCAATAAAACTACTAGATTATAGTGTTAAAGGAGCAAAAATAAGAAGTTAATTACTAGGGGTGTTGTGGTTAATGGACAGGAGAAAGAGACATTTGCTGCCACTCAGTGGTTTGAGATGGAGTCACTTGTGTTCAGCCTTTATCACTGACTTCCCAAGACCTGTGCTCTAACCCCTGAGCTATGGAGCCCTTGCCTTCATCACTGACTTCAAAAGAACTGAGAAGGGACAAAGAATCATTGGTCATGGTGAGATGCAGGGCGGGACACTTGACATCTGAGCCTCAGTTTCGTTGTTATGAAATGAGGAGGTCACTTCTATCTTCCAGATAATGCAGCAAATAAATATGGGTTCAAGGGAATGAGCGAGGCCTGATTCAGATCCTGGTGATATGATGTAGGTGCTGTGGGACATTCCAGCTCTCAGCTTCCTCATCTGGAACATGAGGCTGATAACACCTCTGTGGTAGAGTGACTGGGCTGGTTTCATTCAGGGGTCCTTGACCTCAGCACTGTTGACATTCTAGGCCAGTTAATTCTTTGTTGTGGGGGTGGGGGTCTGTCCTGTGCATTTTAGGACATTTAGCAGCATCTATGCCAATAGCAATCCCATTATGTGACAGTCAGCATCATCAGATATTGCCAAATGTCCTTTTGGGGATGAAAGCATTCCCTGCTTGGGATCTGCTGGTTTAAGGGACTAACATACTGTGCCTGGCATGGAGTTTAGCAGACTTTGGGATTCCTTAGATAGAACTCTTGGTTATTAATAGTGCATTGTATTATTGAACTATGAATTCTCTCCCCTTTGACTTGTTAATAAAATCACTTTATTTCCTTAGCTGATTTCTGTCTCCCAAAGACAAGATTGGGTATTTTGTTCCAGAACCCAGGTCTTTCTCCTGAACCTTCTATGTTGCTTAGAAGCCTTGCTCCCAGGAGGACCCGAACTTCCTGTGATGTCCTATTGAGTGTGCGTCCTAGCCTTTTAATGTACAGATACTCTAGACTTGCATTCGAGGTTATGGTCAGTATCACAAGTGATTCATACAAGAAATCATCCAGACATCTTCACCATGAACCAAAGGGAAGGGTACAGACTGAGACGCTCAACTCACAAAGGCTGGCAGGCTGAGGCTGGGGATTGTACTCTGAGGAAACAGATAGTGTGCCGCAAACTCCCACCAACAAAATGATCATTTCCCTGGTGAGCAGGCACACAGTATTAACATCAGCCAGGGGCCAGTTTTCAATGGTTTAAACTTTAATCAAGATGGCTATTCCATACCACAAGTTAACATCTGGATTTCATGTTTCTGCCATCCATATTCCCACTGAATAGTGATTCCTAGTGTTTTTAATGAAGAAAGAAAGAAAATTCTGGCTCCTACATTTTAGTAGTCATATTTTTGCTATCTGTTGGGGAAAATACATAGATGCAAAAGATTACAATGAATTCAGTAGCTTTGTCAAATGGATGCTGCTTCGGTATTGCATATATTTGAAAACTAATGGTACACACATGCAAGAAAAATGATTCATTGTGCCCACAGGCAGCAGGTTGGAGATGGTGTGGATTTTGGACTTCTCGTCACCTTCTCTGGCCACCCAGATTCTCTGTGGCCCACAGGTTGGGCCCAGATCAGTGCAGTGCTCAACAATGTCAGGTACAGTGAGGTGCTTGACAAGTGCCTTGGAAAACTATGGCCTCTGCCCTGAGACTTTGAGTCGTCTGCCAATTTTAAGGGATTCCTCTGTTCTTCAAACCCAACTCTGCCTCCCTGTGACACAACTGATTAACCTGTAATTTGGGCCCCTGGCTTTCAGAAAACTCTGCAAAATTTCTGTAGAGTGACTTCCTGGTATGAATACCAGAAAGCACCAGTTATGTTCAGAATAACAGAACTGGCCCCATGCTAGATTTCCGGCAATACGATGCGATTGGCCAACTGCCATCACTAACTAGTGTCACCCTGCCTCATCTCCAGCAATGTCCTAAAACCCCTCAAGCATGTGATCCGTCGTATCATTTTCTCATTTATGCCAACACTGGATAATGGCCTAATCTCTCCAGCAGCATTCAGATTTATTAGAGAAGATGGCATTTACAAAATCATTTCCCTGTTCCTCTGCAAACACCCTAAGCTGTCTTATAATAAACCATTCTCTTTATAGTAAGCCTTCCTTTTAACAGTGGTTTATTCCCTGCAATTAAAGTCACGTGGAAGAGTCCAGCAAATGGTTTTCATTTCTCTTCCTTCATGTTTGGTTCATCTTTGGATGGAGGGCTCCGCAGGACTTGGGAGTGAACATTAGAGACAGGCAGAGGCCAAACTTTGCTAAGGATGAGAGCTCTGCAGCAGGACATGGTCAGTATGAGGCTGGACCCAGCCTGGGTGACCATCTGCTGGGCCTGCTGGCAAAGCACCTCCCGCATTGGGTTTAGATGTCCAGGAGAAAAATACATGCGCAAAACCAAATGTGATCTGGTTGGGAGGACTCTTTTGTTCATTGTGTTTTGCTTTCCAGATTGACCGCCAAAGAAAATGATAAGTTTAGCAGCCACGGTATGTTGTCATTTGAATACAACCCAGAGAAACATTGAGAGACCGTAATTACTAGGACAAGGGATTCACTGGTTTTTGTATGAACGATTTGTTTGAACAAACTAAGATGCTGATGCAGGGAAGTTCAGCATCTATAGTGCAGGACAGAGATCTCTGGAGTCCATTGCCAAGTGCAAATCCTGTCTTTTAACGCTTCCTATCAGGGTGAGGCGGGCAAGTTGCTTTACTAAAATAGGCCTTGGTTTCCTCGTAGGGATAATGCTGGTCCTGACCTCCCAGGGCTGTTGTAGGATTCAGGTAGAACGTGTGTGATGTGCAGAGCACAGTACTTGGCACTTGCCAATTCCCCTGTAAATGTCGTTAACAAATGTTCATAAGTCTCTGGTATCCCTACAGGCACTGAGGAAGGAAACTGCGTTTATTCTTCGGTTTCTTTGTTCAGCTAACATTCATGAAGCACTCTATGATTGACAGAGCACCGTGATGAGCGCCCAGGATACCCGGACAAGTAAGGTGCCGACCACCTGCTGGAAACCAGAAGAGGGAAGAGCAGCAGAAGAAAGCCCCATTGTGGGATCCAGAGACCTGGGTTCTAGCCTTGAGCCTACAACTAAGAGGCTAAAGAAGGGCAGAGTGGGCCAGGCACGGTGGCGCTCAACACCTGTAATCCTAGTACTTTGGGAGGCCAAGGCGGGCAGATTATTTCAAGCCAGGAGTTCGAGACCAGCCTGGCCAACATGGCAAAACCCTGTCTCTACTAAAAATACAAAACTACCCAGTGTGGTGGTGCACACCTGTAATTCCAGCTACTCGGGAGGCTGAAGCACAAGAATTGCTTGAACCCGGGAGGCAGAGGCTGCAGTGAGCCGAGATCGTGCTACTGCACTCCAGTCTGCATGTCAGAGTGAGACTCCATCTCAAAAAAAAAAAAAGAGGAGCAGAGGGGACTTCTTACTTCCACGAGGGCTTGTGGTGCCAATTGTATGGCCAAGGTGTAGGGTATGGCATCGCCACCAGCCTCCACAACTTGCAAGAGGCATCCCGGGAAGTAGCTTAGGAACTGAGACACTGGTTCAGTCAAAATGAGGGCTTTTGGCATTTGGTAAGACTCCTCTGAAGTCCCTCCCATTTCTGAATTTCTACAACTTCTGACTATTCATATCACCCAATCCATCAGTTCCACCTTAAAAAATTTCTTAAAGGACAGGCAGTTCGTCTTGGGGAGCGTGGTCTCACCTGGCTTGAGCAGAGGTGATGTCAGCCTCCCAACTCTGCCAGAGACATGCGCAGGAGAGATACTTGAAAGCTGGGGTGGAGAGAAGAAGGTGGCACCAGAGGGAAGTGCCCATGTGGGTTGCGGAATGACGTAATGCCTATACAATCCAGGAAGGGACACTGAAGACAGCCTCATCTAGTCTTTACTTTGCAGTTGGAGAAACTGAGGCTGTAGAGCGCAAGTGAGTCTGCTGAGGCTATACAGCACTTTGTACCAGAACCTGGGCTAGAACAAGACCTCTGGCCTCTTGGTCCAATTTGTGTTATCCTGACCCCCAAGCTTCCTCATGCGGTGTCCCAGCTGCTACACAGACCTGTGCTGCAGATCCCGGCAGAACCTTTGTGTGCCATCAACTCATCCTTTCGGTGCCCTCAAATAACTTAAATTCTGAAACAGACAAGCTGGAAACAGAGGAGTCCTCTGGTATGGAGTTTATGGTTTGGTCTGACTTTCTAGGGAGCATAGAAGAGGGTGATTTAGAAAAAAACAAAAAGTACAAGCCAGATGCCCAAATTAAAACACTAAATTTTCTTGGAGTTTGTGCTCCAAGCAATGTAAATAAAGGTGAGGGCTGGGCCCCTCTGTCCATAAATCAGCCTCAGCGAAGGCTCACTCCCCTGTTGTGTTTAGATATTTCAGCCCATCACCTATACCTCTTGGCATTTCTGAGATACAAGGGGGAGGGTTCCATTTGTCATCCTGATTGTTCTCCCTAGGGTTTCTTGGAGCCGCGATCTCAGGGTTGCCTTCTGCATGAAATATGAAGCTCAGAGATAGAACCAGGACATTTCAATGCAGGCAGGATACACTTGGGAAGGCTGGGTTTCTGCCCTCATGGCCTCATTTGCATTCACTCTGCTCCTGACCGTTTGTAATACAGTGGTGGGTGTCCATCAAATTGCTATTAACTCCAGCCAGCTCCTAAGGGGCTGTCTATGCTTTCCCTTACAAGTCCAGGGGATGACATGGCCCATACCTTTGGTCATTCAGTGAGTGTCATGAGCCACTTCCATTGTTGTTTCTATTTAGTCTCTCAAGGATCCTGCAAGACAGCAACCTTGGTTGTATGACTCCGTTCCTTTCACTGGATTCAGACACCTGGGTTAAATCAGCAGCCCCACCACATCCTAGCATGCCTTCCTGTTGGGTCCCATAACAGATGTTTTGCTATCTATGTTATGCGGCTGTTCTATGATACAGGCATATTTCAGAGATATTGCAGGTTCCATTCCAGACTACCATAATAAAGCAAATATCGAAATAAAGTGAGTCACACAAATTTTTTGGTTTCCCAGTGCATATAAAAGTTATGTTTACACTACATCGTAGCCTATTAAGTGTACAATAGCATTCTGTCTAAAAAGTCTACATACCTTAATTTAAAAATGCTTTATTGCTAAAAAATGCTGATACAGAGACACGAAGCCAGAACATGCTTTTGGGAAAATGGTATTGATAGACTTGCTGCATGAGAGGGGTTACCACAAACCTTTGATTTGTAAAAAAAAAAAAAAAAAAAAAAAAACAAACAAAAAAAAAAACCTCGGTATTTACAAAGTGCAGTAAAACAAGGTTTGCCTGTAGCTCGTACCTTATGGGGTTTTTATAAAAATAAAGTGAGTAAATATACGTGAATCCTGGTGATAAGTGCATGGTACATACATGCTAAGGATTCAATAAATATCAGCTATGAATGTGGAACTGTGTATTAAAGCTGTTCAGAGTGTCCCATGGAAGACCTGTAGTGCTGAAGAGTGACCTTTCTTGGGAGTGACAACACAACCTTTGAGGAGGAGCTAGTTAAAACTGGAATCTCGGTTTTTCAAATAAAAATCCCAAAGCGCAAAGTGTATGAAGCCTTAATGTCCTCATTTATTCTGTGGTTTGATCTATGGGCTTTCCCATTTGGCAGTGGCAGAAGGGACTCCCCGAGTGCCCACTGCTATCTGCACTCACTTTAAATATGCCCAACCAGAGTCTTATCTCCGACAGCTCATGTATCACCCTCCCTGGGAGAGGGAGCCCCACTGACTCGCTGACAGACCCTCAGTTAATTTCTGGATTCTTATTTTTCTCAGTTATTTATAGCTCAGCTGCTGATATTTCAAGCTCTCATTGCTAAGCAAAGAAAGGCTTGAATGCTGCGAGATGGCAGCTGAGTCCGGCGCTTGCTTCACTCTTCATCTGGTTTGTAAGGCATATCCCATGTCCATGGAAACACACTGGGACATGGCCCCGGCCCCGGCATGTTCTAGTGATGAGAGTGAGGATTTGACATGAAAAGGCCAAAGTTCTAGACCGTCTTCTGCCTCGAGCTGGTGACATGACTTTGGACTAATCACTTTGCCATTCAAGTCTCCATTTTCCCATCAGGAAGATGAGAAGAATGGAATAAAGGGATCATAATTTTATTCTGTACATATTTCTTGGGTACCTGCCCCATGGCTGGCCCCATGCTGGGCTCATGGAGTTCATGAAGCTCCTGGGGCAGGGAAAGGACAATGGCAATGATGAAGATAATAAGTGACACTAACATGATGGAGTACCTAGAAGGGACAAGGCACCATTCTAAAAGATATATATGTATTTTCGTGTTTAATCCTCACATTGTTTTATTAGTAGTCCAATTTTGACAGGTCAGGCAACTGAGGCACAGAGTGATTAAATCATGTGTCTATGACCACACCGTGGGTAGAGTTGACATTTGAACTCTGGCCCACTGACCCCAAAGCCTATATTTTTAACCAGCACATGTCACTCTCTTGTCCCAAAGCATATAATGACAATACACTGTGACAAGTACAATGATAGTAGTATGTGCAAGGTATGTAAAAGTGTTGACAAGGGACACTTTGCCCAGGATGAAGGAAAGGTGAGGGGGTTCCCTGACAGTCTCCAAAGGAGCCTTTGCTTGAGTGGAAGTCTAGAAGGGCAAGTAGGTCTTCTTTGGGTCAAGAAGGTGTAGGTGGGTCTTTGGGCAGAGTTTGCTGCAGGATGCAGACACGGCAGGATGACAACATGGCTTGTTGGAGGAGCAGCCAGTGTTTGGGTTTGGCTCAAGATCTGGGTGTGAGGGAGAATTAATGAGACATTGAAATGGGAGTGAGTGAGATTGAGAATGCAGGGGTGTAAGACAGATTTAGAAGGTTCTGATAAACTAAGAAAAGGAATCCAGTTTTACCCCATGCACAATGAAAAGGAATTTAATCATTCTTGTTTTTTTTTTTTTTTTAAAAGATAAAATTTTACTCTGTTGCCTGGGCTCAAGTGCAGTCATGCAATCATAGCTCACTGCAGCCTCAAACTCCTGGGCTCAAACAATCCTCCCACCTCAGCCTCCTAAGTAGCTAGATCTACAGGTGGGTGCCACAACACCTGGCTAATTTTTTAATTTTTTTGTAAAGACAGGGTCTCGCTGTGGTGTCCAGGTTGGTCTCTGAACTCCTGGCCTCAAGCAATCCTCCCACCTCAGCCCCCCAAAGCACTGGGATTGCAGACGTGTGCCACTGTGCCAGGCATTGAATCATTCTTTTGTTATTGTAGTGAAATACACATAACGGAAAATTTGCCATATAAATCATTTTAAAATGTGCAATTCACTGGCGTTAAAAGTATTTTCACGATGTTTTGCAACCATTGCCACTATCTAGTTCCAGAACCTTTTAACCACCCCACACAGAAACCCTGTACCCATTAAGCAGTCACTCCCCATTCTCCCTGCCTCCAGCTCCTGGCAACCACAAATCTGCTTTCTGTATCTATGGATTTGTTCATACTGGACATTTTATATAAACAGAATCATGCAACATGTGACCTTTTGTGACTCTTCTTTCACTTAGCATGATGATTTTAAGACTCGTCCATGTTGTAGCATGTATCAGCACCTCATTCCTCTTTATGACTGTATAACATTCCAGTGTGTGGCTATACCACATGATATCCATTCATTTATTGATGGGCACGTGAGTTGTTTCTGCCTTTTTGGCTGTTGTGAATAGTGGCATTGAATCACTTTAAGTTCAGTTTTAGCCTCATCTCAGCTCCCCAGGTCAATGCATATGAACCTTGCCCCTGCTAGGTTAACAGTTACCCATCTGTATGATAGTAAGTACAGTTACCCATCTGTACAATGGTAACATCTATGTATATATGCGTATTTTACATGTGTATGTATAGTCTCTACAAAAGTATACCATCTGCTTCTCCCTAAATTGTAAGCACAAGAGAAAAATTAGATAATTTTGAAATTGTTTGAGACAATTCTATTTAAAACTAACGGGCAACTTTCCTCAAGTGTTAAATGCAGCTGATAAGAGCACCCATTTCTGAAAGTTGTTGAGAGTATTCAATGCATTCATTCACACAAGGCTCAGCAATGCCTAGCAGATCAGAAACACCCAGAGAAACTGCTTGTGATCATTCCTATAATTATCACTGTTGTTATTATTGATGCAATCTCCACTTTGCCACATCTTCTCTGAATAGCAAGAAGATGGAATAGGTTTCCAAGACTCCAGGGCTCGGCCAGGTCATTAGGGAGCGCTGTTGGATAGATTTGGGGTACATGTTGTCCAGAGGAGATTTGTGACAGGGTAACCATGGAAACTTTCCTCTTCTTTCTGCTGCTTCTTTCTGAAAATACCAAGAAGTTTGTAGGGTGGCAGGAGCCAGCTGGAATACCACAGTGGGCAAGAGGCCTTCTCAAATAACAGTCATGAGCTCAAGTCTGAGCCCTGCCACTACTATAATAGCTGTGAGTGACCTTGAGCGAAGTGCCTCATCTCATTCAGCCCCAGTTTTAGCACCTTTAAAATGGAAATAATAGAAGCATCTGCATTTTAGGGTTGTTGTGAGGATCCTCAGGTGATGCCTTGGAAATCTCCCAGCGGAGCCTCTTGCACAACCTAAGTTTCCATGAAAGCGTCCCCATCATCATCATCAGTGTGCCCGTTTGTTGGGATAGATGGTCTTCATCATCTCTACTTGTCCTGGAAACTGGAGCTGTCACATCAGCCTCCCCATGTAGGAACTTGCTGGCTGGCCACAGAGCAGATGGGCAGCTCCAAGTGGGGGACATTTTCCTGGAGCTTCTACCTCCCAGGGGAGCTGCCAAGTGAAAAGACAATTGCTGGAATGGAGGCCAAATCCTTCATGTGCTGGTCCACTAGGACCGGAGCAGGGCCACCCAAGGCATTTGTTATCTGCTAATGGGGCTAATCAATGGCTGGAGGGTGGAAAGAGTGGGGCTTACTGCTCAGCAGCCAGAGTCATGCCAGGCTTTTCGAGACAACTGTGCTGCAAGTGTATTATTTTCTCACAAATGGATGTGGCATTTTACAAGTAGGTCTCTGTCACTTCTGAATGCAGAAAGTATGTGTGTTTAATCCACATGCTCATTTAAGAAAAGCTCTGACTCTAAATTCTGCAGTGCCTTTTAACCAACCCCTGTTCTGTTAGACTCTGGGCTATAAGGAACCACAGGGACAGGTCTCCTCAGAGCCCCCAGGCTACCTCGTAGGACCACACTAACTCCCCAAGGCCACTTTGCTTTGGGGAACAAGACAGAAGACAAAAAAATAGCAAGCATGGGTGATATGGTTTGGCTGTGTCCCCACCCAAATCGCACCTTGAATTGCAATAATCCCCATGAGTCAAGGGCAGGGCCAGTTGGAGATAATTGAATCATGGCGGTGGTTTCCCTGTGGTAGTGAATAAGTCTCACAAGATCTGATGGTTTTATAAAGGGGAGTTCCCCTGTACAAGCTCTCTTGCCTGCCACCATGTAAGATGCAACTTTGCTCCTCCTTGCCTGCTGCCATGTCTGTGAGGCCTCCCCAACCATGTGGAACTGTGAGTTCATTAAACCTCTCTCCTTTAAAAATTACTCAGTCTCAGGTATGTCTTTATTAGCAGCGTGAGAACAGACTAACACAGTGGGAAAGTTGCAAACCCTAAGAAACCTTACAAAGCCTGTATTTCCTGCTTGAACAGGGCATAAAGTATAAGAGCCCTGGGACCAGGCTGTTCTACCTTGTACATTGCAGACAGTCAGCTACTGAGGCAGCATCTCCTCTTCCCAACACTAGTTGAAGAGGCCATTTTAGAAGAAAATTACACAGATTCATTTCCTCCTTTACCTTGTGAGCTGCTTGAAGTCAGATGTGCTCTGACTTCTTTTAAGACACAGTGAACATTTAATAAATTGTAAATGTTGACTGATCCAAAGTCCCTGAAGTCAGCCCATGGAGACTCCATTCTGGAAGAGGAGAGTGCATTGATCAATTCTAATTGGAAAGTATGGGTTTGCTTAATATTAGGCCTTCATGGGAGTTTGGAAAAAATACAACAGACAGTGATAAATAATATTATGTGTAGTGAAATAAGGTATCTTTGAGATTTCTGGTGTTTTTTGAAAATATTAAGGCCGGGTGCGGTGGCTCACGCCTGTAATCCTAGCACTTTGGGAGGCTGAGGTGGGCAGATCATGAGGTCAGGAGATCGACACCATCCTGGTGAACACGGTGAAACCCTGTCTCTATTAAAAATACAAAAAAATTAGCCAGGCTTGGTGGCGGGCACCTGTAATCCCAGCTACTCGGGAGGCTGAAGCAGAATGGCATGAACCTGGGGGGCGGAGCTTGCAGGGAGCGGAGATCGGCCACTGCACTCCAGCCAGGGTGACAGAGCGAGACTCCATCTCAACAACAACAACAAAAAAATTAATGAAAATGTGTCTAATATCTGCTTCGCCTTTAAGCCTCACCTGAAATGAAATTCAGATTATGCATTTATACCTTCATTCTGATTCTTCTTATTAGGGAGGTGTCAAAAACTTTGTCTTTGGAATCCAATAAATCTGGTTCAGATCTTAACTCTGATGCTTAAATACCTTTATGACCTTAAAAAATTCGCTCAACTTCTTTGGGTATCAGTGTTCTTAATTTTTTTTTGAATTTAAAAGTCAAAATAACAGATGGCAAGGTTGTAGAGAAAAGATAATGCTTATACACTGCTGGTGGGAATATAAATTAGTTCAGCTATGTGAAAAGCGGTTTGACAATTTCTCACAGAAAATCATAAAACAGAATGACCACCTGACCCAGCAATCCCATTATTGGGTATATACCCAAAGGAATATAAATCATTCTGCCATAAAGACACATGCATGCATATGATCATTGCAGCACTATTCACAATAGCAAAGATATGGAATCCACTTAAATGCCTGTCAATGGTAGACTGGATAAGGAAAATGTAGTACATACACACCATGGAATACTATGCAGGCATAAAAAAGAACAAGATCATATCCTTTGCAGCCACATAGATGGAACTGGAGGCCATTATGCTCAGTGAACTAATGCAGGAATAGAAAACCAAATACCACATGTCCTCACTTATAAGTGGGAGCTAAACATTGAGTGCACTTGGACACAAAGAAGGGAACGACAGACACTGGGGCCTACCTGAGGGTGGAGGATGGGAGGAGGGAGAGGAGCAGAAAAGATAATTATCGGGTATTGAACTTAATACCTGATTGATGAAATAATCTATACACTAAATGCTCATAACACACTATATACCTAGATAACAAGCCTGCACATGTACCCCTGAATCTAAAATAAAAGTTTAAACACAATAATTTAAAAACATCTCTCTTCTTTTCTAATATAGGTGTTTAGTGCCATGAAATTTCCTGAAGTATTGCTTTGACTGCATCCCACAGATTTTGATACCTTGTATGTTCATTTTCATTTTTTTTCTCTTTTGATATCTAATTGACTCATAGTTTATTTAGCACTCTTGTTATTTATTTTCTAAATATTTTGTGATTTTTCACAGATAATTCTGTCTGTTATTGATCTCTGATTTTATTCCCTTGTGGTCAAAGCATATATTTTGTGTAACTTAAGTCCTTTAATAATTTTTGAGACTTGTTTTACATCTTAGAATATGGTGTATCTTGGTAAATCATTCCACGTGCCCTTGAAAACAATGTGTATTCTGTTATTTTGAATAGTGTGTGCTAAAAATATTAATGAGGTCAAGTAGATCTATACTGTTATTCAAGTCTACCATGACCTTACTGATTTTAGTCCTACTTGTCCTATCAATTATTTAGAGAATATTAAAACCAGGCCAGGCACGGTGGCTCATGCCTGAAATCCCAGCACTTTGAGAGGCTGAGGTGGGTGGATCACGAAGTCAGGAGATCGAGACCATCTTGGCTAACATGGTGAAACCCTGTCTCTACTAAAAATACAAAACATTAGCCAGGCGTGGTGGCATGTGCCTGTAGTCCCAGCTACTCTAGAGGCTGAGGCAGGAGAATCATTTGAATCCAGGAGGCAGAGGTTGCAGTGAGCCGAGATCGTGCCACTGCACTCCAGCCTGGCCAACAGAGCGAGACTCCGTCTCAAGAAAAAAGAAAAAAGAAAAAAAGCCCACTAACTATTGTGGATTTATCTATTTCTCCCTGCAGTTCTCAGCTTTCGTTTACTGTATTCTGAAGTTCTGTTATTATGTGCATAAATATTTAGGTGTGTTATGTTCACTTGACAAATTGACTACTTTATCATCATAAAAAAAAAAAGTTTAGAGGATTTGACAAAATCTCCACCCACCGTGCGTGGCCCACACTGTGCCTTAGACAGCTAAGGACTTGGTGAAGAGAGTTCATTCATTTGTTCAACAAACATTTACTGAGTCCTTTCAGTGTGCCAAGTCATGGCTGAACACGACCTGGTCACTATCTGCAAAGAGTTTATACTCAAATGTTGGAGCTTACAGTTTTGTGGTAATTAACACTGTCAAGTGCAGCCTTTCACAAGAATATTATAATTTGAGTTGGGTTAGTGACCCAACAGCAAAAGACCTTCTCGCCCTCTTTCTACCTACCCTGCTTAATCTCACTAGACATTACCAGAAACTTCACCTGAACAAACAGGGACAACATTTGGTTTTTGATGAGGTGATGTCTGGTTTTTAAAATTAAGTATCCCAGATAAATTGCTGGTCTGTGCCAGAAACCAAAATACAGACATCGCCACTATTTCTAAGAGAACTAGGTGAGCTCATCCTGTGTCCCCTGGAGGGTCCCCCCGACACCGCGTAGTCATCATGGAAGACATTAGCAGCGGTACCCAGGGTGATGAGCGATATTCTATTAGGCATTTTTCTCTTTTTCCTTGAGCGAGTTTTCTGCATGTGTGGAGTTTCTTTTAAGCTTCAGTACACAGTTCAGAGGGTAATACCATTAATTAAACCAACAAGGTAATGTAATGAAAGGTAGGAGCCTCCACAGTATACTAGATTTATCCCTGATTAACAGGGTGGCCCCCCTCACACTGCAAAGCCTCGCTCCCTACTATCCGAGGATAAAGCCTCAATTGTAATTAAAACTAGGGAAGAAATTTCACTCTTCTCTGCAAGTGGAAAATGAACAGTTTAAAAGCAGAGGACCAAAGGAATCACTTAGAGAAGTCAAAGAGATATCCCAAAAAAAGCCCCAAAGAGGCTTGACTTATAATTAGCAGCTAAAAGATTTCCAGTCATATTTCATCAATCTCTGTTTAAGGGGGAAAAAAAACTTTAAGATTATTTTGACAAGATAGAGTTTCGACTGAGGTTGGGGGAAGCTAAAAGCGTTACTTTAAAATGTAATTATGTGAAACTTCAATTATCATCCTGCCTTTCAAAAATCTCTCGATTCGGCAGGCAATTAGCAGACATGAAAGAGGGCGGGAGGTTTGTGCGTTGGACGAGGTGATTTCTTCTCAGGGACAGATGCACTCGGTGTAATTTGCTGTTTGCAATTTCCCCGGAAACGAGAGGTTGTGGGAAGTGGTAGTCGTTTGGGCTGGCAAAGAAACCTAGTCCTTTTCAGCAAACATCTTTTCTCCCTGGCCACACCCATATTCATACCTGGATGTCTACTTGTTTCTCGCTTTTCAGGGGACCTACGGGATTCTGAGGGATATTTGATATGTCACACAGATTTATATCTGGAAGCTCTTCTCCCCTGAGCATGTACTTTAGCTGAAAGAGCTGGCACAGCTCATGAGAATTCCCTCCTTCGTTCTCATACCTGGTGGGGCTGCGGAATTCTGGCCCCAGCCAACTGGACTGAGCCCTGCTGAGAGTTTGCAAGCGTCATTAGAGGCCTTTTATTCTGTCCTCTTCCTCTCCTGCTGCCTGTACACATTATACTGAATTAATGACTTCTGGCTGTCAATCAATGACACTGTTATTGAAATTCATGAGTTTAGATTCTGACATATGCACTGAGTGCTAAGCATGGATGAAAATGTAAAGCTTCAGCCATTAGCCGGTAAAGCTAGTCTTCCTCCTAACAGCGTGCTTTTGTAGAACACTTCCCTTTGCACTCCAGCAGAAACAACATTGTGTGCACAGATTCTTACAACAGCCCATTGTGTTGTTTAGTGTACCCATTTCGCAGATGAGAAAGTGGAGGTCCAGATGGGTCCAGGTCAAGTGCCTTGCCCAGGGTTACCATCCTGGCTGGGGGTCTTAGCATCTCTCATGAGCCCCTACAGCAGCATCTTCCAGCCTCTCGTCCACTTTCTCCAAGCCACAGCCTGAGTGAACCTTCTGGAATGCAAGTTTCTCTGTGTGATTCTGCTTCTGAACACCACCTAGGTGGTTCTCTGTGGTTCCAGATCCAGCCTCAACTCTTTACCGTGGCTCCTGAGGCACCTCTGTGCCTGACCCTGCCTCTTTCCCTTGTCCTATTTCTTGCTGTTGCCACGTGCAGCCTGGTCTCCAGCCACACCAAAATCCTCTAAGCGTTTTCCAGACTTCTCAAGGTTGTTCATGCTGCTTGCGGCCCTGTTCCCTGCTTTTCATGCAAAAAAACATTCCACTGATCCTTAAGTGCCACTTCTGGGAAGCCTTCCAGACTCTGCCAGGGACTGTGCTCCTACTGTGTGCCCCTTTAGCACTCTGAAGTCACTTACCATGACACTCGGTAAATATTTATTACTTGGTAAATATTTATTGAGCACCTACTATGTTCCAGGCACTGTTGGAGGCCCTGGGATAAAGCAGTGAACAGACAGACCAGTAGGGGGAAAGACACAGTAACCAAATAAAACTGTAGTGCACTGGCGATGCTAAGGGAAATCAGAGTGGCTGGGGGGCTTGTTTTGATGGGGGCATCAGGGAAGCCTTCTCAGAGAGAGCGGGAAGGGTGTGAAGGAGCCAGCCATGGGATGTCAGGGGGCCAAGTGTCTCAGCATCCAAGCAGAAGAAAGAGCATGTGCAGAGGCCCATGAGGCTGCAGCCTGCTTAGTGTGCTTGAGGGATGCAAGGAAGCCTCTGCAGCTGGGGCCCAGCAAGTCGCCCAGGAGGTCAATAAGAGATGAGATCAGAGGGGTGGCTGGGCCAGAGAGTGCAGAGGGAGTGAGCCCTTGCAGCTGGCGAGCTGGGAGGCCCGAGGAGGCATGTCTGCACAGGCCTGATACGATCTCACTCAGGACTTAAAACGCTCGCTTCTCACTCCCCTTGTATCACTGTTGATTTAATCTGCTTTCTTCCTGCTGCGCCGTAAGCTCTGTGAAGGCAGGGGCTGCGTCTGGTTTGACCACCATTGTATTCCTAGGGCTTAGCACAGTGCCTGCCTTCTGAGGGTACCTAATAAATATATGTTCGATGACTCCTCCCAGCCGAGCTAGTTTCCCGTTAGAATCCACAGCAGCTGACAAACAGAGAGCCAGTGTATTCATGTTCTGGGTAGCATAACTCCCAACCGCCAAACAACCAGCTAAGTTTAGAGAAGCTCCACACCTAGGCCTGATATGCACTGTGCAAGGAGCACCCAGGTGTGTTGAGGAGGCTGTTCTTATGTGGGGTTGAGGGGTACCAGGTTTATTCTCTGCCCATCAGGCTTCTACTTGGCATTTGGGTCACGTGTGAATCACGGATGTGTCCGACGGCTGACGACAGTGTGGGCAAGATGGATATGGAACTCTCTCTCCCTCGTCTGTCTGACCTTCTCACCCTCTCTTTCCCAAGAAACAGGCAGCACCCATCCATCCACTTGCAAACAAATCAGTGTGTTCTCTGCGTTACTTTCTGCCTTTGCGATGGGACATCTCAGTCTCCATTGCTACAGACCGGGTACAGATTATACCTGGTCTGGTCCTGGGGCAGTGGATCCGGGTGCAGTTCTGTGCAGCATGCGTGCCTGTGGATCCTGTGAGTTTGTTTGAAAGGACGACCTTTTGTCGGCGGAGTAATTTCAGTTTTAGTTGGCACCCTAGACAAAGCAGTCTTTCAACACACCCGCAGCATATAAGCAGCCAGGACTTTTTCAATGAGATTGCAGGAAATTTGCCAAGTCGTTTGGGGCCTGTAAATTAGGCCTTGTTTAAAATTTAGATAAAGCCCAACGTGAGAGAGAAATGCTTTCATAACATTAAACGTGAATTACACTGAAAACCCCTTTCAAGTTAAATGGAACTGTTCTCTGGAAGCACAGAGACATGAAATGCTTCAAATGTCAAAAGAGTTTTCATTTATTGTCCCAAGTAAAAGCGAAGGCATTTTATGTGGTTTAATAGTTCAGATGCACATGTAAATGGAATTCATCTGGAGAATGCCGGGCCAGATACAGAATCTATTTTCACAAACCTGAATGATTTCATTTCATCTTTGCAGTAACCTTACAAGGGGTGGGTCCCACCGTCCCTGTTTCAGAGATGAGGAATCCAGAAAGCTAGATGGAGACATTCACGTCAGCTGCAATCTTGCTACCAACACCTCTTGCTTCCATCATTAACACTTAACAAAACCGGAAGTACTGTCACATCTTTCACATTCTTTTTTTTTTTTTTTAATAGATGGAGTCTTGCTCTGTTGTCCAGGCTGGAGTGCAGTGGCACCGTCTCCACTCACTGCAACCTCTGTCTCCCGGGTTCAAGCAATTCACCTGCCTCAGCCTCCCGAGTAGCTGGGACTACAGGTGCCTGCCACCAGGCCCAGCTAATTTTTCTGTTTTTACTAGAGATGGGGTTTCACCACGTTGGCCAGGCTGGTCTTGAATTCCTGACCTCAGGCGATCCGCCTGTCTTAGCCTCCCAAAGTGCTTGGATTACATGTGTGAGCCACCGTGCCCGGCCTCACATTAATTCTTAAAGAGATCAATTCTCATATGGTGGCAGGGGGAGGATGGAGTGTCTTATGGATAACCAGTAGTCCCCAAGAAAGGTGTTGGGGTTGGCGTGTGTTTATTTGTTAGTGCCTGACATTGTAAGAAACATGTTTTTCTTTCTCCAAGAGCCTTTTGTGAACATCAGTTTGCCGTATTCGTTGTTGTATTCCAGCAGCAGCTCCTGTCTCTGTAGGCTGTTCCCTTTGCCCGTCTACTAAGTCACTTAGGAGGTGATTTGTTGCAACGAACAGAAACCCACGTTAAACTGGTTGAAATGGTCAGGGATGCTCATGATGGAAAACCTCGCAGGCTGTGAGCACCCCAGCATGGCTCATGCAGCAGCTCGGGTGAGGTGGCCACCCCCTGCCTCTTCTTTGCTCCCTCTGGTTTCCTCCGTCCGTAGCAGTCTTCCTCTTCCGGTCCAAAGATGGCTGCCACGGCTCCAGAGCACCTTGCTCCCTTGTTCACATCCACTAGGTAGGAGCTCACTCTGTCTAATCTTTGGGGAAAAAGTACCGGACTTAGTTCTGAAGGGATCAGTTGGGTCGCATGCCCACCTCTGACTCAGGCACTGAAGCAGGGTGTGGTGGGAGTGGAGTTGGGGAGGCACGAGGGCCGGGATGTTCTGCTGGGTTCTACTCTTAACTAAGACCTAAGGAAGCCGCACGCCCTGGAGCTAGGGCTAGAGAAAACCCAGCAGCCTGCTGGTGGATGTTGGACATTTGGCTCTCTGAGAAGCAAATAAAGCCCCACCTACCCGCCTCCCCCCTCCCCCCGCCCCCCGCCATGCCGCCCCAAAATGCAGCATTTGCCAGTTCCCATGGTGTAAATCCATATTTCTGGTAGGGTTGATTTTCAGCTACGAATGCAATGTCAGTGAACATGGCATTGGGAACAGACACATCATTGGCCCTCAGGCCAGTCCCCCACTGTAACACTGTTCCTAAAGTCTGTGGGCTCTATAGAGGGAATAATGGCTCTTCAAACAAAAATCAGAGAAGGGGAAATGAATAAATGCAGGCATGCTAAAATGGGCATCCCTAGGGATACCCCAGCTCGGTCCTGATGCTGTATTCACCCTAGTTCTTCATGGTCCAGCTTTAAGCCAACTGCTAGTAGTTGTTTCCTGTCCCTTCTGTGAAAGTGTGGATGGTGGGGAGAATTTAACTCTTGAACTATTGTTCAAGCTGGGGCCATTCGGCAAATTCCTTAACCGTTGTCTGTATACTCAACTATCAAAATGGCCAGGTGAGGTGGCTCATGCCTGTAATCCCAGGAATTTGGGAGGCCAAAGCAGGAGGAACACTTGAGCCCAGGCATTCAAGACCAGCCTGGGCAATATAGTGAGACCTCATCTCTATGTTAATTTATTTCAAAATAATATTTTTAAAAAGATTATAGTAATGACCTCTCCACCAAAGGGCCATTGTGGGAGTTAAATGAGATGCTGACTGGGGCCATGCTTTGCAAGCCATAAAATGCTGTGTGTATATAAATGTAATGCATGTGCATTATTCCTCTCTAATGATTCCCCTACCCCAAGTGGACCACAGTTCAACAGTGTAGCCTAGCAGAGAAGTCATGAACTCTGAAATCAGACAAGCCTGGATTCAAACTTCAGGTCTGCTGCTTTTGGGCTGTATGACTGTGGGGAAGACACTTAACCTCTCTGAAGCTTTGTTTTCTCATCAATAAAATGAGGGTAATAATGCCTTATTTTGAAGGGTTGTTGCAAAGATTGATATGGGATAAAGTTAATAAGGGCACAATGAAAGTAAAAATCAATATGTTTAAAACATAATTTCATAACTAGTATACGTTGATTACCCCTTCATCCAAGCGTATTGATCTTCTAGCAGCAGCCTCCAGTTTTGCTCTGGGGATCCATTTTTCCCTGACTCTTAGGCTGAGAGGTTCATGGAACACCCCCTACCCTGCTGCCTCATTCTATGTTCACAGTTATTAGTTCAGAGACAGGTCCGTCAGCATCCAATCAGAGTGAATCCAAGAGCTGCTATGGAAAGCTACTAGGAAGTGACCCCCTCTGCACTGGGAGCTAGAATAATTTGAGCCTGGATCAAGCCCCCATCCTTGGACATTTCAGTTACATACACCCATACGGTCTTTTTCTGAAGCTAGGGCTGGGAATTACCATCAATCACAACTAAAATCCTATCTGATTTATGACACCTGGAGAAACTGAGCCTCAGAAAGGTGGCACAGGTGGAAAGAGATGGCACTGCTGGTGAGTGGTGGTGTAGAGACGCAGGCCAGGCCCTCCAGCCCCGATGCTGCTACCTCTCACCCCAGGGCCTGCTGCTGCCTCGGGAGGATCACACTCAGGCGTCCAGCTGGTGGCCCTGTGGCAGTACAGCAGAGACATGTGACTCCAGATCGTGCACGTCGCAACTTCTCGCATCACACCTGCATCCTTCAGCTGCTGGGATTTTTCCCAGGGAATGAAGTGGTGAACATCCCCAGGTAGCCGCTCCCCTTGTGTTGGCGAGGAAGCTCGCAGGTGAAATGTACCTTTGGGGGTTGTGTATCTGAAGCTCTGTGTTGTTTTTATACCAGAAGAAAGAAAAAGCAGTGAGAGACATCTGAGGTCAGCTCTCTTAATATCACACAACAAATTCTGGCAAGCACCCCCCAGTTTTGAATAAATGTTATTTTGATTGGATTTAGAAGTTTGGAGAAGACAAAATGACACATTTTCACACTTCCCTGTCAAACCAAAGTATGATTGCCAAACTGCTAAGTTTTTAAAAAGCAGGAAAGGGAACAGCTTGTGTGAAACACCTTCATTGCATTTCCAGGTTTCTGGGGGGCTTTGCTGTAATTCTCATTTTCCCCTTGTACAGGTACACCTCACTTACTGGAGCTAAGGCTTTCTGGGGGGGGACAGGGTTGGAGCCTCAGGGGAATGCTTACAATAATTTTATCAGTCAAAACATGTTTTGAATGCATTAAAGTTCCTTGTTTTTATTTTAAAGCAAACTTTGTATGAAGCAAACATCCCTTTCGTGGTTGGTTTTTAAGGGAATTCATTGGGAATCCTTTTGTATAGAGAAGAATCCTTCTACTGTGGAAAGAATTACCGTGCTGTCAACATGTCAACATCAGAAAACGCTTCTATGGTAAAAGTTAGATTAGTGACATATAAATAATGAAGAATTGTCTGTGTTGAGAAGAGTAAGTACACTGAAGATTTATGGTAGAAGTTCTAAACTTTTCTGAGAACATTAAACAAGTGCCCAGCAGGAGAATCCTTTCTTTTTGTCTGTCTTTTTTTTTTTTTTTTTTTTTTAATTCACTCGTCTGAATTCTACTCATTTTCCTGCCCACCCAAAGGCTGCAGGTAATCATCTCCTCGCTTCCAAATGAACTTGCACTGTTCTCAGCTAGGACTAACAAAGGAAACCGAGACCGCAAGTGTAAACCTGGCAGAAATCTGTTTGTTTGATTTCATCCCGCAGGTACCCTCTGCAGCCCTAACCTTGGCCACCTCTGTTGATGCTCTTCTTCCACACTGAGCCAGGTGTGGACCGTGGCGTGACCTGAATACATTTGTCACCAGCACAGGATTGGAAGAGTCACTGTAGACACTCTCCTGTTTGGGAGGAAGGACAAAATGCACTTTATTTATTTATTTATTTTTTTGAGACAGAGTATCACTCTGTCATCCAGGCTAAAGTACAGTGGCGCGATCTCGGCTTACTGCAACTTCCGCCTCCCAGATTCAAGCAATTCCCCTGCCTCAGCCTCCTGACTAGCTGGTATTACAGGCACCTGCCATCATGCCTGGCTAATTTTTGTATTTTAAGTAGATACAGGGTTTCACTGTGTTGGCCAGGCTGGTCTTGAACTCCTGACCTCAAGTGATCCACCTGCCTCGGCCTCCCAAAGTGCTGGGATTACAGGTGTGAGCCACTGCACCCGGCCAAAATGCACTTAATATTGTCAGATCTTCTGGTTATTAGACACTGGTAGGCTCAAGTCCCCAAAACTTTGTATGGCAGATGGGATTGTTAAGGATCTTGAGATGTGGGCCAAATGTCATCACAAGAGTTCTTGTAAGAGGAAGGCAAGAGGGTCCGAATCAGAGAAGGCCATGTGACAACAGCAGCAGAGGTTAGAGAGATGCCATTGCTAGAAGGAGCCTTGAGTCAAGAAATGTGTGGGTGCCTCTAGAAGCTGGAAAAGGCAAGGAACTGGGTTCTCCCCTAGAGCTTCTAGAAGAAACACAGCCCTGTCTGCATCTTGATTTTAGCCCCCAAGACCCACTTTCCAGCTTCTGACCTCCAGCACTGTCAGATAATGTGTGTTCCTCGAAGCCACTGAGTTTGTGGTTTGTTGCAGCAGCCATAGGAAACTTACACAGCCATTCACTCTGCAGAGCATTAGAATGACACACAGTCCTCGACTCTCAGACTCACAGAACATTATCCATCCTCTCTTTGAGGATTCAGAAGATACTGAGGCTCCTACAGTGCTTTGGGGACATTATTATGAAAATAAGTACCCATTATATTGGTTAAGAGAGAGCTTGGCTCGACACCTGGTAGAAACAGTCAGCATTTGCGCGTGCTGTCTCTCTCTCTCTCTATATATATATATATTTAAAGGCTGACAATTTGGAGTGAGATGAAAAATACCACAATTGCTTACAATAGAACCTGACAAAATGGGGTTGTTTTGGTGCCCTGGTGCCTACCTGTGTTGCTCTTTGAGGGTCTCAATAGCAGGGCCCAACAGCTGCAGAAAGCTGGAAATCATGTTAAATGTAAATATAGGGTTTGCAGAGAGGGACCCATTCTTTTCCCTCTCTTCGCATGCCTAGTTCCTATTACGGTCACAGGGAGTTATGTGTGTGTATCTATAAGGCAACGGATGCCATTTATTGTAATTCAGCCAGTGCACAAAATACCACATTTACACCATATCGGCACTTGAACTATTCCTTCTGCAGGAACCCTGTCCCCACGAGTATGTATCAAATACCTCCCAACTTCATTTTTTATCAAGCCTGGCCGATAAAAGCTGAAAGATCACTAAGGATTTTTCTTTTTTGTCTTAAAAAATCGTCATTTCATAACCGTACACGGAGAATCTGTCTTTAAAAATGGATTATACATTAGCAGGAGGTTATGTAAATATCCAGTTATTTACACATACCTAGCTGCGTCTGGAAGCCTGCAGCACTGCAAATAAGGTCCGTCATTTCTTCTAATTTCTGATCATTCAAGAGAATAACAATACAATAGCATGGAGTAGCTCAGCTCTTGTCAGCTATGGGGAGCTCTCGCCCATGTTCTGTGGGTCTGGACAGCTCAGCTCCTTCCCCCACCCGTTCAGTAACATCCTGTTTATGTGACTCCTGGACAGGCTGGCTTTGTTACTGGAGTTGCCTTTCTGAGAACTCATGGTAGGCTTTGGAGAGGCTCCTGAGGGTCAAAAGGTGCTGACCAGCTGAGAAGTTTCCCAGGGCAGGAATGCACAGAATACACAGTCCATTTTTCTTCTGCAATCAGCGAACACCTCTTCCTCAGCAGGAATCCACTCAGGGGTGGGGTCTGAGGATTTGCCCTTTGTTATTATATGCGCGTAAAACATGTCTTGGAGGTAAATGGCTCAGGAATTGGGCTGCAAATGTGACTGCATAGGGTGGAGCTCAGCTTTGCCTTCTAATTTGCTGAATGCACCTGGACAAGTTCCCAAACCACAAATGTCATTTTCCCCGTCCGTAAAATGATGAGGGGGAAGGGTATGGTACCCACCCCACAGGTGTTGCAGGAAGGACATGAGGGGGTTAGGTTGAATGCCAAGTTGTTTGTACTGGTGCAGACTAAGTATTCAGTGAACATGAGCTTTTCGTTGTTGTTAATTGGATGAGGTGGTGGAATGGATTAGGGAGGTGCACAGTTCTGAAATGCGGACATCCACGCTGCTGTGCCCTAGCATTGGGCATTGTTGGGCTAGTCCTTCACCTGCTCTAAGTGTCCTATTTGGGGTAGGGAATTGTCCTGTGCACTATCATAGGGGCTTATAAGCATCCCTGGTCTCCACCCACTGGGTATCACTGGCACTTGCCCGTGGATGTGACACCCAAAAATGTCTCCAGACATTGCCGTGTTGACAATGCACAGGATAGTCCCCTCATACCCTGTGAGGGGTGCAGGGAGGTCCCTGTCCAGTGCCTGGGTCAGTGTTGGGTGCCTCGCCGGCTCTAAGTCCAGACTGCCTTCTGCTGTTCTACCTCTGTACTAACGTGATTACGATGACTGCTACTGCTGCTGCTGTTACCAATGATGATGTCTCTTAGGCCACCCCGTGCAATTCTTTCCCTCTGCCACGTTCTCTCAGGGCATCATTGGAGATGCAACACCACCTGTACTTAAGAGAGCTGCGTGCGTCAGGTATAGCGATCTGTGTGTTGTAGCTGGTCTGAAATAACTAGACCAGTGGTTCTCAACTGGGGCCATTTGGCCACATCTGGTCCTACTGATATCCAGTGGGTGGAGGCCAGGGAGGCCCGCAAACACCTAAGACAGTGCACACGCCAGCCCCCTACCCGGCATGCCAGTGGTGCCAAGGTTCAGAAACCCTGAATTCCATGCTACCTCATGACACATCGGTTCTAAACACATTGACGGGTTTTACCCCATTGGCGGTTTCTGTTTACACCCAGGTCTGTGGGCATATGGAAAATCACGGCTGTTGAATAAAGGATGGAGTAAAAATATACTCTACTCCCCTCCTCCACGCTTCAACACCAACCTCAATGAAACAATTCCAACTGAAAGCGGGAAGGACTGGGAAAAGAGTTGAAGAGAGAGTGTCAGTGGAGCCCAGGCTTGGCCACCAGAACAACTGGGTTTGGTTCCAACCCTTAATGCTTATGAGATGGGGTGATTTGTGGCAAGGCACCTCCGTCTCTTGGCTTCAGTTTCCGCATCTGTCAAGTGAGGGGGTGGGGCTAGATGTAAATTACCATTCTGCTCTGAAATTCCTAACTGTAACTTTGAAATCAAACTCAGTGGTCCCCCTCTCTAGGTGCTGGTGGAGAATAACTTGGATTCTGTGACCTCTAGGTGGAGAGAGTGTTGTCTGACCCCCAGCTCAGAGGAAGGTGAGATAGACGTGCTTGAGCCCTTTGGATAGAGGGCTTTTTGTGTTCATCGGGCATTTCTGCCTCTTCTGTGTGCCTTAAAACTGTGTTAATTATGACAGTAACAGCAGCGGCTGACGCGGAACACTCACTGGGTCCCAGCACTGCTCTGGACACATCTCACCTGTGTGGCATCATTTGATTTACCCCTCAGTCTCTTGAGATAGGGACCGTCATTTCCTCCACCTGACAGACAGGGAAACTGAGGCAGCCTGATGCATGAGGCCACAAAAGAAGTGAGAGACGCTCACTCCGAGTTGCAAGGAGGCGAGTTCTTTCCGCAGCAGATCCCAGCCCTGGCTTTACGGCTAATCGTGAACAAGGGGAATCTAAACAGCATCGTAATTTGATTTTTAGATGAAGCTAATTTGTGAAATACCATCCTCCTTAGGAGGGGAGAAATAAGACCAAAGGGAATCTAAAGAGGAAATAACCAAAGTGATCTTACCCTCCTGCTCCAAATGCAAGCTGATGTGTTGGAGGGGAAATTCGACCTGAAGTTCAGACATTTCACAGCCAAAGGAAACCTTGAAAGCTATAATTTCCAAGGAGACCTCTGGAGGGCTGTACGCGGTTACCCAGGAATCTGAGCTGACATTTTATGCAGGCTGCCCAGAGAGCCCAGGGCCCCTTTTCTGACTTTCTCATTCCTGTGGTTGGCCGTTGCATATTCTCTCTTTGTGTGTAATGATCTCCCTCCATACCTTGGGTGTGTAATGGATAGGAGGTGCCCAGTGAAAATGGAGCCAGAAAAACACGTGCAGCAGCTCATCAGAAAGTGTAAGGGGTGATGTAAATGGGAATGATGGGCAGAGTCACACTGTTGACATCATGGTATTCAAAGGAATACAATAATATTTGTGTTCACTTTACTGAGAGCCTTCTAGATGCCAGGCACTGAGCTGAGTTCTTTGCTTACATTAACTTATTTCAGTGCCACAGCAATCCCGGTGGGGGCAGGTAGGATTATCATCCCCATTCCACAGATGAGGAAAACTGAGGCTCGGAAAGGTCCCATGACTTGCTAAGGGCACACAGTGGAGAAAGGTGGGGATGAAGGTGGCTTGACTGCAGATCCTATCCTTTTGATCACCACCCTCCTCAGATAATCTCTTCTCAAGGCTGGCCCTCTGTAGAGTCCTCTGGTTCCAGCTACCAAAGATTCTGGTTTAATTACTCCTGGCTGAAGTGGGAGTGTGTGTTGGGGGGCGGGTGTTATTTTTAAAGTTCCTTTGGTGATTGTATGGGGAGTGAGGGTTAAGAACCACTGTCATGCATAAATATATGTGTGTGTGCTCTTGTGGGGACCTAAAAAAAGAAAAAAATATGTATAGACGTACATATATATGTGTGTGTGTGCATCTTTTATCATTTTATCAGTTTCTAAGGGCTACTGTGACAAAGTACCACAAACTGGGAGGCTTCAAACAACATAGATTTATTCTCTCACAGTCCAGGAGGCCAGAAATCCAAAATCAAGGTGCCAGCAGGGTTGGCTCCTTCTGGGAGGTCTGAGGGAGAGACTATCCCACACCTCTCTCCCCATCTCTGGCAGCTGCCAGCATTCCTTGGCATCCTTGGCTCACACTCTCATCACTCTAGTCCCTGTCTCTGTCTTTACCTGGTGCTCTCCCCTGCGTGTCTTCGTCTCCGTGTGTCCTCTCCTCTTCTCATAGGGACACCGGTCATTAGACTAGGGCCCACCCTCATCCAGGATGGCTTCATCTCAACGAATCACCTCTGCAAAGACCCTGTTTCCAAATACGTCCACATTCTGAGGTTCCCTGTAGACATGTATTTGGGGGGACACTATTCAACCCACAATGTGTGTGTGCGCGTACACAAAAAATAACTGGGGTGGCGGGGCATGGTGACTCTTGCCTGTAATCCCAGCACTTTGGGAGGCCGAGGTGGGCAGATCACCTGAGGTCAGAAGTTTGAGACCATCTGGCCAACATGGTGAAACCCCGTCTCTACTAAAAATACAAAAATTAGCTGGGTATGGTGGCTCACGCCTGTAATCCCAGCTACTCGGGAGGCTGAGGTAGGAGAACGGCTTGAACCTGGGAGGCGGAGGTTGCAGTGAGCTGAGATTGCACCACAGCACTCCAGCCTGGGCGACAGAGCAAGACTCCGTCTCAAAAAAAAAAAAAAACACAAAAAAACAAAAGGTTTGTCCTGTTGAGAACTCTAAGGGGAGGACCCTGCCCGCAGTGGGAAATGACCATGTATGTTTGTGCAGGCAGCAGGGAGATGGGCCTCTCTGAAGGATGGGATTGAGTGTGCCGCTGGAACGGGTCTTGCCTCCTTCCACTTCTCCGTCTTCACCGCCACTCTCCCAATCTAGGCCGCCATCAGTTGTCTCCTGGACAGACAGCAGCACCTCCCCTCTGGTCTCCTTGCCTCTTGCCTTCCACACTCTGCAGTCCCCCATCCCACCCAGTTCCACCCAGCTCATCCTCAGCCAGCAGCCCATCTTCTAAATCAGTGACCTGTGCTTGTTACTTCTCAGCTCAACACCCTTCAGTGGCTCCCTGTTGTCCTCCAACCCTTCCTCAGTTTACCTCTCTGGCATCCTCTAGTGCTACCTTCCACCATACACAATGGGCTGCAGCCATCCTGAAGTTGCTTCAGTCCCTGAAACACATCTCTTATGCCTTTCTTCCGTGCACCCTTGGTGTGGCTCCACCTGCCAGAAAGGCTGGACAGACACCACCCCAAATCCATGGGCCCCAAAGGCTGATGCACTCGGTCAGGGCTCTGGGCCCAAGAGAGTCCAGCAGACAAAAGCCAGAGTGAGAAGAGGAGACCTCCCCTTGGGACCTCCCATTTAAACCTTGAACAGTGCAAGGAAACCTGTCAGTATCCCCACTGAGAGTCCCCAGCACTCTCCAAGTGGGAAACGAATTGACCAGCTGTAAAAATGCGATGCAGAATACAAACCAGCTTAATGGTTTTCTGAGACATTAAAAGTTAATGTTGAACATCAACAATTTTAGTGGTCAAATGTCCCCTGTGGTGCTGAATGTCTGGAAATTGTCCCCATAGGGCACATTGGGGACCATGGCCATAGACCTGTTTGAGGCAGTATAAATGCCCTGTGGAGTAGAGGCCATTTGTAGGGTGAGCCGGGCTTAGCAGGTTCACGGGAGAGGCCGAGTGGCTTCCTCCCCTTCTCAGTCCTCTGACCTTTGTTCTCACAAGCTGTTTGTAAACTTCACCAATTTTTTTTTTTTTTTTACCATCTCTACTGTTTCTCCTCTCCTAATTCCATAGGCAACACCTAGGATAGACTTGTAGATGGACTGCAGTTGACCAATCCTCGTGGCTACTGAACACTCAGACCCATCTCTTTTGATTTTTTTAGCCATCCAGGGCATAGAGGGGAGGTGCACACCTGCTGTGGCCACCAGCTGCTGCCTGCAGGGCTCCTCGTCTCCATCGAGCAGCCATGAACCTCGCAAACTCCCAGGATTTGTAATCCCCACTTTCCTGTACCTATGAGGTCAGAGGAGGTGGTATGCAGCCACAGTTGAGGACTTCTCCGTGTGGCATGATGGTGGCTCAGCGACGCTAGGTGGATGTGGAGAGGGAGGACCATGGGCACAGCTTGGAATGTGGAAATCCACAAAAGGTTGTTCGAGAAATACTCTGGGTTTGTTGGGTCTGAAACAGCAATATTTTTAAAAACCCCATCTGCTGCTCAACTAAGTTTAAAAATACCCCTTTATATTTTAGATAATAAAGCACAAAATTATTCACTATATTAAATACTGCTTAATAAAATCATGACCTAATGAGCTGCCTAATTTGTGTGTGCCAGGTTTCAACCGTCTGGGACCTGCTGGAATATGCTCTGATACTATTGATTCCATTGCAGGTGGAATAAGCCTCCATTCTGTTGCCATGGAGGAGAGAAGAAGTTGAATTTTCATCACTCCATATAGGGCCTCTAACATGCTCCCGTCTTTTCATGATTGCACAGGGTCCAGGGCAGCCTGTGGTCCCAGGGCAGTGGATATTCAAGTCCCTAACTGTAGCCATTAGCAGGGGACAGGCATTGGAGAGATTGGCTATACTTGGTTTCTATCGTGGGTTTCCGGTGTCACCTCCCTCCGTGCTTAGTAACTTCCTGTCTTAGTTCTTCCCAGAAGTACTCATCCAGCACTCTGCAGGGTCCTTAGCAAGAACCCAGAGAGCTGCAACTTGGTAGGGATCCCACCCTTTCCTTGCAAAGCACAATCCAAACTAGAAGGTGCAACCTGTGCTCTAGCTACTCCTCCCTGGCAGTCAGCCTGCCCCGGGGACTTTGCACATGCCGTTTGTTCTGCCTGGATAACTCTTTGCCTTCACTGTCCATCCCCTCACCTCTGACCCCTTTAGCAGATTAACTCCTCTTCTTGCTTCAGGTCTCAGATTCAACACCTCTCTTTTTGGAAAGGCTTACTGACCTCCCATGTCCCTGATCAGAGTCTCTTGTGCTTCCACCAGCAAATCCCTGTCCACCTCTTGGCTCTGCTCTTCTTTGAGCTGGCTGTATTCTTGGGCAGGCCCTTTCTTTAGTGGCAAAATGACTGCTGGTAACCATGAATGCATATCCCCAGATGAACCACAGGGCCTCATTCCCAACAGTCCCAGCAGAAGTCCTGGGTCATTCATTTGCAGAACATTGAAGCGTTTCCACTGTGAATCTGATTGGTCAGGCTGGGTCATGGAGCTAAGAAGTAGAGTCAGCCTCTCTCAAACCATATGATTTTATCCCAGCGATATAGGGAGGTGGGAATACCAGGATCAGGAGGAATATTTTGATTGTTGTTATCAAAATAAGGAGGTAGACTGGCCAGGCAAAAGCCTCAGATGATCAGTTTAGCTCCCATGGTCTACGTGACACCTAGGTGAGTTTCATGAGATATCCCTGCATCCAGTTGGTCTAGATTTGGCCCAGGATGATGGAAAATAAAAAATAACAGTAGTGTAAGTAAAATGGAAGTTTCTTATTCTTCCCCTAAACGCCAGTAGCAGGCCATGCAGGATTGGCGTGAGGCTCGGCTCCACAAGCCCTCAAGCACACGATGCCTTCCATCTCCCCGCTGGACCGTGCCTGCGGTGTGGCCTGCATCTCTGTGCCTCAAGGTGATGCTCCAGCTGTCACCACCCCGCCCCTAAAAACAAAACGGAACAGGCTAGAAGAAGGAGCCAGGGAAAGTCTACCAACCGCAATTTCAGGAGGATTTCTGGAACACAACACCCTATACAGTCTATGGACCAGAAAACTTGGTCACATACCACCCTTCGTTACAGGAAAGGCAAGGTGTGGCCATGAGCCACTTGAAAGTTCCATTACACTTGGACACGACACCAAAAGCACAACCCATGACCAACAACATTTGTTAAATTGGACTTCATCAAAATTAAAAACTTTTTCTCTGCAAGAAACACTGGTAAGAGAATGAAGCAACAAGCTACAAACTGGGGAGAAATATTTGCAAGTCACATACCTGATGTAGGATATGTATCCGGAATATATAAAGAATTCTCAGACTCAGACATCAAGAAGACAAGTCCATTTTAAAAATTGGCAAAAGACATGAACTCAAGAGGATACTTTGCAGAAGAGGATATATGGATGACAAAGAAGCTCATGAAAAGATGCCCAACATCATCAGCTATGAGGGAAATGCAAATTAAAACCACGATGAGGCTGGGTGTGGTGGCTTAAGCCTGTAATCCCAGCACTTTGGGAGGCCGAGGCGGGCAGATCACGAGATCAAGAGATCGAGACCATCCTGGCTAACATGGTGAAACCCCGTCTCTGCTAAAAATACAAAAGAATTTGCTGGGTGTGGTGGCGCGTGCCTGTAGTCCCAGCTACTTGGGAGGCTGAGGCAGGAGAATCGCTTGAACCCAGGAGGTGGAGGTTGCAGTGAGCTGAGATCACGCCACTGCACTCCAGCCTGGGTGACAGAGTGAGACTCCATCTCAAAAACAAAAACAAAAACAAAAAAAACCACAGTGAGATACCAACACCCATCAAGTTAATACTGCATGTGCTCACTCATGTGTGGAAGCTTTAAAAAGCTGATCTCATAGAAGTAAAAAGTGGAACAGAGGATACTGGAGGCTGGAGGGGTTGGGGAAAGGGATAGATAGGGAGAGATTTGTTAAAGGATACAGGTAAATAGGAGAAATAAGTTCTAGTGTTCTATGCCACTGTAGGATAAATATAGTTTACAATAATATATGAAATAGTTTCAAATAGCTAGAAGGAAGATATTGAATGTTCCCAAGACAAAGAAACAATAAATATTTGAGATGATGGATATGCTAACTACTCTGATCTGGTACATTATGTGTATAAAAGTACCACTATATCCCCTGAAAAAGAACAATTATTGTCAGTTTAAAAACAAAAATATAAGGGTTTAAAAAGAATGGCCTAAATGAAAAAGACAGACAATACCAAGTGCTGACGAGGATACAGAGCTACTGGATCTTTTATAGGAACATAAATTGGTGCAGCCACTCTGAAAAGGATTTGGCAGTCTTATAAAGTGAAACATCTATCCACCATGTGACTCAGCAGCTGCATTCCCGGGTACATAAACCACTGTGTTCACACAACAACCTGTGTGTTGTGAATGTTTTTAGCAGCTCTGTGCATAATAACCCCAAACTGGAAACAACCCAAACATTCTTCAGCAAATGAACAGATGAACCATGACTCCACAATAAAAAGGAATGGATTTTTTTTAACTTTTATTTTGGGTTCGGAGGTACATGTGAAGGTTTGGTATATAGGTAAACTTGTGTCACAACGAGCGGGGGTTGCCTTACAGGTTATTTCATCACCTCGGTATTAAGCCCAATACCCAATAGTTATCTTTTCTGCTCCTCTCCCTCCTCCCACCCTCCGCCTTCAAGTAGACCCCATTGTCTGTTTTTCCCTTCTTTGTGTCCATGTGTTCTTATCATTTAGCCCTGACTTATGAGTGAGAACATGTGGTATTCAGTTTCCTGTTCCTGCATTAGTTTGCTAAGGATAATGGCCTCCAGCTCTATCTATGTTCCTGCAAAAGACATGATCTCGTTTTTTATGGCTGCATAGTATTCCATGATGTTTATATACCACATTTTCTTTATCCAGTCTGTCAATGATGGGCATTTAGTTTGAGTCCATGTCTTTTGCTATTATGAATAGTTCTGCAATGAACATTTGCGTGCATGTGTCTTTATGGTAGAATGGTTTATATTCCTCTGGGTATATACCCAGTAATAGGATTGCTGGGTTGAACAGTAGTTCTACTTTTAGCTCTCTGAGGAATTGACATACCACTTTCCACAATGGTTGAACTAATTTTACACTCCCAACTGTGGTGTATAAGTGTTCCCTTTTCTCTGCAACCTCACCAGCATCTGTTTTATTTTTACTTTTTAATAAATAGCCATTCTGACCAGTATGAGATGGCATCTCATTAAGATTTTGATTTGCATTTCTCTAATGCTCAGTGATATTGAGCTTTTTTTTCATATGCTTCTTGGCCACATGTGTGTCTTCTTTTGAAAAATGTCTATTCATGTCCTTTGCCCACTTTTTTTTTTTTTTTTTTGAGATGGAGTTTTGCTCTTTGTTGCCCTGGCTGGAGTGCAGTGGCGCAATCTCCGCTCACTGCAACCTCCACCTCTCGGGTTCAAGCAATTCTCCCATCTCAGCCTCCCAAGTAGCTGGGATTACAGGTGCCCGCCACCACGCCCAGCTACTTCTTGTATTTTTATTAGAGATGGGGTTTCACCATGTTGGCCAGGCTGGTCTTGAACTCCTGACCTGAGGTGATCCACCTGCCTCAGCCTCCCAAAGTGCTGGGATTACAGGCATGAGCCACCATGCCCAGTCTGCCCACTTTTTAATAGAGTTGTCTGTTTTTCTCTTGTAAATTTGTTGGGTTTTTTTCCTTTTTTGAGACGGAGTCTCGCTCTGTCACCCAGGCTGGAGTGCTGTGGTGCGATCTCAGCTCACTGCTATCTCCGCCTCCCAAGTTCACGCCATGCTCCTGCCTCAGCCTCCCGAGTAGCTGGGACTACAGGTGCCTGCCACTACACCCAGCTAATTTTTTGTATTTTTAGTAGAGACGGGGTTTCACCATGTTAGCTAGGATGGTCTTGATCTCCTGACCTCGTGATCCGCCTGCCTTGGCCTCCCAAAGTGCTGGGATTACAGGTGTGAGCCACCGTGCCCAGCCTTCTCTTGTAAATTTGTTTAAGTTCCTTATAGATGCTGGACATTAGACCTTTATCAGATGCATGGTTTGCAAATATTTTCTCCCATTCTATAGGTTGTTTACCCTGTTGATAGTTTCTTTTGCTGTGCAAAAGCTCTTTAATTAAATCCCATTTGTCAATTTTTGCTTTTGTTGTGATTGCTTTTGGTGTCTTTGTCATGAAATCGTTGCCTGTTCTTTTGTCTAGAATGGTGTTGCCTAAGTTGTCTTTCAGGATTTTTATAGTTGTGGATTTTACATGTAAGTCTTTAATCTGTCTTCAGTTAATTTGTGTATATGGTGTAAGGAAGGGGTCCAATTTCAATCTTCTGCATATAGTCATATGCCAGTTATCCCAGCACCATTTATTGAATCGCGAGTCTTTTCCCCATTGCTTTTGTTAGTTTTGTTGAAGATCGGGTGGTCTTAGGTGTGCAGCCTTATTTCTGGGCTCTCTATTCTGTTTCGTTGGTCTGTGTACCTGTTTTTGTGCCAGTACCATGCCATTTTGGTTACTGTAGCCTTGTAGTATAGTTTGAAGTCAGGTAACATGATGCCTCCAGCTTTGTTCTTTTTGCTTAAAATTGCCTTGGCTATTTGGGTTCTTTTTTGGTTCCATATGAATTCTAAAATAGTTTTTTCTATTTCTATGAAGAATGTTGGTGGTAGTTTGATAGGAACAGCATTGAATCTGTAAATTGCTTTGGGCAGTATGGACATTTTAATGTTATTGATTCTTCCTATCCATGAACAGGGGATGGTTTTCCATTAGTTGTGTCTTCTCTGATTTCTTTGAGCAGTGTTTTGTAATTCTCATTCTGGAGGTCTTTCACCTCCCTGGCCTTCCTGATTTGGCTCTTGCCTTGGCTACTGTTGGTGTATATGAATGCTAGTAATTTTTGTACATTGATTTTGTATCCTGAAACTTTGCTGAAGTTGTTTATCAACTGAAGGAACTTTTGGGCCAAGACTATGGGGTTTTCTAGATACAGAATCATGTCGTCTGCCAACAGGGGTAGTTTGACTTCTTCTCTTCCTATTTGGATGCCCTTTATTTCTTTCTCTTGCCTGATTGCTTTGGCTTAGACTTCCAATACTATGTTGAATAGGAGTGGTGAGAGAGGGCATCCTTGTCTTGTGCCAGTTTTCAAGGGGAATGCTTCCAGCTTTTGCCCTCTCAGTATGATGTTGGCTGTGGGTTTGTCATAGATGGCTCTTATTATTTTGAGGTGTGTTCAAAAGGAATGGATTATTGATACATGAAACAATGTGGGTGAATCTCAAAAGCATTATGCTGAGAGAAAGAAACCGTCCCAAAAGGTCACATAGTCTGTGGTTCCATGTATATGGCCTTCTTAATAAGACAAAACTCCAGTTGATAAGAAAAGATCACTAGAGGGTAGGGGTTGGGGTGGGGAGTGGGGGTTCTGGCTATAAAGGGACAGTCCAAGGAGTGCTTTGGGTGATAGACCCAGGCCATATCCTGACTGAGTACAGGTTACGTGAATCTATACATATGTTAAATTCATGGATTTATACATCTCAAAAAACATCAGCTTTGCCATAAAAAGCTCTGTTACTAGCCTGTAATCCCAATACTTTGGGAGGCTGAGGCAGGAGGATCACTTGAGTCTAGGAGGTCAAAGCTGCAGTTGAGCCATGGTTGTACCACTGCCCTCCAGCCTGGGCAATAGAGCAAGACTGTCTCAAAAACAGAACAAAACAAATAAATGATTACTATGGCAGAAAAGAAGCGTGGTGATAGTGAGGGAAGCTGGGGGTAACTGGGTAATCATCTGTACCTCATTTACCAAGGTATCCCCTTTGTTGGGCTATGGCAGGGTTTCTCAAACCCTGGCACTGCTGACATTTGCAGCCGGATAATTCTCTATTGTGGGGTTGTCCTATGCCTTGTAGGGGGGGCTTATAGCATCCCTGGCCTCTACCCACCAGATGTCAGCAGTATCCCCCAGCCTGCAGTTATGACAAACAAAAATGTCTCCAGACATAGCCCCATGTCCATAGGAACAAGGCATCACTGGTTGAGAATCACTGGCTAGTCTGAGTATGTTTCAGTTACTTACAACTAAATAATTTCCCATTGGTTGTTTCCTTTCTCAGAGACCCCTTTGCTTTCTGTCTCTCTCCCTTGCCTCTTTGTGACAACTGCCAAAGAATTAGCAAGGTGTAAGCTGAGATGCCTGAGGACAGGGTCCCCCAGGGCATGTGAGCCTGTGCAGAGGAGCTTCTGCTCCACCACGTGGATGGGGGAAGCTCTTACCTTCTCCATATCCTCTCTCCACACCCATGTTACCCCATACTCATGACTTAGCAGAGGAAGACCGAGTCCAGGCAGTTATTGGTTCCAACAATAGGCCGACATTTTACTTACATCTTAAGCCGTGGGTATTTCCCTTGGCTCATTTTAGAGCTCAGAAAAGCCATTCCACTATTTAAATATGGAAGAGTAACATATTTTAATAATCATACCCCGGGGCATAGTTTTTCCCGTTGCATGAAAAAATAATTGTCAGAACAGCCCGCAGCCAATTGCAGAATTATGTAAAAGTAATGAAAAGAAATCAAAACCCACACACCTTCGATCATGCTAGACCGCCTTTGCTGTCTTGCTAAATTTTCTGCTTCACACACTTTCTAGCCCAGGATAAAGATTGTGGAGTAGTTCACATCTTTATTTCTAAAGAGCTTTGCCTGTTCCAAAGGTGTCTTAGGAGGCTGAGTTAGAGAAGGACCAGTCAATTGTCTTTAACCGAAGGACCAGCAGTGGAGTTTCCTGGATCATCTTAACATCAGGCGAAGATCAGAGGTTACTTTAGGACAGAGGGTTGCAGACTCTGGGCTGGTAAGTAAATGATGGAACAGGCTGCAGTCAGCTAGGCAGAGAGCCGGGGCCCAGTCTGGAGACTGAAGTGCCTTCTCTCATCTACATAATTGTTACCATGTGGGAATCGGGGCCTGGTATTGGCAAATTTTATGTTTTCAATGGAACTTTTAACCAGAATCTTTATTTGACCCCTTCTACTTTGTAAATGCTGCAATAAATTCAGACTGAAAAGAACAAATCTGTAATCTAGGTATATTCTGGGGTTCACCAATTTATGACTTCTCCCGCACCTTAACCACCTAAAGGTCAACTCTTCAGGAATGAGATGGTTGGACCTAGAGAGAGAATCTTACCAGAAAGGGTGGTGTGATCATTCTCCATTCGTTTCCTGTCTCTTCCTGATCTGCCAAGGTCCTTCCCAGCTGACCTTTCTGTTTCCTCTGTTACCCAACTATCCCAGCCAAGGTCAGGGTCATTCCCTTCTCTCCACCGTTGAACTAAGTTAAGAAGGAACTTTTCCATAGGAACTTTTTCAGTTTAACTCTCATCACAGAAGCACAGAAAATATGCTTAAGCCAAAAAGCCCAAGTAAAGAAAGCAGGGTAGGAAGGTTGTCTGGACAGAATGATCACATTTATGTAAAGATCACAACCAAGAAATTGCATACAAAAATACAACAAGAAGGGAACACAGCAAAATATTGACAGTGGTTAGCTCTGGGCATGGGAATAGAGACTGTTTATCCCCATCAACTTTCTTGTATGTTTCATGCTGGGAATGTGCTGTTATTAATTTATAATGGAACACATTTTTTAAAGGAAATCTTACCTGGAAACTAAATGAGAAACATTTGAAAACAGAACGTTCAATAGTGACATTTAGTGAGCATCGATTCTTTGATCAATAACCACAAGTGTTTTTTTTTAACTTATGCAATGGTAGGACATCTGATTTTAGCTGATCTAAAGGAAAAAACAGACTTGTCCCCTCCTCTCTGTCCCTTAGATGAGATTGTTGGCAGGGAAACTAGAGCTGCAGAGAGGCTGGGCTTGACGTTTCTCCTTGGAGTTCTAATAAGGAGGGATTGGAACTTGGACACTAAAGTGTCCAAGTTTACTTAGGAGCAACTTCCAAGTTGACCATTAGACACAAGGATAGAACCTTTGCTTCAAGTGGTTGTTCCTTCCGTGAGTACTTAAAGGAGTTAGAGATTGGGAGTCCCTGCTGTAAAAGTGGAAAAATAATAGTGCTCACTAACGTAGTTTGTGTGTTTTGGGTCATGTCCCAATGGGAACCAGCCCCTCCCCTGGGTGAGCTGCAAATGGCTATGGTCACTGGAGTCTTTGGGGCATGAGACGTTCTGCCCTAGGTTAGACAACTCCATTTACATCTTCACATTAAATATAGGCAGTTTGGTGCACCCAGTTCTTTTGAGCTGGCAGCAAAGGAATTTGAATGAACTCATCAGCTCTGTCCACATATTTGGATTTTCCAGGATGATTTCCCAAACCACTTGGAACAATGAAGTGTGCCCTGATTTGTTTGCCACTGGATCTCGGCATGGAAGACCAGAGACTGGTTGGTTGCCCTGGTGCAGGCACCACATTAATGCCCCCTGGTGGTGGCCAGGCCCTGAGTTTTTTAGCTGAGTAAAGATTTGTTCTCTTCCCAAGGATTGATGGATAAGGAGCTCTGATTCACATCCTTCCAGAAGGCCGAATCCTCATACCATTGATAGAGAACTTGCTTTATGCCAGGACCATTTGTTGACTTATTTTAGGGTTGAGGGAGGCACTATTGTTGTTTGCATTTTACTGATGGGGAACTAAAGCACAGAGAGGTTAAGTGACTTGTGGATGGTCACACAGCAGGTAACCGGTAAAGGTGGAGTGTTCTCCAGAGTCGTTGGTCTTGGGAAAATGGCTAATGGCTCACATTACACCTCAAAGCCTGATTGATCCATTGTCATAGGCCACGTTCACATTTTACTCATTACAGTGACCAAGGATGTATACAAACACATGCAGCCGAAAGAAGGTCTGAGGGTTTGCCTGCTGGTACATTTACAGACACACAGCTTTAAGTAGTATCTACTTTGAAACAGACCAAATGTCAAGGCGACCAACAAAGCCTGTCAATTAGGAATGCCTCTCAGTGGGTGGTTTATAGCTCAGAGTTAGGGAAAAAAATGCAGCCTGAATTGTGATAAGCTGAGATGGAGAGAAAAACCAGAAACCTCACTCCAACATCATCTTATTTTAATAATTATCATGATCCCATTAATCCAAGAATATTTGGTACCTAATTATTTTTTATTTGTACTTTGTAATGTAGTGTGCGTTGGTGGAATGACATTACAGGGAAGAAAGTAAAGGTTAAGGAGACACCATTTATAGAAAAGCCAGGTACAGGGCTTGGCACCTAAATTCTACTTCATTTAGTCTTCTTAACTGTCCTGTGACAGTGGGTGCTGGTATCTTTCCCCCTCCACCCATCTTTTTTTTTTTTTTTTTTTTTTTACTGATAAGGAGACTAAAGCCCAGAGAAGTTTAGTAATTTTCCCATAGTCACACAGCAAGTAATTGACAGAAGTTACTGTATTTATGGGTATGGGTATGTGGAAGGAAGTAGGCCAGCAGGTTTTGTGGGCCATGCTCAGTCATGTAAAATTATGTCAAATACATATTAGAAATTTACAAGAAACATTAAACCAAATACATATTAAAGACTTATGGCTGGGCACTATGACTCATACCTGTAATCCCAGCACTTTGGGAGCCCAAGGTGGAAGGATTGCTTGAGCCCAGGAATTCAAGACCAGCCTGGACAATATAGCAAGACCTCATCTCTACTAAAAATTAAAAAATTAGCCAGGCAGTTGTCCCAGCTACTCAGGAGGCTGAGGCAGGAGGATGGCCTGGGCCCAGGAGTTGAACCTGCAGTGAGCCATGTTCGTGCCACTGCACTCCACACTCCAGCCTGGGGGATAGAGTGAAACCCTGTCTCAAAAACAGATAAACAAAAAAGACATAATGGGACCAAGAGTCAACAGAAGGGTTTTCTGATACTGTATGTGAGAATGTAGATCTACTTTCAGTATTTTTTGACTAAGAAAAATCCAACTAACATGGAGGCTATGATAATTCAATATTGCTTTACATAAATCTGCATTTTATTAGTCAGCAGGTTCCTGATGCATTGAAAATCATGCACATGTTTCTATTGAAGGTATCTCATTAGCCTACCTACAGGTAGTGCTTGGTGCTTTTCTGGGTTTCTGGACCATGTAATTAACACCAAGGGCCTGATGGGGTCCATGGCTCCCCAGGTTGGAAGGAAGTGGTTTAGGAAATCAAGGAGAAAACAAATTGAATACTGACTTTCCCAAATGCTACCCATACATACAGAGCAAGAAAGTGTGGTAGAGGGAGAGGAGAACCTACCTCCGCAGTGACTTTCCTAAAACTCCATGAATCTCAAGAATTCGGAGAAAGTCACTCAAGCTCATTCAACACATATTCAACCCAAGAGCATCATTAAGATAAAATCGTTTGCTCTCTAAATGACCAAATTAGGCATTGCAATTACAGCACAAACACTTCCTGGTAATTCCTCATCTCGTTTTCAACTTGCCATGCTTGGCTCTGTGAGCCTTTGAGAGAAAGAAGCCATTGTTGAAAATGGAATGTGATTTTCACTAGCTCCAGTGTTTAGGAGAAATATTTAGACTTATTTTGATGGCAGGAAGTCATATAGCCTTCTCCATTCTGGGGATGGAGGGGTGAGCGGGGGATCTCTATACCTGTGAGTCTTTTGTCAGTTTGCCTGTAATGATTGGGGAGGTTTTCTTTAACTTTGACATCTGTCTTCCCTGGTATTTAGCAGGGATCAGAGGAATAGTGGATAATATGTGAGAGGTCACCCTGTCTCCTCCTAACTTTTTCTACCAGGTTGGGGAGGTTATTTGTGCATCATTAGAGGGCAGAGTTTAGCCCCATACGGGACCCTGGAACTACGAATGTTTCTACAAGCAGGAATCACCTGGTACAAAACCATTGACTCAGTCTTGAGGGTTTCATTCTATGGAAGCATCGTTGAAAAGAACAACGTTTGACTGGATTTATTTTCCAAAATTTTGACTGGGGCTTTTTGTTCCCCCCCAGGAGAATAATTGCAGGGTCTAAAATGAACCGTGTGAGCTCTAGCATTAGAAGAAAAGACAAAGCATAATGTAGCTCATGAGGTTTTTATGGTTGGTTAATGTGTCTTAGTCTGCTCCGATTAAATGGCCAGTGTGGCTCAATCTGGAAGCCCCCTACTCACCTTTTAACTTCTTCACATAATAGACAGGCAGTTTGAATGATACCAGTGATCCTACACAATCCTTTTGGGATGGAAATAGTCCCTGTAAGGGGAAAATCGTTGAGCAGTTTGTAGTTTTTCAAATTTTACCTTCTTTTGCTTTAAATTAATTCCTACAGAACAGGACATTTTGGTACTGAAATGAGGTCTGTACGGGGCAGATCACCAGGCCACACGTGAGGGCCAGCTTCAGGAATGAAAAATCAAAAACAAAACAAGCTAAGCAGCAGAAGACAAATTCTGTTCAGGACACTGCATCTTTATGTTTGCAAGGACTTAGCCAGACATGTAATTTTGATCCTGTTATAAATCTGTGACAAGTGCTCTTCACTTTAAACAACTGGAGGCATCCCTGAAAAGTTGTGTGATATTTTAACCCAATTTGCTTTCATTTAAAATTGCCATTTCAGAGTCATCATATTATCTTCACTCTTCATTATTTTTCAATTGACTGCAGCTTGGAATTTTTTCTACCTTCTTCCTCCTCCTGTTTCTCTGTCTCAGCATCATATATTTATGTGTTGGTTCATTCAACCACCCACCCACCCATCTGCCTATCCATCCACCTACCCACCCATCCATCCATCTGCCTATCCACCCACCCAGCCATCCACCTGTCCATCCACCCACCCACCCACCCATCCACCTGTCCATCCACCCACCCACCCACCCATCCACCTGTCCATCCATCCACCCACCCACCCATCCACCTGTCCATCCACCCACCCACCCATCCACCTATCCATCCATCCACCCACCCATGTACCTATCTACTCTCCCCCCATCCACCTATTCACCCATCCACCCACCCACTCATCCACCTATCTACTCACCTATGTACCCACTCATCCACCCATCCACCCACCCATCCACCCATCCACCCACCCATCCATCCACTCACCCATCCATCTACCTATCCATGCACCCATTCATTCATCCACCCATCTGTTTATCCATCCATCCATTCATCCACTCATCCACGCATCCAGAAAACATTTCATGCCTATGTGCCAGGCCATACACACCAGTTTAATGATTTTCAAGTTGGGGAGATTTTGCTACCCTGCCCCCAGGGCAATTGGGGACATTTTTGGTTGTCACAGCTGGGAGAGAGGGGGGTGCCACTGGCATCTGGCAGGTGGAGTCCAAGGATGCTGCTACTCATACTGCAGTGCCCAAGAAAGCTGGCCTAAATGTAATGTGTCAAGGTGGAGAAATTCTGCTGACTCCGGGATAAATAACTGAGTTCCTGACCATATGAAACTTACTGTCTTGCAGGGGAAGTGGATAAACAGATAAACAGGGAAATTGTGCTGATGCTGCTGGTGAGGTCATAGGTGTTTGTGGTCATTTCTCCTTTGGAGGGTGGTTCAGAAACAAGTCCATTCATGGATCTATGAAAAAATTCTTCTCTGGAGAAGTCCAGTAGGAATTGGAAAGTGAGGGAAAGAGGCTGGATGAACAAAGGGTCACAGGTGTAGGTTTGGGACACGTTGTGGGGGCTGAAATTTGGAACCTTGAATGAGGCACAGGTAATAAGCTCAGATGCCTGCAGGTGCCAGGTATGGTGGCAAGGGTAGCAACAAGTGGCAGCTAATCCAGCTCACTGGGGCGTGTTGGGGTCCGTGGGAGACAATGGGGTCCCTGAAGGAGGCAGTGGCCACCCAGCCCCAGTCAGCTGACTCCCTCTGAGAATGTAGGCCCGGGGCGGCCAGACCCATCTCATTTTTCCATAAAAGCTGGAAGCCCGGACTTTGTAGGAAATCTCCTGAGTTTTAAATGTTTATAACTCATCCCAGATTTGTTTAAAAGGATGAAAAACAAAAAACACTGTTCAAGCCAAACAAAACATACCCGTAGGCCACATCCCTCAGGGTTTTGACCTCTGTTCTCGGGTTAAAATTAGTCAAGGCTTGTAATACCAACATGGTGCCTGGGACACAGTAGGCGTTCGATAAATATTGGTTAAGAGTGAATAAAGGTTAAGTCAAAATCTGGCAATAAACCCTGAAGAGCACCTAAGGGTTCTCTAAAATGAATACTTTACCTAAATCAGGCTTTCTCAACCACGGTGCTATTGGCACTGGGGCCAGATACTTCTCTGTTGCGTGGGGCTGCCCTGCACACTATAGCATGTTTAGCAGCATCCCTGGCCTCCACCTACCAGATGCCAGTAGCATTCCTTTCCTCTCCCCACAATTATAACAACCAAAAATATCTCCAGGCCAGGCACGATGGCTCACACCTGTAATCCTAACACTTTGGGAGGCCGAGGCGGGTGTATCGCCTGAGTTCAGGAGTTCAAGACCAGCCTGGCCAACATGGTGAAACCCCTGTCTCTACTAAAAATACAAAAATTCACTGGGTGTGGTGGCAGGTGCCTGTAATCCCAGCTACTCAGGAGGCTGAGGCAGAAGAATCGCTTGAATCCAGGAGGTGGAGTTTGCAGTGAGCCGGGATCGTGCCATTACACTCCAGTCTGGGCAACAAGAGTGAGACTTTGTCTCAAAAAAAAAAAAAAAATCTCCAGATATTGCCAGCAATGTACTTGAACAGCAAGTTACAGGTTAACTCAGTGCCATGAGTACTTTGCTGTAGTCTGTTGGTGGGCAGTCAGCCGCAGGTAGAGAACCCAGAAAGAGGTACCTAAATCCCCCCGCTACCTCTCATGCTCTGCTGTATCAGTCCTGGGGAGGAACCAGGAGGAGAGGAGTTTCACGCAAAATAGCCCCCCATTTAAGACTCACTCACCTAAATTTACCTGTCTCCTTCCCACCCCAGCCCCCGCATTTCCAGGTCACACTGTGAGCCTCCTCTTCAGTGGAGAACAGGGATGTTCACCCCAGGATGGGCATCCATCCTCCTCCTCCTTGGACAGCGGTCACTTTGTGGCTGCTTTTGAGGCCTTTGGGATTTAGTCTTCGGCCTGGTTGCTTCTTTGGTTAATGTTTACAGAAGCACTGCGCAAGACTGGACACGCTGGCAGCTTCTCACACCTCCAGCCCACCTGTTGGAAAAGGGCTGGAGGAATAGTCCCCTCCTCTCCAGGGATGCCAGCCTGGCCCATGTGTCCACAGGTACAAGGAGGACACTGTCTCACCCAGGTCTTGGATGGAATCAGTAATTAAAGCAACCGGGGGGTTCTGGAGCAGCTGTTCATTTTGTTGAACAAGAGTAGCTGGGGGGCCCACTGACCCAGGCAAGTAGTTCTCAAACTTGAGTGAGCCCGAGAACCTCCTGGAGGGCCTGTTAAGCTCTTGGACCCAGCCCCAGAGTTACGGACTCAGAAGGTCTGGGCCAGGGGTCTGAGAATTTATGTGTTATGTGGTGCTGCTGCTCCTGGCCTAGGGTCTGCACTTTGTGAACACTCATCTGGCCTCTGGTGAAGACTCCAACTCCCTTCCTCTATCCAGTTTCTCCCCAAGGCAGATAAAGGAGGATGGGAGGTTAGGGGGTGTTTAGGAACCCATCTCCTCTGCTCTTTCTGGATTCTCTACCTGTCCACCAACAGACCACAGCAAAGTCCTCATGGCATTGGGTCACATTGTAACTTGCTCTGCAAGTATGAGGCTGGTTCGATAAATTTATATCCCTACCAGCTTCTTCTTTTTATAATTATTTTTCTTGTCCCTTTGATAATGTGGTGCATTCAGATGGGTCTCCCAGTCATTAGAGTGAATTAGTGAAATCCCTCTTTATGGGTTTTTGTTTGTTGGAGCTTAACAGAGTTGGTTTAAATCACCAGCCGTCAGAATTGCCTTCTCCAGCAAGTGCTTGGATAATGCTTCATTATAAGCAGGCTTAGCTGCTGCGACAGATATAGATTAGAACAATTTGCTTCTCTGCTGATGGGGAAACTGTGACATGACATTTTGGTGGCTGTGGTACAGAGCTGTTTTCCAGAAGGGAAAAGCCTCTTGTACTTTTGCATCTACCGAATAATTTAGCTGTGTATGCTTACATGCTGCTACGGGTCTAGGGGTGGGAAGTGTGCCGAACCCCTATCAACTCCAGTGGGGATGGCACCAGGTTCAAGCAGCCAAAGAAGGGACCCAGAGCCAGCAAATGAGACACACGGTTTTACTGGGGGCTTACATACAGTGGAGAGAGTCCAGCAGTGGTGTGCTGGGCAGAGGAGCTGCAACAACTTGCTAAAGGCATGCAGCTTATACAGCATATTCACTTAGCACCCTCCCCTTAACAACCTCTGCCTGGCAACCTTCATTCAACCCACACTTGGAACCTCCATCCCCTGTATAGCCTGTGTTCCATGGGACAGGATGGGGGCTCAGATGTTCCGCAGAGACAAGGAATGAACCTCCGGGATGACCACTCCCAGATTCCCTAGCTCAGGACACACTTCAGGTACATCTGCCATACAAGGTGATTTTCGGGGTAGGCTTAAGGTATTGCTGTCAGATGCATTTGCCATCAGGGAGGGAGCTGCTTTCTCAGAGTTGGGTGACCCACTTATCCCAATTTGCTTGGGACTTTTCTGGTTTCAGCAGTGACAGTTTCCGGTCTCAGAAGCCTTAGTTCCACCTAACCGAGACAGTGGAGTCAGCCTAGCTCAGAGGAGGATGCTGGCTGGAAACTCCAAGCAGGCAGATCTCAGAAGTCTCAAGATACCAACAATTGCCACCCCGTTTTGAGTACTTACATGCCAGATGCTTAATCCTCGTGTCTCACATTGTATTAGTCCGTTCTTGCATTGCTATCAAGAACTACCTGAGACTGGGTCATTTCTAAAGAAAAGAGGTTTAATTGACTCACAGTTCTGCAGGCCCTACAGGAAGCATGGCTGGGGAAGCCTCAGGAAACTTACAGTCGTGGCAGAAGGCAAAGGGGAAGCAGGCACAGTCTTACATGGCTGGAGAAGGAAGAGAGCCAAGGGGAAGGTGCTACGCACTTTTAAACCGCCAGATCTTGTGAGAACTCACTCACTATCACGAGAACAGCAAGGGGGAAATTCATCCCCATGATCCAAGCACCTGCCTACCAGGCCTCTCTTCCAACACTGGGGATTACAAGTCAACAGGAGATTTGGGCAGAGACACAAATTCAAACCATATCACATATCATCCTTCAAATAGTGCAAAGTCGTGCTATTATCACCATTTTACAGGCCAGGAAACTGAAGTTGGCGGAGATTCCTCTAGCTGGCAGAATGATTCTGGCCACTACACAGCCAGGTCACCAACCTAGGTCTGTCTTCTTCAAAGCCCATGGTTTTAGGCAGCACCTCCTAGGGTGGGGTGAAGAGAGAGGCTTTTTTTTTTTTTTTTTTTTTTTTTTTTTTTAGACAGAGTTTCACTCTTGTTGCCCAGGCTGGAGTGCAATGGTGCAATCTCGGCTCACTGCAACCTCCGCCTCCTGGGTTCAAGCGATTCTCCTGCCTCAGGCTCCCCGAGTAGCTGGGATTATAGGCATGTGCCACCATGCCTGGCTAATCTTGTATTTTTAGTAGAGACAGGGTTTCTCCATGTTGGTCAGGCTGTTCTTGAACTCCCGACCTCAGGTGATCTGTCTGCCTTGGCCTCCTGGAGTGGTGAGATTACAGGTGTGAGCCACCATGCCTGGCTGGGAGAGGCTTCTTAAAATGCAGATTGGTGGACCTAGAGCTTCTGCTACAATATATCAGGGGTAAGCTCCAAGAATTTGCATTTGTCACAAGTTTCCAGGTGATGCTGATGCTAGTGGCCCAGGGACCACACTTTGGGGACACTTAAGTACTACCCCACTTGGGCTGTGTGAGTTGCCACCTTTGCCGCACTGAGGACCTGAAGTTTAGGAGGCATCTCCCTATCATGAGCATTCCTAAAGGGTGGGATTTGTGCAGTACTGTCATGAAGACTGGGGGCTCTTGGGCTGTGTCTTGGGCTCAAGACCGGGCATGAGTTAAGCTCCTTGAGACAGGGACAAAGTCCCTCTTGATCCCAGGTGAACCTTCCCCATCCCCCCAGAGCACAGCCTGGAACTCAGTAGGCTCTCAGCAGAAATTGTGGAATGAATGGAATTCTCCCTGTCTCTGGCTCCTAGTGTGTGTTTGTTAGTTTGTTTTTAGTTAGTCTCCTGCTCCTAGTTTTTTGTTTTGTTTTGTTTTGTTTTGTTTTGTTTTGTTTTGTTTTAGTTAGCCCAAGACAAAGCTGGATTCTTGCTCGGTGACACTCATGCCATGCGAAGTGGTCTCTCTTGAGACCAAGGCGTGGAGTCCATGGGCACATGGCAGTGCAGGCACCTGGCGCTGGTGTCCCAGACCCTGGAAAAGTCAGTGTCCTTAGGCAAAGCAATTGCACCTGGAGTCTTGTAGCGACCTGTGTGCAGTAGGGCTGGGGAAGCCTTGAGAGGAGCTGGAAGGGGGAATTTCCAAAGCAGTTGTCAGGAGTGGAATCACAGCATTTACAAAACCCCGACAGAGCTGGAGCGGGACCTGCCACATATTAGCTCTGTGACCTTGGGTGAGTTTTTTCAAATTCTCTGAGCCTAGTGAAGATCATGACTAGGAGGGACCTGGGATGATACAGAGATTGTGTTTGGGACATAGTAAGCACTAAATAAATGTGAACTGGTATTTTTATGTATCATCATTATTCTTCACTGCTTCACCAGCTCTGAGCCTCAGTTCCTCTATCTGTGAATGGGAGTAAAATTCCTTCTCTGTAGGAAGGGTCAGTTATGTGAACCAATGTGTGCAAAGTGTTGTGCACAAAGCCTGGGTCCTAGAAAGTCCTCAAAAAATGTCAGCTGGCCTCAGTACCTATAACCTTTCTACATCAAAGTCTTTTGAGAATCTGATAAAAACTGTGGACTTGGAAAAAAATATATATATATGAGACAACATTTTCCACTTTGGGACAGGGAGTTTGGCTCTCTAAGCCATCTCTTGAATCAGATTTAGAATCTCTGCAGTGGAAGGGAACTCACTTAGGCTAGTGTCCACTGGTGAGTTCTCTGCATCCCCACATTCCCTCGTCCCAACCCGGACTCCCCTACATATGAAGCCCCCAGTGTCTTCACTACCAGGTTTCTCCACTGCATGCTGCTTTAGGGCACTCCCAGCAGGATGCAATTTATTGTAATTCACACAGGAATGTTTAAGAGACTGGCAAGAGCTTCCACTTTCACCTGCTTTCACGTTATTTATGTTTTAAAAGAGGCTGCCAGGGCTGGGAGCAATGAATGGCTCACGCCTGTAATCTCAGCACTTCAAGAGGCCGAGGTGGGAGGATCACACGAGGCCACAGTTCGAGACCAGCCTGGCCAACATGGTGAAACCCCATCTCTACTAAAAATACAAAAATTAGCTGGGCGTGGCGGTGCACTTCTGTGATCCCAGCTACTTGGGAGGCTGAAGCACAAGAATTGCTTGAACCCGGTTGTAGTGAGCCGAGATTGCGCCACTGCACTCCAGCCTGTGTGACAGAGTGAGACCCTTGTCTCAAAATAAAATAAAAATAAAAATAAATAAATAAAAGAGGGTGCCAGGAAAGGACAGAATCCAGCCAAAGGAATGTATTACAAATGGTGGAATTAGAGATAGTTCTATAGGTCACTCAGGCGAGGAGATGGCCTTTTAACCTTGATGAAATCTAGGACACTCTGGGGTTTTATGGGGGAGTAACATGAGGGGAAGTATTGGGAAGATAAGGGGATAAAAATCATCAGTTACCTAGCCTCTCTGCTCACCTTTAAGTTCAAAGAGTTCCTTTTCCATTGCTATCTCCGTAGGCAGCACTTTATGTTGTGTTTTTTATAATCAGAGGAAACCGATGGCACCATAAACTTCTAGAAAGTCAACCACCACCTTGGTTCCGTGTGGGAAAGTAAAATTTTATGTTTTCCATAAATACAAGATAAAGCATTTAAAGCCTATCCCTGAATTGGATAGATCATTTTAAAGTGAGTTTGTTGCATTTAGAAACCATGATCCCTATTGGCCCTACAACAAGGCAATTTTCATATCAGGCAGGTCCTGGCATCTGGGGAGACTGGCTGTTTTCTTTGCTGCCAGGGAAATCATTTCAAAATGGAAAAAAACCTGAATCCCAGCCCCCAGCAATCTTCAAAACAATACACATTCTTTAAAAAAAAAAAAAAAAAGAAAGCCAAACAACAAAACAATAGGTAACACAAAACCCAATACATTACTGTACACTAGAAAGGTTTTTTCTTTCCCAACTGAAGGGATGAAAGGGCATCATAATTTTGTTTTCAAATGTGTTTAAGAACCTGTTATTAAAACGGAATTAAACCCAAGTCCCAGGGCAGCCGCTCTGCGACTACCGGGAGATAATCTTGATAATGCGATTAGGGCCTGCTTCAGCGGGGCTAGGAGGGGAAGAGAAGGCAAGATGCCCAGGCAGGAGCTCTACTGAGTCACCTGCAACTGCCCGTGCCCGAACACAGATGCCTCGATCTCCCCATAACTGGGCAATGGACCCCTGCTCTTGGGAGCTAGTAGGGGCCTGAAACAATAAGACGAATAATCACATGTATTGATGGCTGTCTATAAGCTGTGCTAAACTTTCACATGTATTTTCTCATATCTATCCTGCAACGCAGATACTATCATAGACACACCTGCACACACACCCATGTTCAGACCAGTGCAGAAATCATCAATGCTGATGCTGTCTTGATGGACAATTTTGAAATTTCCTTCATCACAGATCTTTTGTACCCATTGGAGTTCTTAAAATATTGCTTGAAAATATTCTTTATCTCTCCAAGTTTCTCTCTCTCTCTCTCTTTTTTTTTTCTTTTTTTTTTTTTTTTTGGCTTCGCTGAAGCCACACAGCTGATCAGCAGCAGAGCTGGGATTCAAACCCAGGTCTGCCGATGGTTGAGCCTTGCCTTTCACTGCTATGATCGGTCTACAGGACTGTGTGGTTTGGTACTTAACTGCAAACGACTCAGATCTCTTGGAAAACTTTTATGTACTAGCAATCCCCACTCCCACTCCACAGCGAAATAACCAGGCGGCTGTGATTGCTGCTGAAATCGTGGCCAACGACGAACAGAAAGTGGCTGTGCAAGTAAGATCCTCCTCATTTATGTTACATTTTATTCTTTGCTTTTTTATCCATCTGGAAAGCAATGCCCACTCTGCACCTCTATCTAATGGGCCTGTTCACCAGCAGGCTGTGACAGCCACATCCTCCACAGCACTGTACTTTCACCGGAGACATCTGAAGTCGCAGAATAACGTCACTGATTAAGAGGCCAGAGGAAAGAAGGAAGTAAGTGTTCATTGAGATTGGACTCTGTGCCGGGCCCTGTATTAGGCATTTTACTTAAGAGATCTCATTGAAATGTCACAAAAATTCTGTGAGGGAGATGGTGATGTTCTCCCCATTTGTAGATAGGAGAACTGAGACTGGAGAAGCTGAGCAATTCTTGGGCCAACAGGAAAGGATGATGTTACTTGCTAGAGGTCAGAGGCAGTGAATAAAGGCTATGAGGACAGACCTACTCTCTGATAATTCCATCTGAGCGGTCTCTAGCCCTTCCTGCCCAGTTGAGCCATCTCTGTTTTCTCATGGATGGTCTCCTGAGGCCCCTTGGACCTGTGGCCAATTGAACATTATTCTGGGTTAAGAGCAGAGCTTGGCAAACTTTCCCCACAATGGGCCAGATAGTAACTATTTTAGGCTTTGTGCAACATATGGTCTCTGTTGCACTATTCAACGCTGCCGTTGTGACAGGAAAGCAGCTGTAGACAATATGTAAATGAATGGATTTGGCTATGTTCCAATAAAACTTTATTTACAAGAACAGGTGGTGGGCCGTAGTTTGCTGATTCTGGTTAAGAGCATAGTTGCTGGCCAGGCTCAGTGACTCACACCTGTAATCCCAGCACTTTGGGACTGGGGGACGGGGCGGGGGGTGAGAGGGAGGGGAGGGAGGTCAGGGGTTTGAGGTCAGGGGTTTGAGACCAGCCTGGCCAACATGGCAAAACCCCCATCTCTACTGAAAATGCAAAAATTAGCTGAGCATGGTGGCACATACCTATAATCCTAGCTGCTTGGGTGGCTGAGGCATGAGGATCACTTGAATCTGGGAGGCAGAGGTTACAGTGAGCCGAGATCACACCACTGTACTCCAGCCTGGGCAACAGAGCGAGACTCTGTTTCAAAAATAAAAGCGTGGTTGCTGAAGTCACATAGGCCTGGGGTAGAATCATAGCGTCATCATCTGTTAGCTGTGTGATCTTGAGAAACACTTTTTAGATTCTGAGAAATGTTCCTTATACCATGAACCTCGGTCTCTTCATCCATAAAGTGGGTCTGTAGTCACACCTACCTCATCTGAGGTGTCTGTGTGCCCTGGGTTAGGAAGGAGGCAAGAGGAGGCTCCCAGGGGAGTGGTCAACTCCATCAGCTTCATTATTTCCTCTCTCCCAGGGGCAGGCTTTAGCCAGTGGCCGGCAGGACTGGACAGCAGCTGTGTCCTTTGAGCGATTGCCCTGTTACTAGGTGTCAGTGTGGGCACAGGTCCAAAGGAGGCTGCTGGGACCATCCACAGTGTCGGGGAAGTGGGTTGCTGACACCATAGGCCAGGGTGGTTTACTTGATGCTAAGCCCCAAAGAGTGGGCAGAGACACCCCATGAAGCTTCTCACTTCCAGTCTGAGCATGTTTGGGTCGGCTCCATCCCTTGTCTTCGGGACTAAACAGGAGGCCGATGTTAGGCTGTGGGAGGACGAAGTTCAGCTAACACATCAGGTCCCAGGCACCATTCCTAGCAGCTCCTCCCTCCAAACCATGAGTATTTTGGTTCTTAAAAGCTAAGTACATTTCTGTTTTATATGATATGATTATCTTTACCTCTGACCAATACTGGTCTTTCTTGATATCTTTCTTTTAATGGGGTGTGTGTGAGTGTGCGTGTGTATATATGTATATGAGTATGTTTGCCTGTGTGTGTGTATGTGTGCATGTGTATATGTATGAGTGTGTGTTGGGGAAGGGAGGGAGGTAATTCACAAGAAACACCTCTCTCTCCTAAACTTCTCATTTTTCTAAGAAAGATACTATTTACTGATCACCTGCCATGTGCCAAGTACTAACCGGAGTGCTTTTCATCCATTATTGCCAGTACTTACATATATAAGTAAATATATAATATATATATATATTTTAGAGAGGAGGGATCTCACTGTGTTGCCCAGGGTGGAGTTCAGTGGCACAATCATAGCTCACTGCAGCCTTGGCCTCCTGGGCTCAAGCGATCTTCCTACCTCAGCCTCCTGAGTAGCTGGAACAACAGGCGTGCATCACCATGCCTGGCCAGTTTTAAAATTCTTTTTTTCCCTGCAGGCAGAATCTCACCATGTTGCCCAGGCTGGTCTCAAACTCCAGGGCTCAAGCAATCCTCCTGCCTTTGCCTCCCAAAGTGCCAGTATTACAGGCACACCCAGCAATATGTGTATATCTTTTAAGTAGTACATGGGAGGCATTCTTACTCCTATTTTGCATATGATGAAACTGAAGACAGGAAGGGAACCTGGTTCTCCGGGGCCACACAGGCAAGAGAGGGAGAGTCAGGAGCCAAGCCCAGACCGACCTAACACAGAAGCACTTTTTTCCTTTCTCGATTGCCAGCTATCGCTTCTCTCTTTAACCCATCCTCTGCAGAGTCAGTGTTCAGAGGTGTCTTTCTAGTACATATTTTGGAGCAGAGTTTGATATTCCCTGTCAAGTTAAAAGGACACCAACATATTTCCTATCCTCATATTAAAAGCCAGTGAGTTATACCCATTAGGATGGCTGCTATAAAAAACAAAACAAAACAAAACAAAAAACAAACAACAAAAAAACAGATAAACAGAGAAATCACAAGTGCCAGTGAGGAAACACTGGAATCTTTGTGCACTGTTGGTGGGAAAGGAAAATGATGCAGTCATTACCAATGACAGGATGATTCCTCAAAAATTTTGAAAATAGGATTACCTTATGATCCAGCAATTCTGCTTCTAGTTATGTACCCAAAAGAATGGAAAGCAGGGTCTTAAAAAGATATTTGTACACCAACTTCATACTAGTGTTATTTTCAAAAGCCAAAAAAAGTTGGAAACAACCCAAGTGTCCATCAACAAATGAGTGGATCAGCAAAATGTGTTCTATCCACACAGTGGCATATTATTCAGCCTTGAAAAGGAAGAAAATGTTGACACATGCTACCAGATGGGTCAACCTTAAGGATAGTATGCTAAGTGAAATAAGCATCCCAAAAAGACAAATATTTTATGATTCCACCCATGTGAGGTAATTAGAGTAGTCAGATTTATAAAAACAGAAAGTAGAGCTGACTGGCCAGGCATGGTGGCTCATGCCTGTAATCCAAGCACTTTGGGAGGCCGAGGTGGGCAGATCATCTGAGGTCAGGAGTTCAAGGTCAGCCTGCCCAACATGGCAAAAAGGTGTCTCTACTAAAACTACAAAAATTAGCTGGGCATGGTGGTGGGCACCTGTAGTCCCAGCTACTCGGGAGGCTGAGGCATGAGAATTGCTTAAACCTGGGAGGCAGAGGTTGCAGTGAGCCAAGATCGTGCCACTGCACTCCACCCTGGGTGACAGAGTGAGAGACTCTGCCTCAAAAGGAAGTAGAATGGCAGTTGCCAGGGGCGACCATGTTGATATTGGTTTGACCAATCTTTTGCTTTAGTGAAAAAAACAATTTAGTGATTCCTACCTGATTATGCATCAGAATCTTCTAGTAAGCTCATTCAAAATTGGTCACTGTGACAAGTACAAGATCTCAACCCTACTCCAGATTTCCGCTGGCAGTGGAGCCCAGGGATCCTTTTCTTTTTCTTTTCTTTCTTTTTTTTTTCTGAAACGGACTGTCACCCAGGCTGGAGTGCATTGGTGCAATCTCGGCTCACTGCAAGCTCCACCTCCTGGGTTCACGCTATTCTCCTGCCTCAGCCTCCCGAATAGCTGGGACTACAGGCACCCGCCACCACGCCTGCCTAATGTTTTTTGTATTTTTAGTAGAGACGGGGTTTCACCGTGTTAGCCAGGATGGTCTCGATCTCATGACCTCATGATCTGCCCGCCTTGGCCTCCCAAAGTGCTGGGATTACAGGCGTGAGCCACCGCGCCTGGCTGGATGCGTATTTTTATTTGGCTCCTCTGCTGGTTCTAATGCAACCGACCCAGTGTTTGAGAACGAACAACACAAATGATCCTTCTGCCCAGGCATGGGACTGGTTCTATATTTTTACATTTGGGGCTGTCCATGTACCCCTCTTTATTCTGCTGCCCCAACAAAGATGGCCCTTTCCACTTAGATACCTGTGACCAACCTCATCTTGTGTCACACCACCAGCATCCAGCCAGATCCTGCGGACAATGGGGTATTCAAACAAACAGGAGATCCATGGACACTGAGCAGACCTCTCTGTCCTCTTCTAGCAATCTTTAAATATGTCTGGAGGCTGCCTTTTTTTTTTTTTATTACTGCTGTTGCACTGAAAATGTGTTATCACTGTTTGCTGTGCAACCTTTTCATCCCATGGACTAATTTGGCATCAAAGGAATGACATTTATCGACTCTGCTGATAGAGTGATTGATGAGTAAGTCATGCAATGGTTTCAGTCCCCATCAAAATCAATTATTTAAGGGCTATACATTTATATTTGCTGTCAAGAAGCCTGACGTCACCAGAGTCAACCTTCAGGTGCGTGTTAGGGGCTGGGGTGGGTGTGGGGAGAAAGAATGGTGGTGTGGTTGAGGGCACAGGTTCTGTAGGCCAACTCCAGGCCTGGAATCAGGGCCAGAACCTCTCAGTGTATCCATTTCCCTGATATGAAAAGTGGAGGTGATAACCATCTTTACCTCCTAACGATTCAGCTAGAGGAAAGCCCACTGTCAAGCCTGAATCCTCACCATTATCATCACAGCTCTCCATAGCCTAGTTGTTCTGTTAAAGCACACAGCTGCCTAGTTCGGGACAAAGTCAGCCCCTCCCTACTAAAGGCTGAAGTGCACCACCAGTGTCCAAGGGTGTCATTTTCCTTTGGCAGTTTGGAGGCTACAAGAAGAAGCTTTGCTCAAAAAAAAAAAAAAATAACATACAGAAAGGTCAGGAGATGGATAACAATGTCTTTGGAGATAAGTTGAGCTGAGACCTCAGCCATCTCATCCTTGGAATTTTTTTAAAAAAAAGCTTTACAGAGAAGCATATATTTTTTATTAACAGCACAGCAATATCTATAATGAAGGAGAGGGCCTGCCGAAAGAATAGAGCCTCCTACCCCAACTTCTGGCCCCCTTTCCCTGCCATCTCAGGGAGGATCCGTGTATCTACCAGAGGAGATCTCGTGTGTGGTTGTTATAGAAGTGATTGAATGTGGGAAAAAGCATTATGGTCTTGTTGGGTGAGACAGTATCAGCAGGATTTGTAGAGGGTTTTGTTTTCTTCTCCTCACCCCCTTTCCCTCTTCTTTGTAATGTCTGTGTTTACGTGAATAGGACTTGCATGTGCTTTTCTATAATAAAGAAGTTATTAACTGGATTAAAAAGAAGGGAAAGGTTTTCAAGGAGGAAAACCAAAAGATTCAGAATTTGAGGAGTTGCATGTAATTAAAATATTCATTTCCTGTGGCTGCCAGAACAAATTCCTACAAACTGAATCACTTAAGGCAACAGAACGTTACTGTGTCTGTTGAGAAAGCTGGAAGTACAAGATCCAGGTGTCCACAAGGATACACGCCCTCTGAAGCCTCCGGGGGAGGATCCTTCCTTGCCTCTTTCAGCTTCTGGTGGCTCCAGACGCTCCTTGGCTTGTAGCAACGTCACTCCAGTCCCTTTCTCCTTTTCACGGGGCCTTCTCCGTGCCTCTGAGTCCTCTCCTCTTCTTTTTTTATTTTTTGAGACAGAGTCTCACTCTGTCACCAAGCTGGAGTGCAGTGGCATGATCTTGACTCACTGCAACCTCAGCCTCCTGGGTTCAAGCGACTCTCCTGCCTCAGCCTCCCGATTAGCTGGGACTACAGGCGTGTGCCACCACACCCAGCTAATTTTTGTAGTTTTAGTAGAGATGGGGTTTCACCGTGTTGGCCAGGATGGTCTCGATCTCTTGACCTCGTGATCCGCCCACTTCGGCCTCCCAACCTCTCCTCCTCTTATAAGAGAACCAACCGTTGAATTTAAGGCCCACCCTGGATCCAGGAAGACGTCATCTCAAGGTTCTGAACTAATCCCATCTGCAGAGATGCTTTTCCAAATAAGGTTTCCATTCTGAGATTCCAGATGGATGTGAATTTTGTGTGGACACCATTGAACACACTCTGGCTGTTTACTCCATCTGCCAGCTGGGATACTCACAGGACAGATGAGAAAAGTGAAGCGTAAGGAGCCCTGGCTGTCCATGGAAATAGAACAGGGTCCATCAGCATCCTCAGCGCACATGGTTTTCAGCTCTCCTTGAAGGCGCAGACCTCCAGAAGGGTTCACGTCGCCTTGTTGAGGGGACTAGAAGGTGAATATGCATTGGGTTCCCTTTTAGCCAAGCATCAGTTTGCCTCCAACCTCTTGAGCACACAGAAGTTGAGAAAAATTGTTGTTTTAGCAAGAACACTAGAGGACTGTGCCGTTCTCTGAACCCCATTCATCTGATAATGCATTTGAGGGTATGAATTAATCCACGACACAGGAACACTGAGTAAGTTGTGCTTTGCCAGTCAGGCTGCCTGTGTTTTATCTGAACCAAACATCTGACTTTAACCCCAGGCAGATTTCTCTTCAGGTTGTAATTATTCTGGAACAAACAGAGAAGTTGGGAAGGGGCATCCCAGTGGGAACAATGATACCCACTGTGTGGAAGGATTCCCACTGGAAATTTTCAAAATACAGTGTCCTGAAGTTGACCCAGATAACTGCTGGCTGCAATCCAGCTTACCCTCTTTTATGTAGATGAGTTCTCAAAAAAAAAAGAATGAAAATAATTTCATTTTCAGATTAGATACCATTCTATACAACTCTGAGTGATCAAATTGCTCCTTGAAGCCAAACCAGAACAAAACCCAGATTCTCTACACTTAACACCTTAAATCCATCTTCTTCATCTTCCTTCTGAAAATCAAAATCCTTTAAGCTCCAGGCGCAGGAATAAACACTGATGTGACCGTTGCTCAGATAGGAAGATTACCAGGGAAAAAAACACCAATTCTGAGATTACTTTCAAATGCTATGATTGTATGGCTCCAAAGGGACTCTTCTATACCTCTAAATAAATTCTTCCAACATTAACAAGAAGGAAAATCAGAGTGAAATGAAAGTCTCCAAGAAACCTGGGAACTTCATATGTAATTTTCTTTCTTGCAAATAGAAGGCCCTTGAATCAAAACTTTTCATGCAGGCCCCTTTCACTCTGGCCTGGTCTGTGGGAACCTATTCTGCTTCAGAAGTTTATTGAACTGAACGTCCCTGGGTGAGTCCATCAGTGGTTCATGGCTGTCCTTTGTCCCAGCTTTCCAGTCCTATGTGAAGTGGCAGGAAAAGGAATTTGGGCCCGTATCTCAGATGAGGAAGCTGAGGTCTAAAGGCACAAAGCGACCTCAGAACGTCTCCTCACCCAAGTGCTGAGTTCTTTCTTGGGAGTAGCCAGTGGACTTGAAAAAGGGTCGATTTTGCCCCTCTCCCAGAGCCCACCTGGGGAAAGGGCCGAATCCCTTCTTCCTGTTTGTCCTCCTCCTTCCCCACCTGTCCCTCCCCACTTCCTCTCTCTTCTTCTCTGTAAAGCAGGAGGTGTTGCCTCCTCCCCTCCCTGCTAGGATGTTGATGCTGCTTTAAAAATCTGTCAGCAGCTGCTCCCCAGGTCTCCGTAAGGTGATAGTTTGTCACAGGAATTCAGACTGTAAACGTCATCTCCCCGTCTGCGACATGCATCTGAGAGCTCCTATGTTTGAAAAAATAATGGAATAGGTGCATGCTAATGGCATGAAGCCGGCTGCAGCTCACGCAGCTTGACATCAATTTGTAACTGCAATCTGTTATATATTGAAAAGGAGTTTGCGTTTGGAATTCTCTTCTCCCAGAGCAGTACATAGAATAGAAACCATGCAGAGACCCCGGAGACCCTTTCAGACAGAGAACATTTATCATGGCCTTGGACAAAGGGGGATTTTCAAAGGTTTATGCTATTCGTAAACATCTTTTAACCCATTGTTATCAAGGTGTTTCTTCTATTGCTTGGAAATGATGGGAAACTGAAGAGACAAAGTGGGACCTTTATTCAAGGCTAGGAGTTGGCCTGGGGTGCAGCCACCATCCACCTCCACCCCAACTTGGGAAGCCCTTGCTCTCTTCTGTGAGAGGATGGATTTTGTTAGCATCTCCAGTCTGCTGAAAAGGGGCCATCCGGGGCTCTGGAGCTCTCCTGTGAGCTGGCTGAGTGCTCTGGGTTGCTATTAGGAGCCAGTAGGTAAAGGTCTGGGGAGGCTGCCAAACATCCCACAATGAACAAGACAGTCTCCCCCCAACAAGGAACTATCTGACCCCAAATGTCCACAGTGCCAAGGTTGAAAAACCCTGCTGTAATTCAACCCTTTTGATTTTCAAATAATAGAACCAAGAGCTGAGCGCGGTGGCTCACACCTCTAATCCCAGCACTTTGTGAGGCTGAGCGGGGAGGATTGTTTGAGGTCAGGAGTTTGAGAACAGCCTAGGCAACATAACAAGACCCTGTCTCTACACAAAAATGTTTAAAAATTAGCCAGGTACAGTGGTGTGCACCTATAGTCCCAGCTACTCAGGAGGCTGGGGTGGGAGGATCGCTTGAGCCCAAGAGTTTGAGGCTGCAGTGAGCCAAGATTGCATCATTGCATTCCAGCCTTGGTGACAAAATGACAGCCTGTCTCTAAGAAACAAACAAACAAAAAACAAATAATAAAACCGAGGCCCTGTGAACCTCGTCTCCAATACTAAAACCTCTCCCAGCTGAAACCATCCTTTGTATGTGTGTTTTAAAATAGTTCAGTGCCGTGAGAATTAATGAACAACTGACCAACTTTTCCTGGGTACCGCCAATCTAGCAGAAGCTACCAAGAAGTACAGATCTGCCCTCAAGATTACCATTGACTTGAGGAGTCATCTTAAAAAGAGAACAGCCATATAAGATGCCATCCCTTGTACAATGGCAAACTGGTGGCCCCTAGCTGATCTGGTCTATGTAGATATTTTATTTGGCCCGTGAGTTTTCTCCCTTCTCTTTCCTCCCCTGCCCTTCCCTTCCCTTTTTCCTTCCCTTCCCTTTTTCCTTCCCTTCTTCCTTCCCTTTATCCTTCCCTTCTTCCTTCCCTTTTTCCTTCCCTTCTTCCTTCCCTTTTTCCTTCCCTTCTTCCTTCCCTTTTTCCTTCCCTTCTTCCTTCCCTTTTTCCTTCCCTTCTTCCTTCCCTTTTTCCTTCCCTTCTTCCTTCCCTTTTTCCTTCCCTTCTTCCTTCCCTTTTTCCTTCCCTTCTTCCTTCCCTTTTTCCTTCCCTTCTTCCTTCCCTTTTTTCTCTCTTTCCTACTTTTAGGCAAAAACTTAGACTCTCTAGTATACTATAAGTTTCTCTCCCCACAAGATAGTTCATCTTTACTAGCCCCAGAGGTGCAAGCCCAGCTCCTGAAGGCATTTGTGTTTGTGTCCTTCTAGTCAAAGGCAGAGGTATTCAAGCTTGAGCGAGCCTCAGAGGCACCTGGAAGCCTTGTTAAAAACAGGTTGCTAGGTCCCACCCTAGAGCTTCTGCTTCATTCTGCTTCAGTAGGTCTGAGGTGGGGCCTGCTGATTTACGTTCCTAACACGTACCTAGGTGATGCTGCTGCCACTGCTCCAGGGGCTACACTTTGAGAACTCAAGGATTCTCAAATGATAGTATGCATCAGAGTTACCTGGGGAGCAGGTGAAAACCCTGGATACCATGACCTCATCCCCTCTGATTCTGATTCAGTAGATCTGGGGAGGGGCCTGGGCATCCCTACTTTGAACAGGCCCTCCAAATGACCCCAATTCATACTAAGAGTTTGAGAATCATTGCTCTTAAGAGTCAAATAAGTGGTATAGGCCAGTGCATGTGGATTTGAATCTCTCATTAAAACACAGATGCTGATTCAGTAGGTCTGGGCTCAAGGCCTGAGATTCTGCATTTCTGGTAAGCTCTCAGGTGACGCCTGTGCAGCTGGTCCAGGTGCCACACTTTGAATAGCAAGGGATAGTCCAGTGTTTCTCGACAAGGGGTGACTTACCTTCTGAGGAACATCTGACAATGTCTGAAAACATTTTTAGTTATCACAGCGGGAGGGTGGGGAAAATTCTACTGGCATCCGGTGGGTAGAGGCCGTAGATGATGTCAAACATCCCACAGTGCACAGGAAAAACAAAAGATTCAATCCCAAAATTGGAGTAGTGCTGAGGTTGAGAGGTCCTATGGTAGACAAAGGCATTGAGAAGTTGCCTAATCACAGATGTTGAGCCAGGGTGGTCAGTGAAGGCTTCCTGGAGGAGGGGGTACTTAAATGAGGGCTGTTGTCCAATATTTGGTTTATCTAGGGTCTCCCTTCTCCACAGCACATGCTGCTATCTAATATATATTTAACTTACATGTCTTACTTACAGCATTTCCCCTGCTAGAATGCAAACTTCAGAAGGGTTAGAACATCCGGTTGGTTCATTTAGGTATCCGCAGTACCAAGAACAGTGCCTGGCACATAGTAGGTGCTCAGTAAATAGTAAATGAATGAGTGAATGGCAGAGTCTTTGGAGAAACAGGAGGCTGGTGCTGGGTGACATACTGGGGGAGATGGCAAAATTATTTGTGTCATCATTCTTTCACTCCCCCTTTCACAAAACATATTAAAGACCTGCTTTGCACCAGCTCCCTAGGCACAAACCCTTGATCTGTTCTTCATCAAGGCTATGAGATAGGCCCACCACTTATTTATTGCTTTTCAGACATTTAGAGAAGGGCAGTAGAATTTCTCCCCATGGGCAAAGGGCCCATCCTTTTTTTTTTTAAGGACTGTTTGAAACATCCTAATTTTATGATGCCAGGAAAGGAATCTCTGTATATCACAAAGAAAAATAAAAATGAATATAAATGTTTATATCTCTTTTCAATTCACTGCTTTTCTTTTTTAACCTCATTTCCATCCAGAAAGTTCTTGCCCCATATTTTCTGAAAATTGGAAAACCAGACCCTTAATTTATGTGTCTGCATTTGCTAGAGTGAGCGGAGGAGTGTGGATCCAAAGGGCCTCTTTTTAGAACATTCCATTTTCCCATTAGCACAAGCCTCTGAGGCACCTTTGTGCTACTCTCTTTAGAAAAGAGAATATTACAAAAACACGTTCTAATTATTGTTGGCCTTTCATTACTTTAGAGCTTCTGCACAGCCTAGAAATGAACATCCTTGCCTCAGAATTTTGTCCTTATTTTTTTTTTCTTTTGGGAGACGTGTCATCCGTACAGGGCTATTTATGAAGCCCAAGCTGGCGGAATTTGTCTAATGTGCGTGATGTAGAAGAGGCCAACACCATAATGAAAGGAGTACCTCTGAGCTCATTTGCATTCCCCCGGCTGATTGGGAAACAAAAGCCCACTCCGTGCTACACTTCATGGTTCACTTATTGTGGTTCATTTCCTCCAAATCGAGTGGTAGGTTAAAAAGAAAAGAAAAAGTCAAGTCTTTTCTGCAGTGTCCTCTGCCCGGCATTCACAGCTGGGTTTTAATGTGGACAGGTCGTTGTTGCATCCGGAGAAGGAAGAGTCTTTGAACATGATGTGGCCCAAGCCCTCCCTTTCGATAGGTCAATTCCATAACAGTCTGGCTCTTTCTCGAAGAGCTCCCAAGGCCGAGGATCATCGAAAGCTCGGTCATTTTAGATCCCGCCCAAAGAATCAGCTCTCTCCTCTCTGGCTGTGTCCAGTGTATCACCTGTCTGTATCCAGGCACTTAGGTGTGGGTGGAAGAATTGCTCTCTGACAAGTTTCAGCAGACACAGAATTTATCAAAGGCTGTCGGGGGCTCACGGAATCCAGAAGGTCGGAGAACCAGGTTCGGAGCAGCTACACAGCAGGAACAATGCCCAGACCCCATTGCAGGATTGCTTTGCGGAGACACCAGCACTGCCATTGCTGAGCACAGACACCAAAAAGTGTGGCCCTGACACCATGCACCAAGTGCCACCTCTAAGCTGCTGTCACTGCTGTCTCTGGGCACAGGATAGGGCTACCGTAGCCTTCTCTGAGATCTGTCTGATGCCCTCTTCTCTCAGCCACAAGCTTCTACCTCAGAATCTGGCTTAGGCACAGCCTGATTGTTGGATCCCAGCCCACGTGCAAAGGAGGCTGAGAACGTTTCTGGCTTTTAATTTGGAAAGATGTAGGCTTATAACATTGGGGAACTCCTGAAACAAAAATGGTGTTCAAAGATCAGCGTGGCCCAAAAGAATGACAGATGCACATTAGCCTAGGAAGGCCTTACATTGGTACATTATATCACAGTGAGCTGGAGGTTATAGGGCAGCAAGAGACGGAGACCCTTCAAAGGATTGCCACTGTCCCTGTGTCCCATCACAGGCTCAACTGCACTGAGATTTTACCAGCCCCCCTCCTCCAGTCCTTGACTGAAGGTGGATTCTGCAAGGAACTGACCAGGGCTGGCCCTGGATGGACACATAACCATGCCTACAACCCACAGAAAAGCTTCTTGGACACCCAGGTGATGGTTTCAAAGTGGCCCGTTGCACTGAGCCTGTTTCCTTCTTGGAAGCAACAGCCGTGGTCTTGTGATGATTTGATTGTTTTGAAATGGGAACAAGTGATGGCCTGAAGGACGGGCATGCACGATGTGAAGGCAGTTTGAAGAATGCCTGAAATTCAGAACATCAGGGAGGAAGCGTCCTTCGAGATCATCAGGGCCAGCCCCTGCATTTCACAGTAGGAGCAGCTGGAGAAGGCAGACGTGTTGTTGGATCCATCAGCTGCTGTTGGATCCATTGTGCTGCCTCAAGGATGCAGGCTGTGGAAACAGGGATGTGGAGATGCCTGAGTGACTTTGACAGAAACTTACCAGGAATTGACGTCGTTTAACATACTCATCAAACAAAATCTTTGCTGAATTCTTGGTGCCGGTCAACCCCTTCCCCTTCCCACCGTGTGCTTTCTCTTCCCAGACTAAGGAGTCTTAACACCTTAATGTTCAGAATCTCAAAGAAGGTCCTGAGGGTCATCAAGTCCAGGGATTCTCAAAGTCCTCAGTTCTCCTTTTTCAGATTCACCACTGGACTTTGGTTAGAAGCAAAGTTGCTGAATCACTCTGCAGTGATGCCCAGGGATGTGAGTTTTTACAAAAGCTTCTCAGGTTATTTGTAAGCACGTTGAAATTCAAGAACCCATAGATCTAATCCAAACTTCTCATCTTATGCATGGGGAAATGGAGACTCAGAAGAGAAGTACAGAAACTTGCTCAAAGGTGAACAGATGGCCACTAGCAGAGCTGAGGCTAGAATTTTCGTATTCATATTTCTAGTCCTTTATTTCTGACTCTGATCTTCTGGCTTCTCCAGCAGATCTTTTTTTTTTTTTTTGTATCTAAATTAGGTGACATTGAAAGTCAACAGCAGAACTGAAAGTGAGCCCTGTTTTATGCCAAGAAGATCTTTCCTGCAAAGTTGTGAGATGCGTTTGCTCTTAAACGCAGCTGTGGTCACCAAAAGAACCATGAACCAGCTATGTTGTGGATTTGATCAGTTTAGTGGACTCGTTGCTGAAAGCAAAGGTCACCCTGGGCTCCTGGAAGGAAGGGGCACTTTCTACATGCCAGATGAGTGCTTAGTGGCTTACACACCTCTCCTGTAATACTCTCCACCTTCTTCAGGGATACATGCTACCTTCCCCAGGTAGATTTTATTCATGCAACCCTAGACCTTGCCACTCACCAGGACGAGTTAGGCACTTCTAAGCTTAAGCAGAGGACTGAGGCCAAATGTCTTGACCACTTGTTCTTGGCTCACTCTGGGATGCTGCTATTGATGTTTCTTTGGCAGTGTAACTGGGTCCTGTAGCTGAAAGTAGACAGAGATTCAGTTTAAAAGGAAGATTAACTGGAAATCATTTTATCTCCAGATGTGCCCAGTGCAATTTTATCTTCTTTTCTTTTTTTTTTTTTAAAGACAGGGTCATTCTGTTGCCCAGGCTGGAGTGCAGTGGTGCAGTCATAGCTCACTGCAGCTGCGAACTCCTGAGTTAAAGCCATCTTCCCACCTCAGCCTCCTGAGCACCTGGGACTACAGACACGCGCCACCACACCCAGCTATTTTTATTTTATTTTATTTTTGTAGGGACAAGATCTCACTATGTTGCCCAGGTTGGTCAGGACAATTTTATCTTCAAGGCTCCCACATTCCCTCACTCTGAGGTGCCCTGTGCTGGCATTGAGGTCAGTCTCGTGGTGTTAGTTATTTAGATGTGACTACACTGTTTGCTGTGGCACATTGGGGCAGCTGGTTTGTTCCTCCTACCAAGGATGTCCTGGCTGCCTGGAGCAAGAGCCACAGGCTGCCACCAGGCCCCACTGCCTTCACACCAAGCGGGCAGCAGGATTGGGTTCTCTGACATTGAACTTGAAGTAGGATTGGGTTGAACTGACTGTTGAACTGGAAGTCAAGTTCTCAGAGTGCGTCTGGAATGCTCAGCATCAAGAGAGGGCCCGCAGGGCAACCCTCAGACATCTGGTAGGAAATGAGCTCCAGGGCACTTGGGGGTGTTCTCTTTGGCAATATTTCCCTCTTATTTTTACTGTTATTTTTTGCGATGTTTGTCCTTCTATTTGGAAGATTCTCCTGGGTCTTCCGTGCCTGTGTCCCCAGTGCCTGGACCAGTGTGTGGCATCCAGTCAAGGAGGGCAGGAGGCTGATATCCCCCACCTGCCTCTCCCCACTCCAATCTACCATCTCATTTCTTTGTTATGTCCTGTTTTCTCTTTTTTTGGCATGCCTATTACCCATCTCCATCATTAGAACTTACATTTCAGAGCTGAACTCAGTCTTCTCATAATTCCATGCCGGATACCCTGTAGATGCACAATAAATACTCTGGGGAATGGATGTTAAGTAAAAGTACGTGCTCAATAATTATTTGTTCATTGCTTGAGAAATGGGGACTTTGGGGGAATAGCCAAGGTTGTTCTCAGAGAACCTTCTGACCCTGTGTTTGATAGAATAGAGAGTCCCCTCTTGCCTTGTGGATTATTTTCATTTTCTTTTGCTCTGAGTGGCAGTGACTTTCCCTTTGGTCCTGCTCTACACCCCGAGTATGATTGGCTCCCTCCAAGTCTAAGCACAGGACATCTGAAAAAGGGGCCAAAATATAGGGGAGGTGAAGGAGACGCTCACTGGACGTGTTAGGAATGAAGGGGGAGAGTGACCAGCACCTGCAACTTGAGAATCCTCAGGAAAAGACCCAGGGATGAGATTTGGTTGTTCCTGGTTTTTTTCCGGTTTGAACGAGCTGTTTTCCCTCCTTGGATGCTGGCATTGATCCACTTTGAATCAGCTGTTGACTCCCTGCTGGGATTACCAAGCAAGATGATCTTTAATTACACTCCTTCCCCTGCCTGCAAGGCCAAGCTGAAATGATCTGTAATATTCTGTTGGATTCCCTCTATATGCAAAATGTCAGGTCCTTCTTGTCTCACCCAGAGACATTGGGCTTGAGGTTAGGAGGATCGACTTTGATCCCTAGCCTGTGTCTAGCCAGCTAAGCAGCCTTACCTAGGGAGGTCACTTCACGTCCCTGAGCCTCAGTTCCCGTCTCTATGACAGAAAAGATGATGCTTGCTCTGTCCTCCTGCAGGGAAGGTTGTAAGGACTGAATAAAATAATGAATGGGAGCTAAAAAGTGGAGACAACCCAAATGTCCGTGAGTCGATGAATGGGTAAGCAAAATGTGGTATATCCATACAACGGAGTATTATCCGGCAGTGAAAAGGAATGAAGCAGTGATTCGTGCCACAGCATGGATGAACCTTGAAAACATTATGCTAAAGGGAAAAAGCCAGACACAAAAGGCCATATATTGTATGATCCCGTTTATATGAAATGTCCAGAATAGGCAAATCCATAGAGATGGAAAGCAGATTGGTGGGTGCCAGGAGCTATGGGGAGGGGAGAATGGGGAGTGACTGCTAATAGGGATAGAGTTTCTTTTGGGGTTGATGAAAATGTTCTGGAATTATGGGGTGGTGATGGTTGCAGAACTTTGTGAGTATACTAAAAACCACTGAATTGTATACTTTAAAAGGGTGAATTTTAGGGTATAAGTATTATATCACAATAATAAAATTAACACACATATAGGAAAGGACTGAGTAAGCTATAGGATGCATAGCATTGGAGTGTTACCATCATCAACAGCATCCTCTTCATATCCTAGCATTTATTTAGTGCCAACTGTGTGCCCGGCAGTATGACAAGAGCAGTTCATGCCTCTCTTTGTGTCATCTTTATTTTGTAAAGAAGACTGAGGATCAGAGAAGTGAAGGCCCATGATCAAGGTTACAGGTTACAGGGCTATTAAGGGGCCACCTGGACCCCAAAGCCTAGACCCTTCCCATTATCCCATGCTGCTATCTCACTTCAAGGGCTTCTGAGGGATAATGATATAACTTATTTTTTGGAGACCTAGCCATTGTTTAACTTAAAATAGTTCTTATGATTTCACTGGTGATACCCAAGACTCCCATTGGAAAGGCAGAAATATCTGCCTGGTCAGTGTAAGTGAACCTTCTGAGCTGTAGAAATTGACTGGCTCACGAATGACTCACCCATGAGACTAGCCAATGGTGTCTTTGGCCTGTGGGGTAAGAGTGGAATCCAAGAATTCTGAGAGTTGATGACAGACCCTAAGATACCCCAGGGTCCCATTTTCAGACCTTGGCGATGACAGGCACCTACCCAGAAGCTTAGGAAGACCATCCCAGAGTTCCTCTGGGAAGGGTTGAAAATCAGCTTTGCAATCACATCATATGGAGAGGAGGACACTTCCAGGCCTCGGGAATTATTTATTTGATGGGATTCCCTTGAGCCTGCTCCCATCTGTGAAGAGAAACCGAGGATGTGGCCTGCCAAGTCCAGAATAGTCAGGGTCTGCATCAGTATATCAAAAAGCTGCTGAGTGGAGACAGAAAACTCTGTAACTGTCAATGGGGTATGCAGAATACAGCAGCCCCTCAAGGGAGGTCCCAGAGCCTTCCAGGTGTCCATGCAGCTGGTGCGTGTGCTTTACAGAGAAAACACAGATAGCTTGTGCAGAAATGGGCTGTTTGGGGGCCCTGAGCTGCTCCTCATGCCATACAAAGTCTGACCCCAGAATTGGGAGTGATTGTCTGATGTGGCAGAAGGGACTGAGAGGCAAGGGGCTCTGGCACCTCTGATGGTTAAATTAAGTGTCAACTGGATTGGATTGAAGATGCAAAGTATTGTTTCTGGGTGTTGCCAGAAGAGATCAACATTTGAGTCAGAGGACTGGGAGAGGAAGACCTGCCCTCAGGAAGACCCACCCACAGGATGTGTGGGCACTATCCAATCAGCTGCCAGCGCGACTAGAAAAAGCAGGCAGAAGAAGGTGGAAGAAGCTGACTTGCTGAGTCTTCCGGCCTTCATCTTTCTCCCATACTGGAGGCTTCCTACCCTCGAACATCAGACTCCAAGTTCTTAGGCTTTTGGACTCTTGGACTTAACATCAGTGGTTTGCGAGGGGCTCTCGGGCCTTTGGCCACAGACTGCAGGCTGCACTGTTGGCTTCCCTACTTTTGAGGTTTTGGGACTTGGACCGAGCCACTGCTGGCTTCCTTGCTCCTCAGCTTGCAGACGGCCTATCACGGGACTTTACCCTCTGATCGTGTGAGTCAATTCTCCTTAATAAAGTCCCTTTTGTATATACATATACCCTATTAGCTCTATCCCTCTAGAGAACCCTGACTAATATAGCACCTTAGCTCCAGCTCCCATGGGCTGTGTGCTGCAGGCGAGCCCCTTCCCCTCTCAGGCTCAGGTTTCATTATTTACCAAAGACGGTGTTAAACTGCAAAACCAGTGAGTCCACCTTTACTCATCAAGCCTTTGCCATGGCCCTACTCTTTGTGTGGCTCTCAGCAAGGGGATGGGGATATAATGGTGGATATAATATATCCCCTATGTAATAGGGGATCTATAGATGGGGATATCATAGGACCGAAAAAGGGCATCAACCTCACCTTTCTGGAGCTTACAGGTTAGTGAGGGAACCAGAGATTAATTACATAATCCCCAAAACATATAATTACAGATTGTGGTAAATGCTGTGAAAAAGCAGCAAAGCTTTCTGTTAATGCACAGACTTCACCTTTTGCAAGACTACTGTGTGCCAGACACTCGTCATGCTTGTATAAAATGTCCCTGGAATTTTATCTTTATTCGGGTATGGTAAAGTCCATAGATCAAGAGACAATTACCATTGAAAATATAGTTTGTTACTTACAGTTCTCAAGAGAAGCGGGCAGGCCAGGCCATGTAGGGCCGCATGGGGAAGTACCAGGGTTGGTTAGCAGGCTGAAGGAGGCAAGGGGAAAGCCTGGGCCAGAGCTTTTGTTGAGTCTTTTTTGTGGAAGGAATAGGCAAGGCAGAGTAAGTACACCAAATAAGTTTAGGATTGGATTGTTTGAATAATTTAGGTGAGCTCTGGGGTGCAGGGGTGGTCCCTATTTGTTGAATGCCTGGCCCTGGGGTGATATGGGGCAGGGGGAAATATTGGTTTGGTATGTGACAGTTTGATAAAGGCAGTGGTAGGGGCTGTAGGTTCCGGATTGGTTGATTTGCGTAGCAAAGGTGTGTTCACAGGCAGGTTGTTTGCTGTCTCTAGGAACTAACACTCCCTCTCCAGGTCTGAAAGCCAGCAAGATGTCCAAGCATTGTAAACTCTAGAAAATAAAAAACATGACCAATCAAGTGCCTTACATGTTTGTGTTGACCTTTTAAATCCTCACATTTGCCCTGTGAGGTAGGTACTAATGACAGCAGTGTCCCCATTGTTCAGATAGGGAAACTGAGGCTTAGAGAGGTAAGGAACATGCCCAAGGTCACTTGGCTAGTCGGATAGGCATCAGGTTTTGGACCCAGACAGTCATGCTCCACCACTCGGGCACCTCAGGATCTCATTCCTGTCTCGGTCTTGTCTTGTTGAGCATAATAAGTGAGGAGTGATTTGTGGCTAAGGCTCAAGGAGGCACCACTTGTGTCAAGGGTGAAGGATGCAGTGAGGAAGGAAAGGCTTTGAGACCAACAGGACAGGAGGGAGAAGGTGGCTGGGGCCCAGCTGACCATGCAACTCGCCTGTGGAATGTTTAAAGCCGGCAGATGCTGGGCCCCCACTCCAGACCTACTAAACCAGAATCTCTCTGGGAGGTGATATTTTTAATTAAATTCCCTGAGTGACTCTTTTTAAAATTATCTTTTTTAAAAAATTACGGTATGATTCACATACCGTGAAATGCACAGATCTTAAATGTACGGTTTGATGAGTTTTGACAAGTGCATACACTGATGGCAATTCACACCCCTACCAAGATACGGAATCTTTCCATCATCCTGGAAAACGCCTTTGTGCCCCTTCCCAGTCCGTTCCTACGTAGCCCTCCCCCTACTCCTGCAGCTATGGCTCTGAGTTCTATCAGTATAGATTAGTTTTGCCTGATCTAGAACTGCATCTACATGGATCCTAGAGTATGTGTACTTTTATGTTGGGCTGCTTTCACTCAGCAAAATATTTTTTTTATTATTTAAGTTCTGGGATATGTGTGCAGAATGTGCAGGTTTGCTACACAGGTATATATGTGCCATCGTGGTTTGCTGCACCCATCAACCTGTCATCTAGGTTTTAAGCCCTGCATAATAGGTATTTGTCCTAATGCTCTCCCTCCCCTTGCCTCCCACCCCCCAACAGGCCCCGGTGTGTGATGTTCCCCTCCCTACGTCCATGTGTTCTCATTGTTTAACTCCTATTTATGAGTGAGAACATGTGTTTGGTTTTCTGTTCCTGTGTTAGTTTGAGATTCATCTAAATTGTTGTATGTTTCAGTAGTTTATTCATTTTGTAGCTGAGGAGTATTACATGGTATGGTGTGTTTTAGGCTGTTGTTGCATTGCTATAAGGAAATACCTGAGACTCAATAATTTATAAAGAAAAGAGCCTTCATTGGCTCCTGGTTCTGCAGGCTCTACAAGAAGCATGGTGCTGGCGTGCTTGGCTTCTGAGGAGGCCTCAGGTAGCTTACAGTCATAGCGGAAGATATAGAGGGAACAGGCACGTTACAGGCAAAAGCAAGAGCAAGAGAGAGAATTAGCAGGAGGTGGCACACATTTTAAGCCACTAGATCTCCTGTGAACTCAGAGGGGGAGCTCCCTCGTCATCAAGGGGGCGGCCCAAGTCATTCATGAGGTATCCGCCCCCATGAGCCAAACACCTCCCACCAGCCCCCACTTCCAACACTGGGGGTTACATTGCAACATGAGGTTTGGGTGGGGACAAATATCTACACTATATCATGTGGCTATGCCACAGTTTGTCTATTCATTCTCCTATTGATGAACACTTGGATTGTTTCCAGTTTGGGCCACTCGAAGTAAAGCTACTGTGGATATTTCTGTCCAAGTCTTTTTGTGGACATTTGTGTTCAAGTCTTTTTGTGGACATATGTTTTCATTTCTCCTGGGTAAATATCTAGGACTGGAATGGAGAGGTTGCCTGTGGGTGACTCATTGCAGCCAGCCCAACACTGACATTTCAGAAACTCTGGACAGACCAACTCATGACTGTAATTCTTTTGAGCTCCAAAACTCCATTTTCAGCTTGAAAGTGGCATTTGCAGTTGCTACATTTTTTTAATGGTGGTAAAATAGACATAACATAAAATTTGCTATTTTAACTATATGTATATATATACATTTTTTTGAGACGGAGTCTCGCTCTGTCGCCCAGGCTGGAGTGCAGTGGCGCGATCTCAGCTCACTGCAAGCTCCGCGTCCCGCCTCCCGGGAGGCGTTCTTCTGCCATTCTCCTGCCTCAGCCTCCATGAGTAGCTGGGACTACAGGCGCCTGCCACCACGCCCAGCTAGTTTTTTGTATTTTTAGTAGAAATGGGATTTCACCATGTTAGCCAGGATGGTCTCGATCTCCTGACCTCGTGATCCGCCCGCCTTGGCCTCCCAAAGTGCTGGGATTACAGGTATGAGCCACTGCACCTGGCCCATTTTAACTATTTTTAAATGTATTGTTCAGCAGCATTAAGTTACATTCACATTGTTGCACAACCATCACCACTATCCATCTCCAAAACGTTTTTCATCTTCTCAAAGAGCGACTCTCCCCATTAAACACTAACTCTCCATTCCCCCTTCCTTCCAGGCCCTGGCATCCACCATTCTACTCCCTTTCTCTATGGATTTCACTACTCTGGGTAACTCGTAGAAGGTGAATCATACGGTATTGTTCTTTTGTGACTGTCTGGCTTCACTTATCGTAATACCTTCAAGGTTAAGACATGGGTCAGAATTTCCTTTTTTTTTTTTTTAAGACAGGGTCTTGCTCGGTTGCTCGGGGTGGAGTGCAGTGGCATAATCATGACACATTGCAGCCTCGACCTCCTGGGCTCAAGCAATCCTCCAGCCTCAGCCTCCTGAGTAGCTGGGACCACAGGCATATACCACCATGCCTGGCTAATTTTTTAAAATTTATTGTAGAGACAGGATCTCCCTGTTGCCCATACTGGTCTCAAACTCCTGGGCTCCAACGATGCTCCTGCCTCAGCCTCCCAAAGTGCTAGGATTACAGGCATGAGGCACCATGCCTGGCCAGAATTCCCTTCTTTTTTAAGGCAGAGTAATATTCCATTGTATATAGAGACCACATTTTGTTGTTATATTTTTAATGGAGAAAAAATGTATTCTAAAAGAAAACAGAGTTTTTAAAAGAACGTACAATTACCTAGCCCTAAACTATAAATTCTTCCTTTCCTCACATATTTAGCTGTTAATGCTCATGACACTCTAGACCCAGGAGGTCTTTAAATGCAAACAAATCAACACAAGGTAGGTGCTACCATCTTTTTATTGTAAGAGATGGACATATACAGGATCAGCAGCTGCCACTGGCAGCTCTTCTCTCCCATTTGAACTGGTTTCCCAAGAAGTCTGTTAAAAATCCTCTCTCCTTTTCTTTTTCAAGAGCTGTTCCTACCAGAGTCTGAAAAGTAGATCTCTTTGTTTATATTTCCCTTGGCTGTTTTAAAGCCTTATTTGTCATATCTGACATAGTGCGAGTTCCCTATCAGATATGAGAGGAGGCACCTGCTGACAGCGTGATGGGATGGGAAATGTGAGATGAAAGCCATTTAGACTCTGACCCTCAGTGCCTTCCCGGGAACTGGAAGCTGCCAAGAGTCTCAGTGGTAGGAACGACCCTGATAAAAACAGGCGGAGTTAATTGTCTGGATGCTGAGTCGCTCCAGAAGTGCAAGGAAACAATAAAGATCGTAATTAAAACTCAGTTGCTCAAATTTGAGAGTCACAGCCTGTCTCAAAGAAGACGCGTAGGTCAAACACATGAATTATATTATTTGGGATGTGACTGCAGAGATGAAGTGCAAAGAAATTCCACCCATTCCCCTCCGGGAGGGTCCTACTGAGCCTTTCAACCTCAACTCAAGATGCTGTTAGGCATTCTTGGACCCTCCAATGACCACTCTCTCCTTCCAGCCTCCACTGCTTCCCCTACGTTTTCTCCACTCCAGCCCCTGTGACGTGGTGTTGACACACTGAACGCAGTCAGTGAATAAATGATAAATGGATGCACATTGCATGTCACTTATTCACGACCCATTTATTAACCTCATTAGAGTATCAGCTCTGTTAAAGCAGGGACTGTCTCATCTTCTCCCCAGCTCCCAGCCCCCCTATCTGGTACCAAGGAGATCCTCAGGAAAGGTTCCCAAACTTAGAAGCATAGCGCACATCCTGTAGTATCCTCATTAGTGCTGTGCAGTGCATGCTTCCTCCCCACCCTGTATCCTCAGCATTGCTGAGACAGCCATTATTTCTTCTTAGTTATTATTTTTTGGATCCCCGGCATCTAGCCCCTACCTAGCACATAGTAGGAGTTCAATGCAATACACACTGATTATTGAATGATATTTCAGCAGCAATTCCATTTTTCTTATGCACTGGGGTATTTGTATTTCTTCTGAAATACAGCAAGAGTTGTACTCCAGTACCTTGTCTATCCCACTTTATTCTAGAATAGAATTAGGGAGGCTGTCTTGGGCTTGGGCTGTCTACACAGAGTTTTACTACTCAGGTACCAAGGTAAGCCCTGGCCCCATATCAAGCTCCTATAAGTGTCTCTTATCATCTTCACAAGGCTTGATGTGCTTGGTTTTTTGTTGAGCCTTTTCATGGACATTGTAGACTCCAGGAATACCAATCTCAGGGCGGTGGCTTTGCAGGTTTACCTCGTGGAATCAGCGTTGGGGCTGTGGGCGGAGGATACTTGATTGGTATTAGGGTTGCACAGACCAAGTTTGATCCCAGCTCCACCACTCATGAGTTCTTTGACCTCAGGAGCAAGCTATTTCACCCTGAATGCCGTTTTTCCCATCTGCAAAATGGGGATAAATCCTGCCCACTACTACATGATGCAAGGGTTGGTTGGTGTGTTCATTTCCTGTGGCTGCTGTGGCACATCATCGCAAGCGGAGTGGCTTGAAACAACACAAATTTATTCTCTTACGGTTCTGGAGGCCAGAAGCGTGGACTGAGTCTTATGGGGCTAAAGGCAAAGTGTTGGCAGAGCTGGTTCCTTCTAGAGGCTCCAGGGAAGATGTTTCTTCGCTCTTTCTAGCTTCCAGAGGCTGCCTGTTTTCCTTGGCTTGTGGCCCCTTCCTATCTTCAAAGCCAACAGTGTGGCATCTTCTCTCTCTGACTCTGCTTGCCTCTGTTTCTGTTGTCACATGGCCTTCTTCCCACTCTGACTTCTCCTGCACTCATCTTATCAGGACCCTTGCAATGACATCAGGCCCACTTGGATAACCTGGGCTCATTTCCCCACCTAAAGATCCTGAATCCCATTTTCAGAGTCCCTTTTAAATACTGTGCAAGGTAACGTGTTTGTAATTTCTGGGGATTTAGGATGGGGACATCTTTGGGGGCCATTATACAGGCTACCACAGATGGGATTGTGTACATGGTGACATTCATGTAACTGAAGTGCCATATTGTCCTATGTGCTCCATCCCCAGAATAAAACTCGTATCTGAGGCTCTCTTAGTTTGGGTTCCACCAGAAGCAAACTCTGAGACAAGGATTCAAGAACAAATAGTTTATCTGAGAGATGCCAGAACACCAGTAGGGTCTCGGGAAAGTGAGATATGAAAGGGAAGGCAGCCACTCAAGGGTGAGTTTCCAAGCCAGCTCCCAGTGGGAGAATGGAGCTTAATCCTGCTGGAGAAACTCTGGGAGCTGGTATAGAGCATGCTTCAGAGCTACACAACCTTAGGGGTGAGGGAGCTGGGGTATTTATACACCAATTCCCATCAGTCATTGGTATGGGAACTTCCCACAATTCTGTGCCACTGGTCTGATGTACAGGTGGCAGGCTGAGCTCCAGCAGGAAGGGAAGGCCTCAGCTGAAGAAATGCGGTCAGTGGTAGCTAGAAGTCAGGCCAATGTGCACCCATGTACTGAGGGCCAGGGGACATGGGCAGAGGATTGGCAGTGTCTTCTACAGAGGACCGGGGTCTCCAAATGCTCTTGGCGGCATTCAGCTCAGCACCTGCCTGAGCATCTCTGCTCTTACAGTCAAATCGTTCGCCTGCTCAGAATCACTTGTGGTTAGTTTCAAGCCTGTGTATGCCAGTTATACTGTTAGTTAATGAAACTAAGGTGAAAACTTGTTAGGAGTCAATTGCTTTGGGAGAAATGCTGTTTAATTAGATATGGTCAAGACAACTATAAAAGATGGTGGCAGAGGAAGAGGAACAACAAAACTCTAGAAAGAGTAATTGTTTCTCACTTGCTTTAGAGAATCCCCAGCTGGAACTCATAGATGATAAATTATAGCTATGGCTTCTGTGTGTGTGCACGCATGTGTATTCAATTCCCATAACTCCATGGGATGGGTATTATTCCCATTTTACCGATCATTGGTGAAGAAACTGAGGCCCAAAGAGATAGAGGAAACTCCCCCAGGTCCTGCAGTGAGTAGATGGCAGAACTTGAATTTGAATGTCTCCCTCTTTTTGCCCTACATAACCTCCATCAGCCTCAGCCTGCCACTCTTTTGTTTGTTTTGTTTTTTTGAGACAGAGTCTCGCTCTGTTGCCAGGCTGGAGTGCAGTGGCGTGATCTCAGCTCACTGCAGCCTCCACCTCCTGGGTTCAAGTGATTCTCCTGCCTCAGCCTCCCAAGTAGCTGGACTACAGACACGCACCACACCCAGCTAATTTTTGTATTTTTGGTAGAGATGGGGTTTCACTGTGTTGGCCAGGATGGTCTCGGTCTCTTGACCTCATGATCCACCTGCCTCGACCTCCCAAAGGGCTGGGATTACAGGCGTGAGCCACCACGCCTGGCCCAGTCTGCCACTCTTGAAGATCGTACTGGAACTTCTAGAGCTGACACCATCCCACATTTCTGGGAGGGATTCAAGGCAGATATATGTGGTCCCCTCGCCTCTCCAACTTGAGAGAACTCCTTCATGGAAAAGGAGAAATTATGTCTTTATTCTACTTTTCTTAACTTATTTTTACAATGAACATCATTGCTTCTTAATAGACTGTGGGAACACCTGAAAATCGTAGCAAAATCAGCCTGACCCTTCACCTTCTGGCAAAAGCGACCTAGCAGAAACTCTAGGCACCCTCCCTCAGCTTTGCCCAATATTGGGTGTAGCGGGAAGCCTGGAGGAGAAGGGCCTGGCACTGGCCCTGGTTTCTCAGAGACCTCGGTACCTCTGGGACTACAACAGCCACAGGACTCAAACATCCACACAGAACATTTGCAGTGGGGGTGCAGGGCCCAAGGCTTCCATTTCAGCCCTGAGTCCCTGGGCCTAGACTCCCTCTGGAATTCTATTGTTCGGAAAGAGGGAAAAGCCTTCACTGATACAGAGCTTATTAACCAAGCTATTAACGCCCTGGGCTGGCTGGGTTTCTTCTGTTTTCATGGTGCTCCCTGCAGAGGCGGCTGGGAAACAAACCTTTCCCTAGGAGGACTAGATCCATAACAGCTGCCTGGAGACCTGTAAGGACACTAATGTGGGGGTGGCTGGTGTGCTGCACTTGCTCCCCTCTGAATGAAAAATTGACCAACTTATACTATGGTTACCAGCATTCGAGGTACCCTCCCTTATTTTCACTGAGGTGGCTGGTTGGCTGGTATGATAATTACTTCTGTATGAAAATGGCAGCCCCCACAAGGCTGGGTCGAGGAAGTCATGGACCATGTTTACTTACCATGTATTAAGCACCTGCTATGACTGGCCCTGGGCTAGGCACTGTGGGCACAGAACTAAGATGCAACCCTTTGCTGGAACAGAGATGAGTCAACAAGCATTGGTCAGTGCAATGAGAGAGGTGAACTCAGAGAACTGAAGGAGCCCAGAGAGAGGACAGCTTCTGTAGCTCCAAGGGTGGGGTTGAGGTGTAGTAAAGAAGGATATGCATAGGTGGTCACAAGTGAACTGAGATGGGGAAGATGAGGCTGGATGAGGCAAGTGGAGAGGGTGAAGAGCGTGTGTGCTCTGGGCAGCCCGGGCCCCAGCAGAGAGGCCAGAGGTGCATTAGAAGAACTTTCCAGGCCAGCGTGTAAGACACAAGGGGGGAAGATAAGTCTGTAAACAAATGCCAGTCGGTGGATCTTGCCAAGGAACTGGGATGTGACCCTGTGAGTCGTCACTAGCTGTACCTGCATTTTACAGCATGAAATGTAGCTGCAAATGGGAAGTAGGGGACTTGGATGATTTATCGGTGCAATAATGAATCATATCTTAAGAGTTTTCTATGTGCTTTCATGGGTCTCACCTTGATAGGCAAATTCTGTTCTTCAGTTTTAATTATGCAAACCCAGGAGGCAAGAATTATTCTTTTTCATTTTCAACATGGAGACCAAAGTCCGTGCACTGGCCCCACACCAGCAACTTGTGCTGTGGCTCAGTGGTGCCCAGTGCCCATGGCACAGGGTGGTCAGGGGCTTGGCATCCTGCAACATGGACTACAAGATGTCACAAGTTCCCAGCATGCACTTCTGATATAGGAACATGCCAGTCATAGTTTAGCTCTACCCCCACTCATGCCCTAGACGTCTCTACTCCTGGAATTTTCTGCTGCCACCATGTCACTCCCCTCTGCTTTTACTGTCTTCATACCCAGCCTCTGGGCACTATAGAGCTGGGTTACAGACAGGCTGCCATTTCCCAAGTTGCGTTCTAGCTAGCCAGCCATGGAAGGGAAGATCCTGAGATTGGGTCTGGTTCCAGCTGTGTGACTGTGGGCACTTTCCCTCACTGGGCCTGTTTCTCATTTATTAAAAGACAGTGTTGAGCTAGATGGACTCTCAAGTTCTTCCAGAGGCTGCATCGATTGTGCTCACCACCGTATTCCCTGTGCGAGGCAGCAGGTGCCGGGTCTGAAAGTGTAAAATGAAGGCATGCGTACCCATCATGTGCCTGGCAGCATCTGCCCTGGGGTAGACATCAAGGAGGATAAAATGAGACCTCTGCCCTCAAGCATCTTGTGTTAGAAATCTATACGGAAGTGAGTAATTAGAATATGGTATGGGCAAGTATAAAACACAATGAAGTAAAAAGTACAAAAGCAGCAGCAAGGGAGGCGCTGTTCTGTGGATTCTTTAATTCTGTTTCTTCTCAATGGAGGAGTCTTAGCAAAAGAAGAAAGCTCCACATGATTGCCCACAGTTCTCAGTGCACATGTACTAGAACCTTGCCAAGGACACTGAATGGTCAGGTGTCTGCTGTCTTTTAATTCACGGATGTATTGTCTTGTTATTCTGTATGCAGAGAAAAATGCAAATAATACACATAGTCCCTTTCACAGCTGAGAGGACAAATTTGAACAAAATCATATGTAGTTTTTCTTTTTTAAAAATGCCAATAAGAGTTGATTGGTAAGGCTGAGCGCGGTAGCTCATGCCTGTAATCCTAGCGCTTTGAGAAGCCAAGGTGGGTGGATTGCCTGAGCTCAGGAGTTGGAGACCAGCCTGGACAACATGACAAAACCCCATCTCTACTAAAAATACAAAAAATTAGCCAGACATGGTGGTGCGTGCCTGTAATCCCAGCTACTGGAGAGGCTCAGGCACGAGAATCCCTTGAACCCGAGAGGCTGAGTTTGCAGTGAGCCAAAATCATGGCACTGCACTCCAGCCTGGGTGACAGAGTCAGACTCTGTCTCAAAAAAAAAAAAACAAAAAAACAGAGTTGATTGGTAAAACCATGCTGGGTCTGGTGTGTAGTATCTATGAAACTTACAGAGAGCTACTCAGGGCCTGCCTCTGTCTGGCAGTGACTCCCACCCAAGTGATGACCGGCAAAGGGTGTGAGGGTCTTTCTCCCCATCTGCTCCTGATTGTAGAAGAGGCCTCTTCCGTACTCTGGACAAAGCTGCTGGAGGATATTGATGGGGGTGGAAATACCCTCTAGCCCAGCAAACCTTTACCTTTGGAACACCTGTGTTTATGGCAGCTGGGGAGTTTTATTAGATGGTTGCAAGATGAAGTGTAAGAGGATTGGTCTGTTTGGATTACTCCTAGGCAGGATTCCGTTGACACTGATGGAAGAATCAGGAGTGACTTTCCCAGTGAAAAGCCAGAGTGACCAAGAGAAAAAAAAGAAACAGGTGCAGTACCCTGCTAGCTGCCAGAAGCGTCATGGAAACTCCTCCTCCCCAGATGGCAAGGGGCTGCGCAGCTAGAGAAGCCCAGCCCTCAGGGGCTGCTTAGACCCTGGCAGGGATGTGTTCATCTTGTCCCAGGGCAGAGGGTGTGCTGAGACCCTCAGATGGCAGGAGACCTGTGGAGACCATCAAGGACCAAAGAGATTTACATGCAAAGCTAGGCACCTGTGTCACTGAGCAAAAGAACATCATTTCCCAGGGTTATTCTCAATTAACAGAGTGAAAGGGGCGTCTGAGTGCCTGCAGGGTTTCCATCTTCTCTGTGGGAATCAGTCACGGGATAAGCTGGTTGGGGTTCCTAAGCCCTGCTCTACGGCTGCAGAAATCTCCCTTTATGGCCAAAGCAACGTGCTGTGTCAACACCGTCACCTCCTACAATCAGGTAAATGGCTGCCCTCCATGAACAAATGAAGATGGGCTGCACATCTCATCCGGCAGACTCGCCACACTCCGCCGTGGCAGCGCTCATAATGAATCATGCATCTGCGGTCCTGCTGGCTTTTTTCCTTGTCTTTTATTTCTCAAGTGCTGGTAATATACAAGGCCCTATAAAAACATATACTTGGTGCAATCCCACATAACAGTGAACCTGAGATGGCCCATCTGATGTTTTTACATGGGAGCCCCAGATTTAAGGAGGCCACTAAGCTGAAGTAGATGTCAGGGAGAGAGGATTCACCACATTTATGTATTCACGCTGCAGACCGAGCTGGGAGTTCTCTGCGGCCAGTCTGAAATGGCACATGATGATAGTCCTCCTCCTTGTCACCAAAATAATCAGTGGTTCACATGACTGACTTGGGGTGACAGCAGATGGAAGGGTTTTTTTTTTCATGCTCTTCCCCCCATTTCCAGTTCTATTAAGTCAAAGAAACGAAGATCACATTCTGCTTTGGGGCAGAGCCATTCACCAAGAAGGAATGCTGCTTCTAAAACAAATCCAAAGCTCTTAGCAGGACAAGATGCTTTTATTCAGACCACTATTGTATGCCAGCCATAAAACCTCCTTAATAACTTTGCCTTAGATAGACCTCTAATATCCATAATTCATTCAAGAAGACTGACTCTGGAGACCTCACTGTGGTTTATCTTATTTTTGTGTAATTACACTCCCCGCCCCTCCTCACCCAGGGTATGTGCTGTGATTTTCACAGATGTTGAGATACCTGGTTTTATTGTTCCTCACTCCTGATCCATTCTTATTCTTCCTAATTTTGCAGATTCATTTGCTGGATAAGGCCACTTGAAAAACAAATGCACGTTTTCATAGCTAATGTTGAATTTACATTTTTATCTCAGGTGTATAGAGATAATTATGTGGCAATTAAAGGCAAATGTATACTTTTTCAGTCATGACTAGGGATTACTCTGCTGACTAAACAAGCGCTGACTTAGATATTTAACTGAATGTTAAATTTTTTAAAGCTTTGGGGATTTTCGACTATTGATGGATGGCTTGCTACTTTTAAGTTTCAGATGGGGAAAAAAAAATCTCCTGACTTTGCATCTTATATTTAGGTGTCCTGGTATTATGTGGTCAATTTCTTAACTACACTTGCAATGTATTGAAGGTGAACCAAGTAAGATACAAGCAGTATGTACACTATGATTACACACATGTTCACACATGCACACAAATTCTACAAATATATTTATACATGTACGTATACATATGTTCATTTTTCCAGACATCTTTCAGTGCATACATGAAAGAAGAAATAACAGTATTAACAGAGATGAACTCTAGGTTTATGGGGTTTTGTTGTCTTCATCTTTTTTTGTTTGTTTGTTTTTGAGACAGGGTCTCATTCTGTTGCCTGGCCCGGAGTGCAGTGCACAATCTCAGTTCACTGAAAATTCCGCCTCCTAGGTTCAAGTGATTCTCCTGCCTCAGCCTCCCAAGTAGCTGGGATTACAGGTGCACACCACCACACCCAGCTACTTTTTGTATTTTTAGTAGATATGGGGTTTTGCCATGTTGGCCAGGCTGGTCTCGAACTCCCAACCTCAAGTGATCTGCCCGCCTCAGCCTCCCAGAGTGCCATGATTACAGACGTAATCCAAACAACCTCGCCTGGCCTGTCTTCACCTTTAAACATCATTGTTTCGTATCTTTAAGGAGAGCTCACCTGCTGTCCATCCAGCAAGCACCTGATCCAGGCCACCTGAGCAGGTAGCAGAGCTCATCACGGCTTGTCTTATCTGCCAATTTCTTCCTTTTTTTTTTTTTTTTTTAACGATGAATTCATTTATTTTATGTATTAAATCAGGCAAAGAAATAGATATGCAACTGGATAAAAATAATCACATTCTTATACTACCTGAACACACAGTAGTGGTAAAAAATAAAATAAAATAATGAATTGTAAAATGGGCCCCAGGATTTAATGCAAACATCACCCTGTAAAAGAAAAGTTTCAGGCTTCTAGCTTCACCGAATCTAGTACTAAGTGTGCTTCTTTATATTCCTCGGCGTCTTCCAAGTCTTTTTCACTTTCTAACATCTGTTGAAGATCCAAATATGCAGCTTCCAACCTGCGCTGGCAATCTGGGATCATCATCTGGGATTCTCGTAGGATCTCTGCCTGCTTTTTAATGGCATAATTTTCACCATCTTCAGCTCTCATTTTTTCGATCTTTTCTTCTTGTTATTTTGCTTCTTTTCCATACGTCAGTTTTTCTTTGACTGACCTGCAAACCTCTGATGGCTCCCTATTACCAAGCAATTCAACTTTTTCTTATAATATCATGACTTTTCCCTTGCTTCTTTGGAGCACTTCCAGCATCACTAGTGGCACTATGTATGGGTCTCGTGGTGTTATTTAAGATTTACATTCAAGGTTTACAAGATTGCACACTTCGCCATGCTAGTCTTGATCTTGGTTGGCCTCATGCAACGGTTGGCCATGGTCCCTTGAGCACTGCAAGAAGAAGGGGCAGAGGCTGGGTGCGGTGGCTCACGCCTGTAACCCCAACGCTTTGGGAGGCCAAGGTGGGTGGATCACTTGAGGCCAGGAGTTGGGAGACCAGGCTGGCCAACATGGAGAAACCCTGTTTGTACTAAAAGTACAAAAATTAGCCAGGCGTAGTGGCACATGCCTGTAAACCCAGCTACTTGGGAGGCAGAGGCATGAGAATTGCTTGAATCTGGGAGGTGGAGGTTGCAGTAAGCTGAGATTGCACCACTGCACCTCAGCCTGGGTGACAGAGCAAGACTGTTTCAAAACAAAGAAATCAAAGGACGGACAGAGACACCAGTTTCTTATTCAGGTCTTCATAGCAATTTGACCAGTTCTGGTCTTCTCAGGGGTCGTTTTTAAAGGGAATGGAAATATATCCCTGATTCGACCCTACGAAACTACCCTTGACTTTGACTTTGGCGTCCAAAAGCTCCATGTTGATTTGTTAAGTAGGGCTGATTATGTCTCGCCTTCTTCAGGGGCAGTGGTCCTCAAGGTTATTTTGGCTTTTGGACAACTTGGATAGGACAAAAGGACTGTCTGCCTCCTTATCACCTCCTTCACATTTGCCATTCTTAATAGAACCCCTTCTGAGATAGGGAGGCAATTGTTTCTCCCGGCAACAGGATGCTAAGGGAGGGGTAGCAGAATTAATTGTATCTTCCCACCAGGGAGGAAGGAACCACAGTGCTCTCATTCTAAATGTTAGTATTGCGTCTCTGGGTCTAGCCTGCGTGTTGAGAGGCATCACCTGGAAGAGGAGGATCCTAAGCTGAGAGAGGGAAATTCTTAAATTAGCTCATGCTGGACTTGTCTTACGTTGTTTCACCCTGAATCTGGAAAGCAAAGCAGAGTCATGGGGTGGGATTGCCTGAAACGGGGGTCTAACCACTGCTGGTATAGAAACTTAGATCTTGCCCATCACCGTACCCTTGACCTTCCCTCTTCTTCCATAAACCGTCTGTGGGATGAGTGTGTGTTGTGCATGATTCAGCTTACACCAGACTTGTCACCTGTCATTCAACAGGGTCTGTGACTGTTGCTTTAGTTTCAGAGGCACCCGTTTTTCTTGGGTGTTTGGAGGCGAGTCTGGAAGTATGTTTCAGGGAAGGGACCAGATATTTATTTCAAGGTTCAGCATGTTAAGCTGTGCTTGCTCTCCAGGTGCTCAGCTCAGCCCCCATTAGAAAGGCTGAACTGGAGAATTGCAACAACATACAGAGGGGTCCTGAGAGCCTGCCCCACACTGCAACCATGACGGTCTGTTACTGGAGAAGGTTTAAAATGTAGCATGCAGTCTAAGCATGATTTTAACTCGAGGCAGTGGCGTGGTTTTAGCACCAAGCTAGAAGGAGATGGGTTATTAATCCTTTTGACATTCCCTTTGAATAGCATCATATTTCAATCCTGTTAAGCTGTGGGGCCATTGTTTATCGGACTCCCTCCAAAAGCAGGACCTCTGCTGTGCTGAAGCTGCAAAACGCTGCCCGACTCTGTGCCTTTCAGTCGACAGTCGGCTTCAGCCTTCTCAGCTGACCCCTCCACCTCATCAGCTCTGAGATCAACTCAGGCAGCTCCCGGCTGCCTCAGCTCACCCATCTGTCACTGGCCAAGGAAGGGTCAGTGGGCCTGGTGCCCTTTAGTTGGAATGTCGAGAAAAGGAAGAAGGAAAACTGCATCTAGAAAATACTTTTTTAAGATGGAGGGTAAGGTAGTCAGGCATGCTGAAGAATCCAGAATTCTAAATGTGACTCTCTACATGCCTTCAGTTTTCTGTGTTAATCTCCCCAACTGAAACGTTCATTCATTCATTTATTCATTCATCAAACATTAATGAGCACTTCCCAAGTATACTATGCAAGGTGCCACAGACACAAGGATGAACACAGAAGATGAATCTTCTGCTCTTATCAAATGACCATCTAGGAGGAAGCGGCATTGGCCAGAGGAAAGTTGGTGTCAGAGTACAGGATCTGGAAATAGATCATCTGGGCTTTGAAGCCTGACTCTGCTACTTATAGGCTGGGCGACTTAGGGAAAAGTCATTGCACCTCCATGAGCCTCAGTTTTCTCCTCTGTAAAATGGGGCTAATAATGGTGCCCTTCTTACAGAGTTGTTGAAAGGACTCAACGCGTCACTGCAAATGACACACTTAAGAGGCATTTGGTAATTGTTGGGTTTGTTATTAACTAATTTCTGTGTAATCTGTATTATACAAGGGCAAGCACAGGGTGTTAGGGGAACATATTACAGGGGAAATTTGCCTTATATCGGAGGTCATGGAAGGCATCTCCAATGATGGCACATTTAAGCTGGGAATTGGAGGTCAGTCCCTACTCTCTTGTCCCTAAGGGTTGACTGCTGACTTCAAAGTCTGCCAAGATGAAGCTTAATTGGATCTCTGTCTTCTCTCAGCTTAGGGAGGCTTTCAGGCAAGGAGTGTACCTTGAACATCTTTCTAGAACTTTCTACTGCAATGATGCTATCATATTGCTTTGCCCTTCATTGAACAACCAAATAAGTGAGCAATCGATCGATACCTCCACACAGACACTGGAAGATTTGAAGATTTGAGTCTGCTACAACATGGCCCTGGGGATAGCTCCAGCTGGCCTTATAGATCTATAAGGTTCTCCTTATTGCACTGCCTTAAAATTGTCCCAGGAGTTAGCAGGTGGTTGAACCCAACACTCTTGGACTGTCAGCAAAAAGAACACTTGCCCACAGGCTTCCCTCTGCCCAGAAGTGAAAGAAATTATAGGAGAAGAATAGAATGCAGGGAACAAGGGTCTCAGGTGACTTTGGAATACCACCTCTTTCCCCAGACTACATTCCATCTTCTTCTTCTTTTTTTTTTTTTTTTTTTGACGGAGTCTTGCTCTGTCACCCAGGCTGGAGTGCAGTGGCACCATCTCGGCTCATTGCAACCTCCGCCTCCCGGGTTCAAGCGATTATCTTGCCTCAGCCTCTCAAGTAGCTGGGATTATACGTGTGCGCCACGATGCCCAGCTAATTTTTGTATTTTTAGTAGAGATGGGGTTTCACCATGTTGGCCAGGCTGGTCTTGAACTCCTGACCTCATGATCCACCCACCTTGGCCTCCCAAAGTTCTGGGATTACAGGCAGGAGCCACCATGCTCGGCCTCTCCACCCTGTCTTCTGTACCACTCTCCCTCACTGGCCATCGCTTTTAGGGGTGCTGTACCTCCCACTATAGCCAGCATATGTATGTCTTGATTTCTACAGGAGGTGTGATCCCGAAAATCTGTTTATAAATCTTGCTTGTTTTGGTGAATACAGTAAAAAGTCTTCCAGGAGACGTGTTGATACACAATGTGTTATATACATAATTCAGTTTTCCTTTAGCTACTAAATTAATTTTGCATGCAGAGTATTTTTAAATTGCTATCCATGCTGTGCTTGCCCCTGCCGTGTGAACCTGAGACCCCCAGAGGACCATCCACTCATCTCCTTCCCCCTAGTATCAGTATCTCAGCCCTTTATTCATCCTGAAAGTATTGGTGAGCAACCCTCTGTGCCAAGTCTTGTGCTAGTGAACTCTGGGAACACGTGAACCATGCAGCATTTACCTCTAGGGAGCTCAGAGTCACAAACAGGGAATTATTACGCGGCATGCTAACAGATTGGCATAGGCAGTTAGTGGGAACACCAGCCTGAGGGCATCCAGGAGAAGGATGCAGACGTTCTGGGCAGAGGGGACAGTTTAACCCCAGTGAGGAGGTGGGAAACTGTATCGTAAGTGGTTAATGCTGCTGAGTGTAAAGGGTTAAACAGGGAGTGGGCTGGTGGAGCCAGGTCATGGAGGATCTTTGCCCATGGAGATGGGCAGGAAGAAGCCAGGAAAGGAGTCGGGCAGGTGAGGGGTTTGGCAACATTGCATGTTTCCTGCCTATTGCATCCTCTTGGGAACGATTCTGCCATTTACAGCAAGAGCATCCCCATAGGCCAGTGGTTCTCCAACTTGAGCATGCTTCAGAGTCATCTGGAGGGTTTGATAAAACCCAAATGGATGAGTCCCACTCCCAGAGTTTCTGATTCAGCAGGTCTGGGGTGAGACTGAGAGTCTGCATCTCTAACAAGCTCCCAGTGAGGCTGATCCTGTTGCTCCAGGGACTACACCTTAAGAACCACTGGTTGGGCATTGATGAGGTCAACTAGGAGAAGCGGTGTCCCCTAGAACTGGCAGGAGAGAAAGAACAAGGCTAAGAAACAGTGAACAGGAGTCAAGTAAATGCAGCTGCCAACAGGCGGGGGTCCTTGAGTTCACATTCTTGGTTCTAGGTGACGTTTCCTGGGAGTCAACAACCCTTCTCATGAAAAAGAAAAGGGCCAGACACAGTGGCACACGGCTATAACCCCAACACTTTGGGAGGCTGAAAGCGGGAGGATTGCTTGACCCCAAGAGTTTTAGACCAACCTGGACAACAAAGCAAGATCTTATCTGTACAAACAAACAAACAAATAGAAAGAAAAGAAATAATTGACCAAGCAGGGTGGTGCACGCCTTGTGGTCCCAGCTACTCCAGAGGCTGAGGCAGGAGGATTGTTTAAGCCCCAGGGGTCAAGGCTACAGTGAGCCATGATCACACCACTGCACTCCAGCCTGGGCAACACAGCAAGACCCTGTCTCCAAAAATAAAAAATAAAAAATAAAAATAAAGAAAAGAAAAAGAAAAGGATGGAAGGGTCAAAGCACATACTGGCCACAGCTATGTTGAGGAAACAATGACCTCCTTTCCATAAGCATGCACAACTTTGTTTATTTTTAATCATCTCTGTTCTTCTGGAGAGTAAATGCCTCACACTGAAGGTTTTATTGTGGAATCCCATTTCTCACTGATTTACGTTCTTCTCTGTCATGGCTCTGTGATCCACGGGGCTGCGTCGTCAGTGGGCAGCAGCTCGCCATGCCCCCATCCCTCTCCCTATTCCTTCCTCCCACCCCGTTAATTTAATGAGCCATAAACACTTCAGTCCACTGAAAGAGTATTGGTTTAAAGGGGCCTAGAGACAAAGCTCTTTTTTGATAAAAGGAAGACCTGCTCTTAAGCTTTGAACTTCACGTTTTCCTATGTTAAAACTGGTCTCAGGGGCCTAGCCTCACTGCCCTATGACTGTGGCCTCTGGCCTGGTCCCCTGGCTATCACATGCCTTTTATTCCATCTCGAGCTCCTCACACATCTCATTCTAATGTGGGTCTTGCCAAAGGACCCAGCAGAGAGGCTGCTTCCCAGAGCATAGAGCCCTTGGAAGAAGGAGAAATGGGGATCATTGAGGTAGAGTAGCCGGAAAAACTGAGTCTCCCTTCTCGGGAGTATAAGGCAAGATTGGCCAAGCCTTGGCCAGGTTCCTGAGGTTTGCCTATGTCCTTAGTTCTCCAGTATTCTACCCAAAGACTGTTCAGAGTCTCCTGTGCTGTGGCTCTTCATTCCTAGGGAACGGGTATGAATTTCCATCTGCAAAATTAGTGACATTTTTTTGTCCACATGTTAAAGGTTCTCCTCTGGCACATGCAGCTTTCATTTCAGCTTCAGGTCCCCATTTAGCCAGAGTGGTGGAAGTGAGCCACCACCAGCCAGTTCAGGTGGGGGTGGGGAGGGGAATAAAGTGCCCAGGGGTGGAGACCCAGGTGGGGCGGGATGGGGGCATCAGCTGCTTGATGCCATCTGTGCACCCAGACATCTGCTAAGACCTCCACCGTCCCATCTGGCCCTCGGCCGTGAGCCACGCAGATTCTGCTGATTTGCCATTGGGGTCAGGTCGCTTGCTGCTTCGAGGCTGTCCCGTGCCTATGGAAATAATTCCACTGCCTCTCCCATGTGGGCCTTCAGCAAACTCATCTCCCAGGGCCCGGCTCAAATGCCATCTTGCCACAGAGCCGTCCATTGTTTCCCCTTTGGAACTATTCTTTTGTAGCTAGGAGACCCTCATTGGTGAAAGCACTTAGCATGAGCTGTCTCCTGGCAGAATCCTTTGTGTAATGTCTACCTCTGCTGCTAAAACACCGCCTCCTCAGCACCAGCACCAGCCTGTTTCATATCCCTGCTCCTAGAACCCTGAATGGGATAAAAGCATGGGTGGGAAAAGTTTGCTGAATTAAAATGCAAAGAATGTCCAAACACCTGGAGTTGGCAAACCCCAAGTCTGGCAGGAAATCGCAAACAAGCTCCGCTGGTCTAACCACTAGTTCTCCTTGGAAAAAGAGAAAGTGGACAAGAACACTTGGACTGTGCAGGGACAAGGACATAAGGGCTTCCCACGTGAAATGGCAAGAGTTGCAGAAGGGAAGCCTTATCCACCTCTGCTCTTCCAGCGTCTGGCTGTAGTACATAGGAAAGCCCCAGAAAAGGACTCCTGGATACCTTCAACCAGAGCAGAAGTGAAACACAAACCCCCAGGGAAGTCCCGGACTGAAGGTCCAGGATCATGAGATCCTCCAAGGACAATGAGGAGACAACAGTTTAGCTGGCTCCTGGGAGAGCTGTCCTCATTGATAAACTGAATAGTCAGGGATGATTTTGTGGATCTCAGGTGGCACCCAGGTGGGACCCAGGGAGGACCTGGAATGCTCTTGGACTCCATGCCTGGAAGGTTCTGTTTTCCCATGGAAATAGGTTCGTCCCTTCCCATTTAACTAGAGGCTCAAAAGAAAGAGCTTAGTGATACTCCGTGTTCATTTCAACAAATATGCATTGAGCATTATGCCTGGCCTTAGGCTAAGCGCTGGGAATACGATGGTGAGTGGAAGCTGGCTGGTGGCTGCTCTCTCAGAGGCTACAGTGGGACGGGGACATACCATTCAAAGACTTAGCATCAAAGAAATAGCAGAGTTATAGGCTGTAGAAGTTACAACAACAATAAAAACAGGCACTGCAAGAGAAAGAGAGAGATGAGGAGCATGAAACTTGTTTACATTGGGTAGTAGAAAGGCTTCTTTGAAGAAGTGCCATTTGAGCCGAACCATGCATGACAAGAACGAACCAGCCAGTGGTGTGCTAGTAAATGTTTGACAGCCATCTCTTCAAACAAACAAAAGAATCGGGTCTGATCTGCGGAGTTTGCCAGTGTCCGTGGTGTAAATGTGCTCACCATGGCTAATTTCAAACTATCACTGTGATGTCATGCTGATATCATGGGAAGAGATGTGCACAGTCAGCTCTCATGAGCTGGCATAATGAGTTGGCCCGACACTCACTAGAGTGGGCCAGACATAGCTCTAGAGAGTGAGCAGTCCAGGCAGAGGAAATTGCAAGTGCAAAGGCCGTGAGGCAGGAATGAGTATGGTGCGTTCAAGGAAGAGAGAGGAGAACATGACAGCCTCCATCACAAGCAAGGGGCAGAAAGGGTTATGCTGAAAGAAGGCCAGATCACATAGGGCCTTATGAGCCATAGGAAGAAGGACTTATGGTCAAGAAAGTCTTTGAAAACCTGAAATGGCAATGCCTGTGTACTAGGATGGCACTGCCAGCAATATCATGGGAAGGAGGAGGACTTGCCCATGTCATTCTTGAAAATGTGCTCTAGCCGATCATGAGGTCAGGAGTTTGAGACCAGCCTGATCAACACAGTGAAACCCTGTCTCTACTAAAAATACAAAAATTAGTTGGGCGTGGTGGTGCGCACCTGTAATCCCAGCTACTCAGGAGGCTGAGGCAGGAGAATCGCTTGAACCCGGGAGGTGGAGGTTGCAGTGAGCTGAGATCACGCCACTGCACTCCAGCCTGGGCGACATAACAAGACTCTGTCTTCAAAAAAAAAAACAAAAAAAAATAGTTAGAGGCTGTGCTCACTGCTCCAGTTTATTTGTTATTCTCCCAGTCTCTGATGGAGTGAGTCATTGGTTTACTACTTAAGAAAATCAACTGTTTCCACAGGGAGAAAACAAATATTGTAGTGACAAATGTGTCCACACACCCACCTTCTGCTTGAAAATGTCAGTGGCATGGAAGTTGAGTACATATGCCTCTCTCGTGTCTAAAAAGGCAACGGTGTGGCTTGCCAGAGGCGTCCAGGACACAGAACAGACTCTGGCCAGGGTGGCTTCCTTGCACCTGTGCAGTCTCTATTTTAACAGTCCTGGTCACAGAGCCAGAAAGGATCCAGTGAGAAAGAAGTGAGAGCAATAACCACCTCTTAGCATGGAATAAGCCCCTCTAGGAATTGGATAAAATGGATCCAGATATATTTTTGGACCGTTCTTGTCTTCTGTCTCTGCTCTCAATGGGAAACTTCAACACAATTCAGAGGAGCAATGTGAGTGGGCTTCAAAGGGAAGCCTTGCTAAATGAAGAAGCCGGAGAAGATTTCAGTTAAGCCTGCTTAGTTATGTATTGGACATTTCAAAAGCTGTGGCCCCCACCATGCTCATTAGTGACGAGTGTATAATGTAAAACATATGACATTAGTATAATTTTTTTTCTGAGACAGGAAGTCGCTCTGTCACCCAGGCTGCAGTGCAATGGCCCGCTCACAACTCACTGCACTTAAGCCCAAATTCCTGGGCTTAAGTGATCCTCCCACCTCAGCCTCCTGAGTAGCTAGGACTGCAGGCATGTGCCACCACGCCTGGCTAATTTTTAAAATTGTTATTATTTTTAGTAGAGATTAGTTCTCACTATGTTGCCCAGGCTGGTCGTGAACTCCTGGACTTAAGCTATCCTCCTGCCTTGACCTCCCAAAGTGTTGGGATTACAGGCATGAGCTACTGTGCGCAGCCTAGTATAATTTTTAAAAACAAGAGCAGTACCCTGCACACACTCTCCACCAGGAGTTCACACTCAAACAAGAGAGGCACAGAGCTGGGCGCCATGGCTCATGCCTATAATTGCAGCACTTTGGGAGGCCAAGCCAGGTAGATCACTTGATCCTAGGAGTTTGAGACCAGCCTGGGCAACATGGTAAAATCCCATCTCTACCAATACAATTTTTTAGAAATTTGCCAGGTACAGTGATGAGCACCTGTAGTCCCAGCTACTTGGGAGGCTGAGGTGGGAGGATTGCTTGAGCCCAGGAGATCGAGGCTGTAGTGAGCTGTGATTGCGCCACTACATTCCAGCCAGGGTGACAGAGTGACACCCTGTCTCAAAACAAACAAACAAGGCCACAGGAAGAAGGTGGCACCTGCTCTCCCCTAACCATCTCACGCTGGCTCGTTTCCTTGTGCACTTCCCTTCTACCTCACCTACATGTATCTGTACACGCCCCACCTAGCCACTGGTCTCAGTATCTCTGCCTCCCTGATTGTCATCATACCCTGTGTGTGTCCCCTCTCATTACCGGAGCGGAGGCCCTTTTCCCTACTTGTTGACGTGCTAAATAAAGCATATCTTTGCCTCTGGTCCTTTCTCATGTGAATACATGGGTCTGCTTTCTGGTTATTCATCACCAGTGCTCAGAGTACAAGCCAGAGGACAAGGAGAGGCAATGAGTGGGGCAGAGGGGCTATGTTCCTTGTTTACATCTCATTTCTCTTTGGGTCTTAAATTTGCTGTTTTGAAAAGGCCCCAAGGCCTGGGCAGCTCAGGAGGTTGAAGAAACAAACCTCAGTGCAGGAGTTCTTAACTTAGAAAACTTAGATGGGCCCTAGGGTTTCTGGAAAATGCTGATATTGTTTGCAAAACTGTGTGTGTGTGTGTGTGTGTGTGTGTGTGTGTGTGTGTTGATTTCTCTGTGAAGAGGGTTTGTGGCTTTCACCATGTCCTCAAAGAGGTTTTATGGCTTTAGCAATTCGCAGAAAGGTTATCAACCAAGTGCCAAGAGTTATAGGTGGATCCCCTCCACCACCAAACAAGATGAAAACACGAAAAGTTTGCTTAGGATCTCAGGGCTTCACTGATTCTCCATGAAACCCCACTCACAATCCCCGTTTTGTTATTTCTCAAGGCAGGAATTGGGAACGTGGTATCTATCGTGGGTGATACACAATACACAGCGTATTGGTGATACACCAAACTCTTAACTCACAGTCTTCAGTCTTCTCTCCGGTATTCTTTTGAGAGTCACCTGGCGGCAAACCATTTTAATTGAAATGTAAATTGGCCCTTTCGCCATGCTCTGTGTAAGTGTTTAACGTGTGCCTTTGGTCTGTGCCCACCTTTCAGTATCACCGTCGTTTCTTACTGTTTTTTTCTTTCTTTCTTCCCCTGAAAAGTAGAAAAACAGGAATTAATACCTGAGATCTGTCCTAACCCACTATCCCCCTCCATTAAAGAAATTTTTGGGGTAATTTTTGGCTTACGATGTTCTAGAAACTGGCTGTGCTAAGCACACAGGATTTTGTAATAATAATCTGACAGGTAAAGACTATTGTTTATTCTCATGTTACAGATAAGGAAACTGAGGCTTTGAGAGGGTAAAAATTTTCCTAAGGTCAGGTGATATGTAAATAGAAGGGCAAGGATTTAAATTCAGGTATATGTTGGGTCTTTGAGAGTACTCCCTGAAAACTACAGGTTCCTTACACTGCGCACATCATGGAGGAGATTGGTCAAGAGTAGGTTGACCAGGCTGGGTGTGGTGGCTCACACCTGTACTCCGAGCTGATATGGTTTGGTAGTGTCCCCACCCAAATCTTATCTTGAATTGTAGTTCCCATAATCCCCATGGGTAATGGGAGGGACCAGGTGGAGATAATTGAATCATAGGGACAGTTTCCTCCATCCTAGTCTCGTAATACTGAGTTAGCTCTCACAAGATCTGATGGTTTTATAAGAAGCTTCCCCCTTCACTGGGCACTCATTCTTCTTCTCCCTGCTGCCATGTGAAGAAGGACATGTTTGCTTCCCCCTCTGCCATGATTGTCAGTTTCCTGAGGCCTCCCAGCCATGCTGAACTGTGAGTCAATTAAACCTTTTTCTTTTGTAAATTACCCAGTCTCAGATATGTCTTTATTAGCAGCACGAGAATGGACTAATAAACCAGTGCTTTGGGAGGCGTAGGCAGGAGGATCACTTGGGGCCAGGAGTTGGAGACCAGCCTGGACCACATAGTGAGAATCTGTCTCTACAAAAGCAAAATAAAAATTAGCTGGGCATGGTGGCACACACCTGTAGTCCCAGCTACTCAGGAAGCCAAGCCAGAGGAGTTGTTGAGCCCAGGAGGTCAAGGCTGCAGTGAGTTGTGATCGCGCCGCTGCACTCCAGCCTGGGGCAACAGAGTGAGACTTTGTCTCTAAAAAAATGAACAATAAAAAAGAATAGATTGACCAGTCCTTCAGAGAAAAGGAAGCAAAAGGGCCAGGAGAATGTGGCTTACATATGAGGGTCAACTGGGCTTTTCTCATACCAAGTCCAGGATTAGACAGACTCACCCACCCAGTGTCAGGTCCTGGAGGAGCAAGAAGGCAGCAGAAGAAAGTAGTGGGCTATGAATCTCTTGTTCCAAACTTATCCTTCAAGTAAGTCCCTCTACCTCCCCTGGGATGGAGTGGAAATAGTAAGGAGAGATGCCTAGAAGACTGTACCAATGGATGGTCCTCCCTGTGGAAGGAAATATCAAGAATAGGGAAGAAGTGTCTCCCATTCAAGGGGATTTTGTTACCCAACCATAAGGATCCTGTTATGCAGGAGCTCCACAGTACACAGTCCCCATGGACAAACTTCTAGACCTTCCATCATACCATGAGGTCAAATATAACATCTCTGGAAGGGACAAAATGAGCCAAGCCAATTTGGAATGCCATTGGTGTCACCAAAACCCAGCATTATCACAAGATCCACTGTGTGCATTGGAAAAATTGAGTTATTTTTCTGTATAACTAAAATGTGTGCCCAGGGGGCACAGAGGAGTGACTTCACTCACACCTTGTAGGAAGCTGTTGTGGACCTTGGCTCTCAGGGATGACCTGTCAGGCCACTCTGAGTGACAGATCTAAGGCTTCATACTCTGTAGGACAGGCCGTGTGGACATGACATCATGGGCTTCAGGGATGAAGTCTCCACATCCTGCATCTGGAAGTCTTTTCCATTTACTCCTCCCAGATCCTCTCTCTACCCTTGTGTTCTGCTCCGGGCCATAGGAGGGAACCTGTACAAATGAAATCGGGGTTCAGCCAGTGCAGAGGCATGGCAGGAGGGCAGGAGGAAGAGGAGAGTGAGGTCAAGGTAGCCATTGTCCTGGCTCCTTCCCTGTGTTGTGGTCTGGGGACTGCTGGCTATGTCTCTCCACCAGAGCTTTCTGCAAGGCAGCCTTCTGTGTATAACCCTTTCCTTGGTTCTCCTTCTAGGTGCATAGGTGGACAGTGTTTATAGCCCCCAGTTAGTGCACTATCTAGCCACATGGTTTCTATATTAGTCATTTGCCATAACAAAATACCACAGACCACGTGGTAAACCACAGAAATTCATTTTCTCCCAGTTCTGGAGGCTGAAGTTCCAAGATCAAGGTGCCAGCAGGGTTGGTTTCTCTGTATGCCTCTCTCCTTAGCTGGCAGATGGCCTCCCTCTTGCTGCCTCTTCCCATGGTATGCGTATGTGCACACTCATCCCAGGTGTCTTTTCCTCTACTTATTAGGACACCAGTCAGATTGGCTTACAGCCCCACCCTCACAGCCTCATTTTAACTTAATTACCTCTTTAAAGGCCTTATGTCCGAGAGAGAACTCTTATACACTGTTGGTATGAATGTAAACTAGTATAACCACTATGGAGAACAGTATGGAGGTTCCTCCAAAAACTACAACTAGAACTACCATATGATACAGCAATCCCACTACTGGACATTGATCCAAAGGAAAGGAAATCAGTATATCAAAGAGACACCTGCACCCCCATGTTTATTGCAGTACTATTCCCAATAACCAAGATATGGAATCAACCTAGGTGTTCAACAGCAGATGAAAGAACAAGGAAAATGTGGTGTATATACATAATGGAATACTATTCAGCCATAAAAAGAAAGAAATCCTGCCATTAGAGGCTACCTGGGTGGAACTGGAGGACATTATGTTAAGTGAAACAAGCCAGGAACTGAGAGTTAAACACCACATGTTCTCACTCGTGTGTGGAAGCTAAAAAAGTTTATCTAAAAAAGTGGAACAGAGGATGCTAGAGGCAGAGAAGGGCAGTGGGGAAGGAGGCATGGGAGGTATTTGTTAAAGGCTACATAGTTATAGCTAGATAGAAAAGGAATATCTTCTAGGGTTCTATACCAGGGTTCTCCAACTCCCGGGGCCACAGACTGGTACCAGTCCATGGCCTGTTAAGAACCCTGGCCACACAGCAGGAGGTGAGTGGCAGGTGTGCAAGTGAATGAAACTTCATCTGTATTTACAGCCACTCCCCATGGCTCGCATTACCACCTGAGCTCCGCCTCCTGGAGCTCAGGATCATCAGCAGCATTCAATTACCATAGGAATGTGAACCCTCTTGTGAACTGTGCATGCGAGGGATCTAGGTTGTGAGCTCCTTATGGGAATTGAGAATCTAATGCCTGATGATCTGTCACTGGTTCCCATCACCCTCAGATGGGACCATCTAGTTGCAAGAAAACAAGCTCAGGGCTCCCATTGATTCTACATTATGGTGACTTGTATAATTACTTCATTATATATTACAATATAATAATAATAGAAATAAAGTACACAATAAATATAACGTACTTGAATCATCCCCAAACCATCCCCCCACCCCCCAATCTGGGGAAAAACTGTCTTCCACGAAACCAGTTCCTGGTGCCAAAAACGTTGGGGACCGCTGTTCTGCACCACTGCAGGATGACTATAGTTTACAATAATATATTATACAGTGTCAAATAGCTAGAAAGAAGACATTGAATGTTCCCAACACACAAAAAAATAAAGATTTGAGATGATGGATATGCTAATTACTCTGATCTGATCACTATACATTATATGTATCAAAACATCACTGTGTACCCCTTAAATATGCACAATTATTGTGTGTCAACTTTTAAAATGAAATTAAATTATTTTTTAAACGACCTTACTTCGAAATATGGTTACATTTGGAGGTACTGAGGGTTGGGACTTCAACATATGAATCTGGGGGGAAAGGAGACACACTCAGCATATAACAGTTTCTCCACACCTTTTAGTAAGCACTTTATCCTCATTTGAATGTGCCATCTGTTTCCTGTTGCCTGACTGACAAAGGAAACCCTTTGAGCTGTTTCTCTTGTAGAGATGTATACTAAATTGCCTGCTTTCACCCACCTCCCCGCCGCCCCACCAGGAACTGGAGGATGGTGTGTAATTTGGGCTGAATCGTCTGTAGACTCATCACATCCCTATTTAGATGAAACCTTCACTCTCAGCCTTTCTTTGTTACCATGCTCTTGTCTCCCGGAAACTTCAGAGGCCACAGATGCCTTGGTGTATTCTAAAGTCTAGTTCTCCTTCCCTAATGGTTTCAACCTGTGTGTGTTGGCATTCGAAAATCTTTGCCTGGGTGTCACCAGGTTAAGATCAGTGCGTAAAATGGATTTTCAGTACAACTGAGGGTGCAAACTATGACGGTGAGGTCTGCTGGGCGGCATTGTGTCAGCACAGGGCATGGCTCACCAAAGGTGGGAGGGGGCATGCTGGCTTCTCTGAACCAGGTGAGGATGCTGCATTTGGAGGTAATAAATGCGTAAGAGGATAAAGGCAATAACAGATCCACTCCAACCACGGCACCTAGTGAAGGGCCAGAGAGTGGCCTTTCTGTCACAATAACCACAGATGCAGTATAACCTCTTCTCAATTGTGGGAAACCACTGTCCCGTCCCGAAAGCTGTACCAAGCTGGGAGTTTCTCTCCAGCCATCAACTTTCTTGTCTTAAAAGGTCTCTTTCTGGAATTCTCCAGAGCCATTTGCTGGTGGTGTGGCTCTTCCTTTAAAATCTTTATTTCGTTTCATTTTCAAACCTACTCTCCAGCTCACCCTGTAATGCGACAGAGGAGCCTGGGGATTTCTTTAGCGTTTTGAAGTCCTTGGCTGCCATTTTGGTTGCTTGAAGATTTTGCTCCAAGACCCACTGCTCTGCATATTTGTTTGTTTGTCGTGTCAGTCATCAGGAAGCCTAGACCATATGTTTCTGACTCATTTACACCAAAGTCATCAAACAACACTTGGAGTAGTTTTTCTAAGTCCATAAAGGTTTTACATCCTTAGGTTTCATTTCTCGGCACTCTTCTTTAATTAAATATAATTTATCCAACGTTTACGAATGCTGCATGCCAAGCACTGCACTGGCTCTGGAAGTGCAGAAAAGAATAAAAACACAGATCCTTCCTTCACGGAGTTTGCAGCATGAATCACCCGGCCAAGCATTAATGAAATTAAACCAGAATGGTAAGAAAGTGTTCATTTTGAAATCCCAAGTCTGTGAGTTTGAGCAGTTTCTAGATCTAGCCAGGGTGACACCGGCCTTCTCCTCACTGGCTGGACTTTTGGATTTTCCTCTTCCCAGAGGTGGATACTTTAGTGATGCTTCCATAAAGTCTTGATTCACTCCGTTTGAAGCCTTTTTTACCCTGATGGACCTGGCTGTGCCTTTCCATGGATGAGGAAATCCATTGCTCCCCTGGAGAGCCCAAGTTTGCATGGATGCCAGAGGTGTGGTTGGAATCAGGACTTTTCACTCTGAAGTTCCAGCAAGGAGAACTCAGAGGTGATTAACAGGAACAAATGATATTCTGCACTGCTGATTCTATTTCACAATCTCAGAGGCTAATCCTCGCCAAGGAGCCGATTTAAGTCCCACTCTCTTCAGCACCTGTTGATTTCACCAAAGCACAAAAAACTTTTTTCTAGATACGGGGGCAATATTAGGATTTTGTTTTCCTAAGTGGTTCCCATGGACTTTTCTTTTCTTCCTAACTATGCCAAGTATTAAGAATTGCATGGGGTTGACATCAGAGAGTTTTCACACAGTCTTTGGACAGAGCCACACAAAGGTACTTTTTAAGCCTCAGTCAGTGGCATACAGAGGCCCACAGCTCTGCTTACACATGGTGGCATGAACAGCCCCGGCTTCAGATCCCTGAGTAGCACAATGCAATCAAGAGCGGCTAATTCTCACCCTTTGGCATCTCTTTTTGCCTGAGTATTCAGCTGGTAGCAGCCAGCAAGGATTGTTTATTAAAGATTTTATTTTGGCCCTGCAGTGTTGGGTTGTATGCAGACTGTCACCTGATTTTGGTTTGTTTATCATTTTGTTTGCCCTCACCAGGTCCTTGAGTTTAGAGATACTTTTTGAGCTTTAAAATAAGCAAGTCCGTGAGTGGTCTCAATGACCAGGACTGTGTTTTATTTCCTCCTTTCCTCAGAGTCCCTGTCTTGGCTCCTAGGAGGTGCATGGTACCTGTTGGATGACAATGGTGATGACAAAGACAATGAGGGCAGATACCACGGTTTTCATGCTTAGTACCCACCAGGCATGGTGCTAGGTGATGCGCCCACTGGGCATGGTGCTAGGTGATGTGTCCGCTGGGCACCATGCTAGGTGAGGTGCTCACCAGGCATGGTGCTAGGTGACACACCTGTGTCTGCTCACTGCATCTTCACCACCACCCTAACAGCACAGATGAATCGGAGGCACGAAGCCTGTGTTACTTCCCCAAAGGCACACACCAGCGAATAGAGAGCTGAGATCCAAACTCCTGTGAGTCTCACTCCGGAGCCCAAACTCTTGGCTTGAATTCTGGAATGAAAAACCCAATTAATAAAGTGCAAAATGTTTGTCTTTCCAGTTATGTGTCTTCCCTATCCAAAGGCATTTAGAAGGAAGAATTCAACAAAACAGCTTTTGTGAGTTAGTGAAGCCTCCACAAATGTTGAACTCCTGAGTCTCGGTCAAGAAAAACTTAAGACTGAAAATTCCAATGAGGCGGCCCTGAAGAGATGGTTCTCAGCCTGCCAGTGGCCCAGAAGAACCTTCCAGAAAGACTAAAGTGCCCTCTAAGAAGGACCAAGTGCTTCTGCAGGAAGTAAAATCTGTGCCTAGCAGACGGTCCACCTAGGAAAGCTTTTCGGTTGGCTCAGCAGAGAAAACCAGGGCTGGTCTTCCTTCAGCAAGTTGGTCATCTTCACACCAACTCTCCTGTGAGAGGCCACTGCTCCAGGATACAGTATGAAGAGTGGGCATAGTTGAGGGACAGTATGAACTCATGTTGTTCCTGTCCTTCCCATCTAAGGGGAGACAAATGACACCGAGGTCAGCAGGAAAGTGAGCTCACCTGTGTGAGTGTCACCAGGTGCCTTTTCTTATTAACATTTCCTACTAACTGAGATCAGGTTTTCTGCTCTGCAATTCACAGATGAGGAAAACAAGGCCCAGAGAGGTTAAGATACTTACCCAAAGTAAACAGAGAATAAGAGGTGGAATGAGAGCGTCATTCAAGGGAAGTTTCTGGTCTTCACAGTATCCTGCTGTGTCTGAGATCGCGTGTCATACACCGTCACATAATTCCCCTCCACTGATGTATGCCACACCCAGCCTTCAAAGGGAACATGCTGGACACTGCCTCTGCCCTGGTGGAATTCATATTGAAGAGGAGAAACAGATAATAAACAATGAACATTGCAGGATGAATGCCTGATTTACAACTGCAGTAAGTGCCAAACAGAAAGGCTGGTCTCTGAGAGTGTCTTCAGAATTTACCCATTTCCCCCAACTCCATTGCTACTTCCCTTCTTCCAGCCACCATCAACCCTCTCCTGGATTCTCAAAGCTGCCCCGTACTGGTCTTCCTGCTTCTCTTCTGGCCAGCCAGAGGGATCTTTTAAACTGTAAATCAGATGACATCACTGTACTGCTCAAAACCTCCCAGAGGCTCCCTCTCAGAGAAAAGGCCGATGTCCTCCCGTGGCATGTGGCGCCCTAAAGGCCCTCCAGCTTCTCACCAGCCTCACCTCTTCCTCCTCAACATCCCTCCTACCACTGCGTTAGAGCTTAGTCATACCAGCTCCCGTATACTATTCCTGCACACTCCACCCTGGGTCCCACCTCGGGGCCTTTGCACTAGCTGTTCCATCTGCCAGGGCTCTCTCCCCACCCCCCGGTACCAGCATGGATTGATCCTCACTTCCTGCAGGGTTCTGAAGGGGAGAGTCCTTTTTCCATTGCCCCAGCCCTCCCTGTCTCCCTTTCCCTGCTTCATTTGTCCCATAGCAGTGATCAGCATTTGACCTTATGTGTATTTGTTGATGTCTGTCTTCCTCCAGTGGAATGAAAGTTCTGGGACAGCGAGGTCTTGGTCTGTTGTATGTTCTGCTCTATGCCCAGGACTGGGAACAGTGCCTGGCATATAGCAGACCCTTAATAAATAATTATTGAGGGGGGCCGGGTACAGTAGCTCACATCTGTAATCCCAGCACTTAGGGAGGATCACTTGAGGCCAGGAGTTCAAGACCAGCCTGGGCAACATGGCAAGATACCACCGTCTCTACAAAAAATTAAAAAATAAAAATAGCTGGGCATGGTGGTGTGTGCTTGTAGACCCAGCTACTTGGGAGACTGATGCAGGAGGCTCACTTGAGCCCAGGAGTTGGAGGCTGCAGTGAGCCATGATGGCACCACTGCACTCCAGCCTGGGGGACAAAGCAAGACCTTGTCTCTATTTTCGAAAAGAAGTATTATTGAGGGAATGAGCCAGGAATGGCAGCATGCACCTGTAGTCCCAGCTACTTGGGAGGCTAAGGCAGGAGGATCGTTTGAGTCCAGGAGTTTGAGACCAACCTGGGCAATATAGAAAGACTCTGTTTCAAAAAAAAAAAAAAATTGGGGGAATAGGTATGTAATTGAGGGCCACATTTGGTTTGGGGATGGCCACATTTGGTTTGGGGATGAGAGTTGATTTCTTTGGGAGAAGAGAGGCATGACACGCAGGTTCTAGCATGGTTCCCCATGCCCTTCCGTTGGTGTTCACATCCTTGTGTAGTCCCTTCCTTTGGGTGGGGTGGGACCTGTGATGTCACTTCCAAGATTAGGTTATGAAGGACGGCGATTGCTGTCTTGCTAGTGCACTCTCTCCCCATCTCTCACTTGCTCCCGTCGATGAAGCAGTGTGCCATGTTGTGAGCCACTAAGAGGCCCACACAGTAAGGAACTGGGGTGGCCAACAGTCTGCAAGGAAGTGAGTCCTGCCAACGCTCAGGTCAGTGAGCTTGGAAGTAGATCCTCTTCCGCATGGAGCCGTGCCGTGAAGGCAGCCACAGCTGACACCTTGCAGCCTGTGAGAGACCCCAGGACAAAGGACTCAGAGGGCCCAAAAGTCTGCGACCAGATCCTGGTGCACAGAAACTGGGAGACACTCAGTGTTGCCTTAAGCCATTAAGACCGGGACAACTTGTTACACAGCAGTAGATAACTAATACAGGAGAGGTTCAGGCCATGGGGAGCTGCATTCTGAGTTCAGAAGGAGCATGGTGCAGGCAGTTAAAAAGGCAAAGAAGCCAGAAACCTGGAGCTTCACAAGCAAGGGGAAAAAGAGTAGGGGATGAGGGGAGAAAGGATGCGGGGCCAGGTGCTGGATTTGGGGTTTAACCTAAAAGCTAACAGAAGCCACCAAAGGGTTGAAGCAGGTAGCAGGGAGGCAGTATCTAATTTGCATGTTGCATTTAAAAGATCACTCTGGACACCATACAGAGAAGAGATTAAAAGGGCAGAAGGAGTGGGGAGACAGGAGGCTGTGAGGGTCATCTGTGCCTGAGATGTTGATGGCCTGGTCCGGGGCTCTGGCAGTGGTAGCCAGGGAGAGGGAGATAGCAGGAAGCCGATCCGCAGGTTCCAACAGTCCTCGTCTGTGTTTTGGCTCAAACCCCAGGCCACTGAGATGCTGTGTGGGTTCAGGTTGATGCCAACAATGCTGAAATTACACCATTCTCATCACAGAAGTTTTCGATGCTTTCTGAAAAGCAGGAGTGCTAACCCTATCTGACTAGAGAGAAAACCAGGCCCTGGGAAATGGAGCATTTTGCAATCATTTGAGACCCCTCCGACCTGCCAGAAGCCCATGCTCTGGAAGCTGCACACTTCATTTCATGAAAGGTCACTCCAGGCTCTCCCCGGCCCCAGTCCCTGACAGTTGCTAAATCATCTATTATTACCCGAAAAACCAAAGCTGAGCCTCCACGGGGAAAGAAACGATGAAAGTCAAAAGTTGGGGGCGGAAACTGCTCAGACCTGGGCAGGCTGGAACGTTCCCCTAGTGCAAGCCATAGGTAAAAACCAACTACAGCAGCTATAGAATTAATACTGTCTTCTCACCCCCCACCTTTTTCCTGTGCTTTCTCACACGCCACAATAAAGAGCATCTGTGTTTTCCCAGCCCTGGTGGTGCGAAGTATGCTACAAGACGACACATTCCCTATAGATGCTCATGTGTCCGTTGTTTTTTAATGCAGCACTGCTGTGTAACAAACAACCACAAGCCCTCAGTGCCATAGACAGTAAGTACACAATGCTCCTATGTGTGGGTGGTCAGGGAGCCACTCTAATCTGGACTGAGCCTGCTCAATACCTGTGGGTCATCTGGCTACCTGCTGGGGTGACTGGGGCCACCAGGCTCTGCTCTGTGTGTCTCTCCTCCTTCATTACGCTAGCACGGGCTTGTTTTCATGGTGATACTGAGGTGCAAGAGAGGACAAGCTTAATTGCACAAGCGCTTTTCAAGCCTCTGCTTGTTCCATGTGTGCTAGCATCTCATTGGCCAAAGCAAGTCACGTGGCCACGTCCAGGCGTGAAGAACTGGGGGACTTTTGCAATGCTCCTGGTAGACACATGCACCTGATGATCTCAGATCTTTAACAGCACGATCATTTCAGGCTAATCACTGTCATGTATGGAGCTGGCACTGTGCCTGGTTATTTAACTCAATGGCTCCCAATGGGGGGTGATTTTGTCCCCCAGGAGACGTCTGGAGATATTTTTGGTTATCACAACTGAATGGGGAAGATGCTTCTGGCGTAGGGTGGGTAGAGGCCAGGGATGCTGCTAAACACTCTGCAGTACAGAGCACGGCCCTCACAGCAAAGACTTATCTGGCCCCAAGTGTCAGTATTGCCAAGGCTAGCTGAGTACAGTGGCTCATGCCTGTAATCCTAATATTTTGGGAGGCCAAGGTAGGAGGGTCACGGAGCCAAGGAGTCCGAGACTAGCCTACACAACAAAATGAGACCTCATCTCTACAAAAAAAAAAGAATAATTAGGTGTGGTGATGCACAGCTGTGGTCCCAGCTGTTTGAGGGGCCGAGCGGGGAGGATCACTTGAGTCCAGGAGATGGAGATTGCAGTGAGCCATGATCACACCACTGCACTCCAGCCTGGGCAACAGAGCGAGATCCTATCTCAAGAAACAAAAGAAGAAAGAAAAATAATATTGCCAAGGTTGAGACCCCATGCATTAATTTGTTAAATCCTGACACCCACCCTGTGAAGTTTCATTAGATCCATTTTTACTAATTTTTTCCTTTCTTAGCCACATAACCGGGTCTTGCTCTCTGGGCTGACTGATGGAGACTGCCTGTGGTTTGGATGCAGGTCCCTGAAGTCTGGTTACCATCATACTGGTTCCATTTTGTTCCTGCCACCTGGTCCCCCTCCCAGGTAGTGGCTGACACTCCCCTCTGCCTGGATCCTTGATGGACAAATTCCTTCTCAAGAGGCATCTGATGATACCCTCTTCGGAGCAGGCGAAGAGTATTAGAGTATCCTTATTCTCAATTAGCTGGATAATTGGCTCTGCACGGAATTTCTCACTGGCTGTGTTGGAGAGGCATTATTAAAGAAACTCAAAGCAAAGAAAAACAAATCCCTAAGCAGCCAGTATGTTTGCATGGCCTCTTCGTCTACCCTGGAACCTCTAGGCACGTGTGCAGCATAATTAAGGCGGAAGTCCATGTGGGGGCCCTGGGTTGGGAATGTTTGTGGAGAGAGCAGACACCTGCTCTGCTAATGCATTGCTCTTCCCCATTTCAGGCAATCACTGTCCTCTTGTGGGCTGCTCCTGAAGGCTGTCATGGTCCTTAAGGAAGGTGCTGGACATAAGAACAGCTGCTGATCCCAGGCACGGGCAGCATACCTGCTCTGTGCTCTTCCTGTGAGGAAGAGAGAGATGTGGATAGGTCTTGGTTTTCACCTTTGGGGATGAAAAGACAGTATTTTTCATTTTTCTTTTTCTTTCTTTTCTTCTTTTTTGAAATAGGTTCTTGCTCTGTCATTCAGGCTGGAGTGCAGTGGCACAATCACAGCTCACCGCAGCCTTGACTTCCCAGGTTCAAGTGATCCTCCTGCCTCAGCCTCCCAAGTAGCTGGGACTATAGGCATACACCACCATGCCCAACTAATTTTTTTTTCTTTTAGTAGAGACGAGGTTTCACTATGTTGCCCAGGCTGGTCTCAAACTCCTTAGCTCAAGCAATCCTCCCACCTCGGCCTCCCAGAGTGCTGGGACCACAGGCACGTGCCACCACACCCAGCTAACTTGTTTATTTTTTGTAAGAGACGGGGTCTCACTCTGTTGCCCAGGCTGGTCTCAAATTCCTGGACTCAAGGGATCCTCCTGCCTTGGCTGAGATGCCCTGGCTAGTGTGTGATCTGCCGCCTCGCAAGGCCCTAATAGTGCAGCACCAGAATAGTGGCTGGAAAAGGCCAAAGGCTTAGGGCAGGTTGCTCTTGAACTTCACCATCTGCTTGTCTCAAGGGGCCCCATCCCAGCCTGATGGGAGGGGCTGGGTCCTTGCCTCTAGTGCTTTACCTTCACGAGGGAGGTTGGCCAAGTTTACAAAATGAGGTGACACTTGGCACCAAAGAATGGCACAGCCTGGCAGCAAAGCTGTTTCCTCCATTCGCAGCAGAGCTGTTGGAAGCCAGCAGCGCACACATCATCCTCAGAAGGGACTCCTCCAAAACCTCAGCGCTCTGAAAACAGAGGCTGCGTGTGTAGCTTGATGTTCGGGGGCTGGCAGATGAGCCAGTAATGGATGTTTCCCATCCTGAGAGCACATTTTTCTCCAAGGACCATATCACCTCTTAGGGCCTAATACAGGTTGATATTTTTCCTTTACCCTGAAAGTCTCTGCAGCAAATGTGCAGTCAGAACCATTTTTCTGATTGAACTAAAAGTATCGCAGCTTCATTTTCTTTTCCCTTTGGGTTAAGTCGGTATTTAAAAGGCCTCTCCGAAGAGTGAAACTATCTCTAATTTAGAAAGCTCTAAATCTCCATCACAGAGACGCAGGCCACGGTGGTTGACAAGGTTCCGAACTCTTGTTTCTAAACATTTAAGCCGTCTCTACACTTAAAATGGACGCTGGAGTGTTTCTAGGGATGGGGATGAAAGCGGCACAACCGAAGGTCTTTAATCAACTGTGGTCAGCAAATAAAAGGAAGTGACAGTTCCCTTGAAATATTGAAAGGCTTGGATTTCTTCATCAGAAGTGTTTTAAGAGCAAACTCTCAGGTTCATTCAAGTGGGGCACTGCCTTCCAAATGCCAATATCCACTACTTAAGCACAGAGAAAAATGTGTAAATATGTGCATGTGTATGTATGTACACGTGTGTGTGTGTGTGTGTCAGTGTGTGTGCATTGGAAGGGCTTCTCAGCTTCCCACCCAGGAGTCTCTGTTTGCAAAATAAGTGTGTAGGTCATGATTATTTCACATTTAAATTAATGGAAGCGGATTTCTCTAGACATTTATCATTCAGGCAATGCAGCGTTCTCTCCAAAATCCCTGTTGCCTAAGTAGAAATTTTTCAAGTCATCTTCAACTCTTTCCTCTCCCTCACTTGAGGGCATGCAATCAGTCGAGCAGATTTTCTTCCCCTTTCCAGTCTTTTTTCACATCTGTCTGTTTCATTCCATTCCCACTGCCGCCCAGAAATCAGGCCCTCATAATCCTTCCCTTGGACCATTGCAGTAACCTCCCTGTCGGCAGCCTTGTGCTCTAATCCATCCTGGATTCAGCTGCTAGATGAATTCTCTGGCAGCAACTCTCTGAGCAGGTCGCTCTTGTCATCAAAGCCCACTGCTCAGCCCTCAGGCAGAGCACCTGAAAGGCTGGCATTTCACCATGCGCCTGAGCTGTCCTTTCCTGTGTTCCCTGCTGTCCCTAGTTAACCCACGTCCTCCCCTCTAGGGCCCTGCTCTGCAAACTGTGCTCTGTGAATCCTCTCCAATCCCAGACATGGCTCTAGCCACCGCAGTTACTGACCCACTTGGTTTTGTTAAATCCATTTACCAGTCAAAGTTTCTATGTCAGTGTTTGTCAAAGAAGAGGGTGCCACTGCGGGGGGAATGTTCCCTGGCAGTTCCCTTGGAGCATCTTATGCTTTCTGGCCTCTGCGACTTGACTCACAGCAGTCCCGCCCTCTGGAATGCCTTCTCCTCCAGCCCCACCGTTCAAGGCCCAGCTGGGAGGCTACCTTGCCCATGGAGGGAGAGGTAACATCCTTGGACACCTGGCCAGATGTGAGCGCTCTCTCCCCTAGGCATCTCTGATTTATCTATGTCATCCTTGGATGTGCATGCTTGCAGCCTACAGCATTATTGTCTCATAACCTCCCACTCCCCCCTACTCACTAGATGTGGACTCTGTAGGCACAAGGATTCGTGTGTTCATCTCATGTGTCCCTTCAACAACCATGTACCCTGGCATGAGCTTTCCCATACCGGGTGCCAGGAATGTGTTGATGAACAAGAAAGACACATCTCTACCCTCATGGATTGTGTATTCTAGCTGGAAAGAGTGTCTGGAGGCCAGAAGTCCAAAATCAAGGTATTAGGAGGGCCATGCTTCCTCCAAAACCTCTAGAGGAGGCTCCTTCCTTCCTTTTCCCAGCTTGCAGTGGCCCCGGCATTCCTTGGCTGTGCCAGCATCCGATCTCTGCCCCTGTCTTCTGTGGCCCCCTCCCTGTGTGTCTCTGTGTCCTTTCCTGTCTCAGAAGAACATGCCCATTGGATTTCGGGCTCATTCTAATCCAGCATGATCTCATCTTGACCTTTACCTTAATTATATCTGCAAGGACCCTTAATCCAAATAAGGTTCTGAGGTTCAGAGTGGACATGAATTTGGGGCTGACATGGAAGTGGAACCTGAGGCCCAAGAGGCCCATGGGGCTGACATCCCTGTGGGGCTGACATGGAAGGGAAAACTGAGGCCCAAGAGGGCAGTTTGTCCCAGACCTCACAGCTGGGCTTGGCCAAAAAAACGTCGGGCCTTGAAGCAATATGGACGCGCTTCCACTGCACACCGACCCCCACCCCTGCTGCACCTGAAATCCAAGTTTGATGGCTACCATCTTGCCTGCTGTTCTCAGCCTGCTCTCTTTGGTTCAGAATACAAGGAGAACAGAACCAGGTCAGAGACCATCAAGATGGACACTTCCCCCATTGAGCCTGGCCTCTATCACCTGTGGTGACTGGGGTAGCACCGCCAAAGACCGCCGGCATTGGCTGCTGGTCACCAGCGGCAGGGCAAGCACAAAGAAGCAAATTACCCCCAGGGAGTCCGATTCCCGTCCAGTCGCATTTTCGATGTGCTTCATGCTCTCTCTTCCAGCTGTTCGCGCCACCACTTCAAATGGTTGATTCTGTTGCTCTGTAAAGAAAATGTCGCTCATTTCCGTTAAGTGCCCATCTCCCTGGTTTATGTTGCCACCACATTTGTCCTCCCGCTTGATGTGAATTCAAACCGTGGTAGGCGGCGTGCCCTCGGGACTCTACTCAGCATTTTGTACGGCCCCTTGATCACCTGCTTTTCAGAGAGTGCAGACCAGATTTCCCCCAACCTGGCATGCGGATGTCCTTGCGTGGACTTTTCCATTTTGGAGGGTTTCCGCGTATCACAATATCCTTTTTGTAATAAAAGGAAGAGAATTGCTGACAATTCTCACAAATTTAGGCTCTTGCAGGAATAATTTTCTCTGAATTATGTGTGATTCTCCTTTTTTATGTGTCCCTAACATTTAGTTTGCTTTCGGTGCAGCCGCTAAGCTGACTGTTAAATATTTGTCTCTCCTGCCACTTGGTCTTCAAGCTGTAGGTGTTTAGCACACGCGGGCAGTGCCAAGGACCTCACATGGCAAATGTCACTGGCCTTCCGGATCCCCACAAACCAGAAGCAGTGAAGGAGGAGACAGAACTGGGATTTAATTTAACTCCTAAACTGCTGAATCTGTACCCTTTCCTTTCTGCTTTTATCTTAGGGCCACATGGAGGGCTGGATCCTTAGGGGACATCATGAAAGCAAGAACCACCCCACTCTGCCCCAGTTGTGCCTGTTAGGATGGGTTGATTGGTTGACATGACATAAAAAGAGAAGGTAGAGGGTTTGAGGTCAACATTTTTCAACTTCGCAGTCTGAGTTGAGGGCTAGGATTGTCTGAATCTCTAAGAGTGTAGGCTTGGTTTCCAAGAACAGCGGGAACCTGGTATGGCTCCCATCACAATCTACCCACAGTCGCCGTAGGACCAACCCACACTCAACTTTGCACATGTGCTCTCTGCTTGCTGGTCTTTCCACGGGCTCAGCTTCTGCAAGGCAGGGATGATGCCCAGCATACAAGGTAGTAGGCAATGAATAAATCTTGGTCAAACTAATAAAATAATAACCAGTTTTGATTATGATTATTCAGTTATAGGTTCATGACCATAGTCAACAAATTTACGTTGAGTGCATAGCATGTGTCAGGCACCTATGTTTGATGTTGGGGACATGGCAGGAAATAGAGCAGGCAAAAGCCCTTGCCCTCATGGGGCTTAGATTCTAGACAAAGAATTTAGGCCATAGAATGCAAAAGTGGACTGTGTCCAGTGGTCTGTTAGAAGGCGACCAGTGCTATGGACTGGTCAGGAAAAGAAGGAAAAGAAGATGGGAGGGAGTGTAATTTTAAGGACAGTGGTTAGGGTGGGACTCTTTGAGAGGTGGTATTTGAGCAAAAATGAGAAAGAAGCCAGGCGTAGTGGCTCACACTTGTAATCCGAGCACTTTGGGAGGCCAAGGCAGGCAGATCACCTGAGGTCAGGAGTTTGAGACTAACCTGGCCAACATGGTGAAACTTTGTCTCTACTAAAAATACAAAAATTAGCTGGGTGTGGTGGCACACGCCTGGAATCCCAGCTACTTGGGAGGCTGAGGCAGGAGAATCACTTGAACCCAGGAGGCGGAGGTTGCGGTGAGCCAAGATCATGCCATTGCACTCCAGCCTGGGCAACAGAGTGAGACTCCATTTAAAAAAACAAAATGAGAAAAAAGGGAGAGAAACATGCAGGGGCTGGGAAGGGCATTCTAGGTGGAGGGAATGGCCAGTACAAAGGCCCTGCAGCATGTTTGGAAAACAACAGGGGAATTAGAGGAACTGGAGTGGAGTGGACAAGAGGGAGAGGCGGGGACAGGAGGGCAGCAAGCTAACAAGCCACCTTCTCCACGCTGTGTAGATGACACAGCTAATGCTCAGGGGATTTAAGGCACATATCTCAAGCCAGCCAGCAACTGAATAGGAGAGCAGAGCCCAGGCCTGGAATTCCGGAGCTTGTGGCGCTTCTCAATGTGACAAGAGGATCCACTGGGAGATGGCAACTTCTTGTGAATGCCACTCTTAGCGCCTACTTGGTGCAGCTTTAACTCGGAGAAAAGAAAGATCCCATTCTCCTTCCTTGTTTCTGAGAACATAGTCATGGGGCAAGACTAGGCAGCCCCCTTATTTCAGTCTGAGCTATCCTTGGGGTTCCCAGCAAGATCCCAAATACCTCCAAGTCCCTAATGTGTCTTTCTTTGTTGTCAGATGCCACCGTGAGTCTGATTCCTTTCTGTGTTTTTCGTTCTTGCCCCAAAAGGTTCTTGTCTCATTCTGAAACCTGCCTCATGGAGGCCAAGAATAAATTTAATTTAGGGCATCTACCTGTGCAGTCAGTCAATTACTTCTGCTAGCTCGCTCTGACAAACCATCTTCTGTCGCTGACCTTTCCTGCCTCATATTCTTGCAATATTTTTCTTTGCTTAACTTTCTGTGCAATCTCCTTTTCCATTTCCCATCTTTGCTCCTCTTATCATTCTTACAGACTGCCCTTCACACACATCGGCAGGCTTTCCTGTTTTCGTTTGCTGCTTCCTCGTCACTTTTTCTTTTTGAGATGGAGTCTCACTCTGTCACCCAGGCTGGAGTGCAGTGGCAGGATCTTGGCTCACTGCAACCTCTGCCTACTAGGTTCAAGTGATTCTCCCGCCTCAGCCTCCTGAGCACCTGGGACTACTACCGCGCCTGGCCTTCCTTGCCACTTTTGAAGGCATTTTTTCTGCTGCCTCCCCAGTGAGTGTGGGTGGAGACCCTCCAGTCTGTTTGCCCTCAGGTGACCTGATGACCAGTTCTGACTTGGCCCCTGCCCTTGTTTGTACCCTTTATACAGAGTCAGGCACTTCTTCTTGCAAAGAGCTCTGTCTATTTAGGGTGGTCTGGGCCACAGGAGGCCTGGGCAGTGGTATTGATGCTGCTTCTAACAGAGAACCATGAAGCCCTCTTGATATGGCTTGGCAGCGTCCCCACCTAAATCTCATCTTGAATTGTAGTTCCCATAATCCCCACATGTCATGGGAGGGAACCAATGGGAGGTAATTGAATCATGGGGGCGGTTACCTCCATGCTATTCTCATGCTTGTGAGTTCTCACGAGATCTGGTGGTTTTATCAGAGGCTTTTCCCTACCTTCAGTCCGCACTTCTTCTTGCTGCCGCCATGTGAAGAAGGACATGTTTGCTTCTCCTTCTGCCATGATTATGTTTCCTGAGGCCTCCCCAGCCATGCTGGACTGTGAGTCAATTAAATCTCTTTCCTTTATAAATTACTGAGTTTCAGGTATGTCCTTATTAGTAGCATGAGAACAGACGAATAGACCTGTGCAACTATAAAATTGGCCAGACAAGAACCTTGAAGGCAGCCTTGTTCATGTTCGAGGTCTGGTTGTGTTGAGTATTTACCTCAAGGATGACATTTCAATGCTGACAGCAGGGGTACAAGTCAGTATCATCCATTTGAAAGGTATCTTGGTGATGTCTGTTCAGATTTCCAACACCTTTCTGGGTTTTCAAAACTAAGCAGGTTTTGCAGAGATTTCTATATAAGACCACGTAGTGCAGCATTGTTTATTGTAAGGCAAATTGAAATCCTAATTGTCAGTCAACCCCTCAGCTCTTTGAACTGGATAAATAAGTAGAAATACATTACTCTGGGATACTGCGAGGTTATTAAAAATGGTGAGGAATAGCCCAGGTGCGGTGGCTAACACCTGTGATCCCAGCACTTTGGGAAGCCGAGGCAAGTGAATAACTTGAGGTCAGAAGATCGAGACCAGCCTGGCCAACATGGTGAAACCCCCTTCTCTACTAAAAATATAAAAATTAGCCAGGTGTGGTGGTGCATGCCTGTAATCTCAGCTACTTGGGAGGCTGAGGTAGAATTGCTTGAACCCAGGAGGCGGAGGTTGCAATGAGCTGAGATTGCACCACTCCACTCCAGCCTAAGCATCAGAGTGAGACTCTGTCTCAAAAAAATAAAATAAAAAATAAAAAATGGTGAGGATTGATCCACATGGACATGGAGAGATGACCAGGAAACAGTTACATTTAAGCAAATTTCCGTGTGCGTTTTAATATGTGATGATCCATTTTGTAGAATAAAATTATATATCCATTACAGGGCAAATATGATATTGTTATTAAAAGAAATTAGGTGCTTCACAAATCTTAAACATTGCAGCATTCTCAGGTCATTAAGTTATTATAATATTCTATCTAATTAACATAAAAAATTCAATTTAAAATCCAGAAGAAGAACCTCATTCAGGGTCAAGGTTTGTTTGTTGGATGAGAAGAAATATACATTCGTTATAACCATGTTTTGTTTTCAATAAATATGAAAAAGTATTCCTTTCAAAACATTACACTCTGGATTGGTGATGTTCTTTTCCCAATGAGCATACCTTTGTAAAATAAAATTTACTTTACTTTGTCTATTACTTGGTATCTCTCTGTCTCTTTTACTTTTGATTGTGGAGAACTTCAAACATGCAGGGAAGTCAGCAGCCCAGTAGAATGAATGCCCCTGTGGCCTATGGTCCCAATAACCATCAACCCTTGGCCAGTCTTGGCCTATCCACACCTAGATTCCCTTCCCCAGCCCCTGTTCCTACATGAATTTGAAGCAAATCCCAGGCATCATTTAAACACCTCCATTTAGCTGGGCGCCATGGCTCATGCCTGTAATCGCAACCCTTTGGGAGACTGAGGTGGGAGGATCATTTGAAGAGTTTCAGACCAGCCTGGGCAACATAGTGAGACCCCATCTCTACAAAAAAATTTTTTAAAAACTTAGCTGGGCGTGGTGGTGTGCACCTGTGTTTCCAGCTGCTTGGGAGGCTGAGGCAGTAGGATCACTTGAGCCCGGGAAGTCGAGGCTACACTGAGCTGTGATCGTACCACTGCACTCTGGTCTGGGTGACAGAGCGAGACCCTGTCTCAAAGTAAATAAATACATAAAAATAAAATCTCCATTTGCTCCTCCTGACGCTGTGGCTGCACCATAGTCAAGGGGTGCATCTTCCAGTGTTGAGCTATTGCAAAGAGATCCTAATCCTGACTCCCAGACCTTCTACCTGCTGTCTGCCCCCACACTGTCCCCAGAAAGGTCTTCTTACAGCCTAGTCTGAGCCCTACCTTAACTGAAGCCATCAGAGCCCCCCAACTGTGACAGTGGACCAAGCAGGCAGAGCAGGGGTGCAAAGATATCAAAATCCTCAGGTCCCGGGGCAGCAATGAGTAGGACCCGGGGTGGCCTGAGCTTGCTCACCATGGCCTGTGGCCTCATTGAGACTCATGAGTTTAACACAAGGGAGAGTACAAAGATGATCATGTGTCTCTATGGCCACGATGGGGAATGAGGAAAGAAGTACTGGAACATTGGAACTCTGCTGCCTGGGACAAAAGGCCCTTCACAGTTGGCCTTCCATCTGCCTGGCTCAGCATCCGTTTGCTCCCTCTCTCTCCTGCATTCATCTCCTTTTCCCACTCGAGTGCCCCTGTGGGTAAACACCAGTGGGGTGGAAGTGGGAGTGCAGTGACTCAAAACCACATCGGAGTGTGGCTCCTGATCCCAAAAGCTAGTTTTCCTGTGAATATGGCTTTGACTGATCTAGAGGGTTTATTCAGCCAGTTTTTCAATAGATATTTTACTGGGCATCTCCTATTTCCCAGACACTGTTGTGGGCACTGGGAACCCAGAGGTGATGAAAAGAGACAAAACCCCTGCCCTCATGAAGTTTCTGTCCACACATGAGCATGGACAGATAACTGCAATGACGTCCATCGAATATGGCAGAATTGGGGACCAGCTCTGTACTTTCAGCTTTGTAATTTTCTGCATTCATTGATTTATTTAAAAGGAGTACGTTTCATTTTTACAACAACAACAATGTGATTTTTCTTAAAAGCCACAAACAAAGAAAGCACACAGGGCAAGATGCTAACAGTGATTAATTCCGGGTGGCGAGCAGATGCACAACTATTTTCTTATTCTTTCATGCGCTTTTTAAAATCCCCCAACCAATTTTTTTGAATTAAAGAGAATAAAAACAGAATAGGGAAAAAAAGTGAATTCTTTGAAACTGGCAGTGAATCAGCCACAAAGTCAGGAATGATGGAAAGATTTTTTCTTCTTATTCTCTGCACAGTAACCACAGTATCGATGCCTCACTCCAGGGCACAGATGCATCTGCGGGAGAGCTGGGATTAGAGTCCCCTTGCTCTGTGGGGCTTTCTCTAAACCACCTTTTTTGTGGCCTTAATTCCATGAATACAAACAATAATTACCAACCTAAGTGGATTACTCAGCGTAGCTTACATGCCTCTGGGTCCTCGAATGAGTCACATTATTGACTGCTCACAATTAATCTAAAAAATTAAACCAATTGCTCTTCTGGTTCCTTCTCCATTTTGTGCCTGGATGACACTGCCACCAATTTATTGCCAGAGCTGTTATTTCTACTTGGTGTTCCCATTTTTCTCCAGAACTGAAATGTTCCATTAAAACTAATTTGTTTCCAACCTGGGTCTTTTGGAGTTTGCTCCCCATCCCTTCTGCGGGTTGCCCCGTTGGCTTCGATGGGCTGCAGTGGAATTGAGCCTCTATTTATAATTCTTCCACGGTCTGTCTGGTTTTTCAATTACTTCACAAACTCCCTTCTGCCCTTCCTCACTCTGGTTCATCAATTTTCACTTCCCCTGTCAAGTCGGAAAGAAGTCAGTGCTACTGCCTGCACCTCCCAGCGTCCCAAGTATTAGTCAGTGGGAAGAAAATGACCAGGAAACTTGAGGAGACAGAAAAAGGTACTCAGAAGTACCAGGCACGTAAGAGATGGTTGTGAAAAATCGGTATAAACAGGACTTCGACCTTCATTCCTCTTGTAATTTACCAGAGGAAAGAAGATCACCATACACTGAATTTTAACTCAGGGGCCATTGGGGCTGATTTGTTACATAGCTATAGCTAACTAATACATATTCCCTCTCCCTCACTGGGTGCCTCCTGTGTGCCAGGTAATCTCATTTCAAATGTTATCACCAGTCTGGAATATTCTTCTCCCTCCTCACTCAACTTTCATCTACTCTTCATTGCGTCAATGCAGACATCACTTCATCAGGGCAGCCTACCTGGGACCCCCTCCTTAGGCTCCTGGTGGCATTCTGTACCTCTCCTTTGTGACATTTACCACTGTTGTCATCTGACATTTATTTGTGTCATTATTTATTCATTATTCATTATTCCACTGACTAACCATAAGTTTCATAAGGGTGGAGCTGTCTTTTTTCTTTCTTTCTTTCTTTCTTTCTCCTTTTATATCTCCTGTCCCTCTCATGGTTCCCAGCATATAGCAGACACTCAAACATCCATTCAGGAATAAATGTAAGCCTCATAACAGCCATGTTGTCACTGTTCCCCTTTTACAGGTGAGGAAACAGAGGCTAAGAGTGCAGGAGGAGGTTGCCCACTTTCATCGCCCAGTGAGGTTCAGTCAGGACTCAAACTCAGAACCCCAGAGTCCCAATTTTTCCTGGTTGCTTTCCCCAGTACAGTCAACCTGAGCCTCCCTTAGCTCAGCTCTTAAAGTGCTGTCAAAGCCACCTGGGGATCTTGTGAAATGCAGATCCTGGTTCAATTGGTCTGGGGTGGCTGAGCCTCTGCAAGTCTAGCAGGTTTCCTGTGATGCTGATGTTGCCAGTCTCTGGACCACCCTTTGAGTAGCAGAAGGGAGGCCCTGCTAATTAGGGGAGGGAGGCCCACGGGTTCAAAGCCACTGAATAGCATCATGGGATGCATCTAGGTTGCACTAAACACTGTTATCTCTTGGTTTCAGTTCTGCTCCCAAACTGTGAATGTCTGTGTTGGTGACAGTTTATACATTCAAGCCAGTCAGAGGGTGGGGAGGAGTCCTGATGCCAGCCTCACCTCATCTGGCACTGGCTCTGTGAATGAGGCTTCAGATGCTTTGGTTCTGCAGGAAAGGCCACCAACAGGGGTTCCAAAAGGGCCTGTGACAAGCCCTTGTGTGGAGGTATCCAGGCTCTTGTCGAGGAAGCAGCTCCCAGGTGGGCACAGAGAGCTGGTGCTTGGGAGAAGCAGATGTATACCCCACAAAACAACCAGGAGCATCAGAGCACACAGGGGACCTGTGCAAGCTGATAGAGGCTCTGGTCACCAGGGGCAACTAATTGTCCCTGTTCCCCGCCAGAAGGAAGCGTCCCCCGGGAGACGCGTTCCCAGCATCTCAGCAGGTGTGGAGCAGCTTCCAGGTGTGTGCTCTCCCCTAGGGATCCAAGTGGGTCCTCCATGCTTCCCTCAGTCTTGATTTTCTTTGCAGAGCCTGTCCAAAGTCATCCTTCCTCGAGTGTCTGTGGGCTGGGTTGGGTTGTATGAAGACCTTTCAAAGCTGCAAGCCCTGCAAAGATTATGGTGTCCCCTACACAGAACAACAACAAAAGGGAATACTTAGGTAGCAATGAATTGCAATTCCTAGAGGTCAGACACTGGCTTAACTATCTACCTGTACTCGTAGTTCTCAAAGCAGGCTCCCCAGACCAGCAACATCTGCATCCCTGGGGAACTTGCGAGACATGCAGATTCTCAGGCCCTGCCCCAGACCTGCTGAATCAGAAACTCCGGGAATCCGTATTGTAACACGCCCTCCAGGTGCCTCTCATGCACGCTCAGCTTTGAGAACCTGTATTAACTCACTTAATCTTGAAGACAGCCCTGTTAGGTACAAAGAGGTGAAGCTGCCTGTCCAAGGCCATCCCTCTGGTGATGCCAACACTCAGACACAGGCACCTGGCTCCAGAGGCTGTGCCTTCAGCTACTGCTTGCACATTGACCAGTGCTCAGTGGAAACCATAACACCTGAATGAGGATGTCAAAGAAATTACATTTTTTCCTATGATGTCTCTTTTGAGGTTTTTAAATATATATATGGAGAGAGAAAGAATATTGAATTTTCCCCCCAGAAAGTGTTTTTCTCTCTTTCTCATGCTCAGTACACCTGTTGGATAACCCAGCACTGGGCAGGGAGATGCAGATGCGGAGGAGAACAAAACAGGCCTTGGACGTGAACCCAGGGCTTCCTGAGTCAGGATGCTTGCCAGTGTCCCTGGCCCCTTCTGATGAATTAGTTCAGCGGTCCCCAACCTTCTTGGCACCAGGGATGGGTTTCATCGAAGACAATTTTTCCATGAACAGGGGCCAAGTGGAGGATGGTTTTGGGGTGATTCAAGTCCATCACATTTATTGTGCACTTTTTTTTTTTTTTTTTTTTTTTGAGAAAGAGTTTTTCTCTTGTTGTCCAGGCTAGAGTGCAATGGCACGATCTCGGTACACTGCAACCTCTGCTTCCTGGGTTCAAGCGATTCTCCTGCCTCAGCCTCCCAAGTAGCATGCACCACCCCATCCGGCTAATTTTGTATTTTTAGTAGAGACAGGGTTTCTCCATGTTGGTCTGGCTGGTCTCGAACTCCCGATCTGAGGTGATCCGCCCACCACGGCCTCCCTAAGTGCTGGGATTACAGGCGTGAGCCACCGCCCCCAGCTGTGTATTTTATTTCTATCATTGCATTGTAATATGTAATGAAATAATGGTACAACTCACCATTATCTAGAATTAGTGGGAGCCCTTAGCTTGTTTTCCTGCAACTAGACAGTCTCATTGAGTGGTGAAGGGAGACAGCAACAGATCATCAGGCACTGGATTCTCATAAGGAATGAGCAATTTAGATCCCTTGCATGCGCAGTTCGCAATAGGGTTTGCGCTCCTATGAGAATCTAATGCTGGCCGGGCGCGGTGCCTCACGCCTATAATCCCAGCACTTTGGGAGACCAAGGCGGGTGGATCATCTGAGGTCAGGAGTTCAAGACCAGCCTGGCCAACATGGTGAAACCTCATCTCTACTAAAAATACAAAAAATTAGCCGGGCATGGTTGCATGCACCTGTAATCCCAGCTACTCGGGAGGCTGAGGCAGGAGAATCGCTTGAACTTGGGAGGTGGAGGTTGCAGTGAGCCGAGATTGTGCCACTGCACTCCAGCCTGAGCAGCAAGAGTGAAACACCATATTAAAAAAAAAAAAAAAAAGAATCTAATGCCACTGCTGATCTGACAACAGGCAGAGCTTCGGTGGGGAGTGGCTGCAAATAAGATGAAGCTTCACTTGCTCACTCACCTGCCGCTCACCTCCTGCTGCCCAGTTCCTAAGAGGCCATGGGTTGGGGAACCCTGAATTAGTTAATTGGATGAATGAATGATGAACTAAGTCTGCAGTAGCCCCAGAGATGCTGACTCAGGTCACCTAGGATGGGGCCCAGGGACCTGAATTTTAGTAGCTTGCCCTCAGAGGATTCAAATGCAGCTGGTTCCTATAACCATCAAATTACAAGACACTTGGCTTCCTGTATTGGAGGCTTTTTCCTGGCAGGAGCATTGCTTTTGCAGAGGCCTAGGATACACCCATGAGGACAGCAGCCTCGCCTTACACTTAACGCACCCGATCCTGCCTCTGGCATCTCACAAACGTCACTCCCTGGAACAAATTTGTGAAGGCCTCCAGACCTCAGTGTCCTCATCTGTAAAATGGGGGTAGTAGTAATTCTTGCCTCATAAAGTTCTTGGCGAGGATTAGATGAGCGAGCATGTGAGTTTGGCCTCCGTTTAAACACTCCATAAAGTTTCCTTTTAGGATAACAACAGGCCGTTTTAGAACCTTCCAGAGGTTACTTATTCAGATCTCCTTAGGTGACGATTGGGAAGCTGCCGTTTCTTGAAAGCCTCCTGGGTGACAGATGGAGAGTGGCCCTGGCATGACCCTTGACCCTATCCTTGAGGCTTTCCTGCCCATCTCCTGCCTGGAATGTGCTCCGCAGCACATGGATCAGGATGGGGAAAGGGCTGTGTCACCGGATACCTTCGGCCCCTGCCCACGTCTAGGGCCTGTGAAGACAAGGAGGGACAGCAAAGAAATGGGGAAAAGGCCAGGCTGTCTTCGGCTTCACAGTGACCCAAAGAGACTTAGTGACCCTTGCTATCTGGTTGTGTTCCTTGGGATAAAACTGAGCATCCGTAGGGAAGCAGAGATTTATCCAAGACGTGCACCTGGGAGCAGTCAGCTCTGCAGAGCCCCTCGCTGTCCCCTCAGCCAGAATAGCCGGGCTTTCTTCCCTCCCACACTAATTGGTTCCACTCGATGCTTTTATAGGCGACCCTAATGGGTTTTGTGAGATGTCGTATTAAGTGTGTGGTCCATAGAGTGATGCCCTTCGCTGTCAGGGAGTATAAGGGAAGAGCAGGGAATTCCAGAATGGGAAGGCCTGTGAATGTAGACCTTCAGGTTGGTCACGAACAGTCAGTGTCTCAAGATTCCACTGGGGAAGCGTTCACTTTTAGAATCAGGCCAAGCTGACGGTTCTCTGTCCTCAGGTATTTTCCTTTGTAGCAGTCACTGGCTCGAAGTGGAGAATGAGAGAAAAAGGAGCTTGTTTCAGGCCAGAGACCTCACTAACCAAATAATAACACTAAGGCCCTACAGCAGGGGCTACAAACTACCCAGCCTGTTTCCCTGTGGCCTATGATGGTTTTTTTGTTTGTTTGTTTACATTTTTTAATGGTTGGAAAAAATCAAAAGAGGCATATCTACCTATTTCATAACGTGATAATTATAGGAAATTCAAATGTGGGTGACTATAAAGCTTCATTGGAACACAGCCACGCCCATTCGTTCCTGTATTGTCTATCACTGCTTTTGTGCTGCGATGACAGAGGCTGCATGTGGTCTGCAAAGGCCCAAATTTTTATCATCCAGCCCTTTACAGAAAGAGTTTGCTGGTCCCTCTCATAAAGTATCCTTTGTGTGTGTGTGTGTGTGTGTGTGTGTGTGTGTGTGACAGTCTAGCTCTGTTGCCCAGGCTGGAGTACAGTGGCGTGATCTCGGCTCACTGAAACCTCTGCCTCCCGGGTTCAAGCGATTCTCCCGCCTCAGCCTCCTGAGTAGCTGGGATCACAGGCACGCGCCACCATGCCTGGCTAATTTTTGTATTTTTAGTAGAGACAGAGTTTCACCATGTTGGTCAGGCTGGTCTCGAACTCCTGACCTTGTAATCCGCCCGCCTCGGCCTCCCAAAGTGCTGGGATTACAGGCATGAGCCACCGTGCCCGGCCTAAAGTATCTTTTTTATCATGATAGTTCATGCTTATTCATTGATGGGCTGCCTTCTTACCACATGTCCTTGACATGTTTTAATTCCTTAAGTCCTCATAGTAACCCTAGTACATGTACTCCTGTGATTGCCATTTTACTGATAGGGAAACACAGGCAGAGTCTCATGTAATCTGCCTTCTGTCACCCAGCCAGAAAAGGGCAGAACTAGGATGCAAGCACAGGGAGTCTGAAGCCAGGGTACCCATTCTTCAGCACCCCACCACGCTACCTCTCATTATCAGGTTCTGCAATACTTTATCCTTGGAGCAAGCACGGTAAGGTGTCTACATTTTCCCAAGCAAGTGCCCCAATCTGTCCCTGAGAATTAAGGCCCAGAGGGAATGATGCTTTCTCAGACCCTGGGGAACATTCCTTCCTGATTTGCCAGTAAGTGGCAGAGCTGGGACCAAGACCCAGGTGGCTCTAATCTCATCTTCATTCTCCTCATCCTCCAAGATGGTGGCCCTCCCTCTTGTGCCAGGGACTCTCAGATGCCCACTCTTGGGCACAGCAAAGAACCCAGATGCTCAGGCCTCATGGATTCCAAGGCCCCAGCAAGTGACATCCCTATTAGCCGGGGAGAAAGCCCTGCCTATTGTTCTATTTGCTTTCCTTTGTGATGTATTGTTACATAGGAAATTTATTTCTTAACAATTTCACTTACAGCCCTTAAAACAAAATGGGGCTCTGGAGAACTGCATCATTAGCATTGATAAACACTTTACAATACCATCATGAGCAAATGGAAATGTCTAATGAAAAGAAAAGAAGCACTGCCGAGTAATTAAAGAGGCTGCTGGGTTTTTATTATTATTTTTAGCAATTATGACTAAAAGCCTTAATCGTGCAGCACCCATTCTCCCATCTGTTTTGAACTCGATTATTTAAGGAAAAAACATCGTCATCATCGTCAGCCCTAGGCCAACAGTCAAGATGCCCAAGCCAGCTTGGCTGGGCAGTGGGCTAAGGGTGCCCAGCCCCAAGGCCCTGTGACTTTTCCCTGGTCCTAGAAGCCTTGCTCCAGGGCCCACCCTTGGAACTTTTTTGGTTCCCCTCCTCTCTTTTTCTCCCATCTTCCCTTTCCATTCCCAGGGAAGGTTTTGCTTCTGGATCAGCAACGAGCCTTCTCCATCTCTTATCTCTTGTCACTATGACCATCCATTTGCAAAAGAGCTGCCTGAAGCTATCATAATCTTTGCAGGCCACATATGGTAGATGTGGTTCAGAGACCAGAGAAGCTGAGAAGTTCGAAAGAGAACACACAGCTAGTGAGTAGCAGAGCCTGGACTGGAATCTAGGTCCTTGGACTGTGCTGGGAGGATGGAGATGACGCTCTCTGCTGCGCAGTGCCTGAGTCTCGGTCTGTTCGGCACCTTAAACAAGTGCCTTAATGTTGCTGAGTATTCATGTCCTGGTCTGTAAAAGGAGGATGACGACAGTAGTACTAACCAAATGAGGGGGGTGGGGAGCGTTCGGTGAGGTCACATACGTCAGTTACACAAAGCACAGGGTCAGTGCTCATGAAGCGACAGACTTGGTGGCCACAGTTCCCAAATGGTGCGGCTGAGCTGCCCTGGGGTGCTGCAGTGAAGTCAGCTGTGGGAAAGTGCAGTGCTGTGGGATAGTCTGAAGTTTCAAGGAAAACACAGCGACACCTGTCGGACCCTGGGTGAACTACTGGCTCAAGGTAGTCACAGTTTCAACATTCCATTCCGCTACATTCCCTTTGATGACAGCATTTGTTTGTGAAACTGGGTATTGGCCGTTGCTATGATTAAAAAGCAAGTACCACCAAGACCAGTGCAGAATGGGAAATAAGGGTGTTGGAGTCCAGTCCGAGTTCAAGGTTGGAGGATTGGTGCAGTGCCCAACAGGCACACACGTTCCATTTGTATGTACTTGTGATTATTTAAGAACAAAATGAAGGCCGGGTGCAATGGCTCACGCCTGTAATCCCAGCACTTTGGGAGGCCGAGGCAGGTGTATTGCTTGAGCTCAGGAGTTCAAGACCAGCCGGGCCAATATGGTGAAACCCCCTCTCTATAAAAAATATATAAATTAGCTGGGTATGGTGGCACATGCCTGTAGTCCCAGCTACTAGGGAGGCTGAGGTCAGAGGATCCCTTGAGCCCAGCAGGCAGAAGTTGCAGCGAGCCAAGATTGCACCACTACACTCCAGCCTGGGTGGCAGAGCAAGACCCTGTCTCAAAACAAACAGAAAAGAACAAAATGAAACTCATTTTTTTTTCTTTCAACATATATGTATTATTTTTTCAACTGGCTATTACAATGTTAGAACATAAATACTTAGTAAGTTGTTTGGCCCTACCTATTTAGTAAATGAAGTGGTTAGGGATTTCTTTTGGCCCTAGGGTGCCATGAGAAAAATTACTGAGACTCTAAGAGTGCCATAAACTGAGAAAATATCAGGACACCTGCCCTGTGGCACACTCAGTGACTCAGTGTTCGTTTCAAACTCCTTTAACCGATAGGTATTTTCTGAATGAACAGGGAAATGGAAGCACATCTTCCCTCCTTCCCCTATGTTCACGGAGCAAGCAGAAGAGTTTGCTGCATGAGATTTGGGAAGAAATTCAAAAATGTAGCTCCAAACAGCTCCCTGGGTGGTTTGGACATGAGAAACCACTTTCTGAGAAGACAAGTGGGCCGAGTGTTTCTCGGGGATCTGTGGCTGCAAAGCCCATCAGCTCTGATTTCAGCCCCAGACTTTCTGACAGAGGGACTTTCCGCCCACTGCCCCAGGCATGGTAATTAAGCAGTCTGAGTGACTGCAGAATTCTCGCATGTTCCTGGCAGCCTGTGCTTGGAGTTACCATGAAAGCAAGTCAGGACAAGTCCCAGAGAAACTTAGCTGGTGAAGAGGAAATGGTATTTATTTCAAATACACAACCCAGAGTTTGAAGTTGATGATATGGGGACAGAGAAGTTCTTTCCTGTTGCCCCACCCGCCGTGCAATATTGATCTTCAAATTTTCCAGCAGCCGCCGCCACTGCAACACTTCAGCAATAGTTGAATTAATGACCGTGGCAGTGCAGCCTCGTGCCGTAGGGTGGGACCTCCTGGAGCCTTCAGAGTTGGGCAGAGATGCTTCTTGGGAGGTGTCCGGATGACCTCTCTTTCGGGGTGTGGGGGAGTTCTGGAAGTTTCCATACAAGGAGCAGTTCAAGTGTTGGAAGCCCCTGGTTCTCCCAGGGCCCCTTTGATGTTCAGCGTGGAGACTCGGGGGACAGCAGCTTCCTGGATGTGTCTGAGTCATCAGAGCTCTGCTTAGTAACCTTAACCTTAGTGCCTTAACCTTGCTAAGGCACAGGTTTCTCACATCTGAACCACCTGCGAGCTGTTTGGGGGCTACATTTTTGAAGAGGAAACTCCACTTTTATTCTCTGGGGTTTGGCCCCCGATCAGCCTCTCCAGATGGGAACTCCCTCCTTGCCCACTCTGCAGCCCACGCCCCAGCCAGTCCGGACCGCTGTCGGTTCCCGGCACACAGAGGGCTGCGCACAGCTCCTGCCCTGGCTCCGGCCCTTCCCTTTGCCCAGGATGCCCTTCATCTGGACATCTACGCCTAACGTTCAACTCAAGGGTTCTCTCCTGCCAGGTGAGCAGTGGGACTCACAGTCCAAGGAACTTTGGTCTCGGAAGTATCTGAGTTCCAGTGCTTACTAAGCCCTCGAGCCTGCCCCAGCTACTTTCTCCTCACCCGTGGAATGAGGATAAAGTACCACCTAACTCAGTGTTTCTCAAACTGTACAGTGCAACTGAAGCACTCCGGGATCTGGATAGACTGCAGATTAGGACTCAGCAGGTCTGGGGTGGGGCCAGAGAGTCTGTGCTTTTCTTTCTTCTTTTCTTTTCTTTTTTTTTTTTGAGACAGAGTTTTGCTCTTGTTGCCCAGGAGTGCAATAGCACAGTCGGTTCACCGCAACCTCTGCTTCCCAGGTTCAAGCAATTCTCCTGCCTCAGCCTCCTGAGTAGCTGGGATTACAGGCATGCACCACCACGCTCGGCTAATTTTTTTTAATTATTATTTTTAGTAGAGACAGGGTTTCTCCATGTTGGTCAGGCTGGTCTTGAACTCCCGACCCTAGGTAATACACCCGCCTTGGCCTCCCAAAGTGCTGGGATTATAGGCCTAAGCCACTACACCCGGCTGAGTCTGCATTTCTCTAACATGGTCCCCTGTGATGCAGATGCTGCTGGTCCAGAGTCCACACTTTGACTAGCAAAGGCTGATCTCATTGTGTTATATGTGACATGGCATGTACATGACATGTAAAGTACACAGGCCTTGCCTGGTTCATGCAAGCCCACTGTGATAACTTTTCTTGTGTGTAATGTGAGGCTTCCAGGGCACACCAGTCTCCTTCATGGAACAGACCAGACTGCGTGTCCCAAGCATCTCACTGTCTGAGGTTTGAGGAGCACTTTTAGTTCCGCCTCATTTTACCATGCCTCCCCATAGTCCCGTTGGGCTTTCCAACCTCTGTGTAGGTTGTAAAGTTCCTGAGGCAAGAAACATTCAGGAGGCAGTAGGTGTGCCTTGTGTGAGGATGTGCATCTTGGTTTTGGGGAGCACAGGATGCTAAATGGTCACGCTGTTGTTTTCTTTCTTTCTTTTTTTTTTTTTTTTTTTTTTTTTAGACGGAGTCTCACTCTTTCGCCCAGGCTGGACTGCAGTGGCGCGATCTTGGCTCACTGCAAGCTCCGCCTCCCAGGTTCACACCATTCTCCTGCCTCAGCCTCCCGAGTAGCTGGGACTACAGGCGGCCGCCACTGTGCCTGGCTAATTTTTTGTATTTTTAGTAGAGACAGGGTTTCACCATGTTAGCCAGGATGGTCTCGATCTCCTGACCTCGTGATCCGCCCGCCTCGGCCTCCCAAAGTGCTGGGATTACAGGCGTGAGCCACCGCGCCCGGCCCATGCTGTTGTTTTCAAAGACATGTTTATACTTGAAGGGAACACAAAAGAGGTATAGGATTTCCTCCTTCTTCCAGCCAGCCCCGCCCTGGTTGCCAGCCACCTTGGGTGTTTAGGCTGGACCCCGAAACGACCCCCACCCACAAAGCCTGGGTGTCAAAGCCTCGCTAGTAGCCAGGCTCAGAGAGAATGTGCTAAACCCCACACACCTAACGACCGTTTTCACATGGCAGCCCCCCAGGTTGAGATCCATATACCCAAACATCAGCGAGGCCGCAGTGAGAAGCAGCAGGAGACACGCAAGCTACTTATCAGACAGTTTCCATTACTCCCCCCACCTATTCCAGATTTCCAAAGCAGCATGCCGGATAACAGCCACTCTTGCACCACGAAGGAGAAATGTCCACCATAGTCCAAGAAGCGCCGTCCCTGGCCCTGGGTTTGGTAAGTTGTAAAAGGAACTTGCTGCTAAGTAGCCACTTAACCCCCAGAGCCTTTGTGATTTGTAAGTTTCAGGCTTGAGCTTGAGGTTGGTGACAATCTCCACCTGTGGCCCTAGAAGAATAAAAGCTTTGGGGGGAATGTGGAGCCTCCGCAGGAAGATGAGTTACCTCCAACAAATAAGCATTGTGGGACATCTAGGGTGGAAATGCACCCTAGAGGTAAGACAGGCCATCGGTCCACCTGCAGTCAGCCATTGTTAGTTTTATTACCTCCTGTGGATGAGGCCAGGTGAAAAACAGGAATTCCCCACAACCTCCAGAAAGAAGAAATGGAGTGTGTTTCCTGTATATCTGTATTCTCAAACTTCCATGTGGCTAAAAATGGGAAGAGCGGTACTTATTAAAAATATAGGTTCCTGGGCCCCTGGCCTGTTGGGGCTCAGGTGGGACTCAAGGGTGTGTGTGTGTGTGTGTATATATATATATATATTTTTTTGAGATGGAGTTTTGCTCTTGTTGCCCAGGCTAGAGCAATGGCGTGATCTCAGCTCACTGCAACCTCTGCCTCCCAGGTTCAAGCTATTCTCCTGCCTCAACCTCCCAAGTAGCTAGGATTACAGGCATGTGCCACCACGCCTAGCTAATTTTGTTTTTGTTTTTTTTTTCTTGGTAGAGACAAGGTTTCATCATGTTGGTCAGGCCGATCTCGAACTCGTCACCTCAGGTGATCCACCTGCTTTGGCCTCCCAGAGTGCTAGGATTACAGTTGTGAGCCACCACGCTCGGCCAAGGGTGTACATTTTTAACAAGGGCCCCAGATGGTTTTGGTGCAGTTGGTCCGCTGACCACACTTTAAGAAACACTGGCTAAGACATTTCTATAAAAGTAAAGAAGAAATCATTGTTCAGCCCAGGATGGGCAAGGGAGAAGGAATAGTATATTCACTCAAATAGTCTGAAATGCATTATCCAGAATAGATTCTGGCTACAGAATTTGAAGAGACCTTGCCATAGCTCCCACTTCATTCATTGATTTAACAAGTCTTTCTTGAGCACCAGCTGTGTGCCAGGTGCCGTTCTAAGGGCTGAGGATATAGAGAACAAAACAGACCAAAATCCTTGACCTGAAAGAGCTGACTTTCTTATGAAAGAGATCGGCGATCAAGATCAATAAGGACGTAAGTGCATTGCACACCTTGAAGACTAGGGAGGAAGGTGGCAAGAGGGAATATTGCAGGGAGGGAGGCTGCTGGGAGCAAATATGACAACTTTAAGTTGGGAGGTCAGGGCCAGCCTCACTGAAGAGGTAACGTTTGAGCAGAGATGTGAAGGAGGTCAACGAGAGCAGTGTGGATCTCTGGGGAAGGCACGCACGGAGACCCTGAAGCCTCAGGGTGCTCCAACATGCAAGGAGGCGGATGGTGCAGGAGTGATCAGATTGGACCTGTGGTCAGAGGAGACCTGAGAACAAGCCTGAGCGTAGAATTTGCCGCTCAGCAGATGGTTTTCAAATGGGTGGATCCATTCAGGGATCATCCACGGTATGCACAGAGAATTAAAGAGATCCAGCTTCCAGGAAAAGAGCAGAAAAACAGATATACAGGGAGAAGCAGGGACAGAAACCACAAGGCTCTAAGGGGAGAGGGGTTGGGAGAACGGTGACGCAGTCACTTTGTGTATCTGTTATCAACTGCTGTGTAACAAATTACTGCACACTGGGCAGCTTACGAGGACAGACGCGTATCACCTCACAGCTTCTGGAGTTCAGAAGTCTGGCCGTGGCTGAACTGGGCTCTCTGCGCAGGCACTCGCAGGGCAGAATCAGGTGTTGGCCAAGCTGCATTTCTTCTGGAACTCCAGGTCCTCTTTCAAGCTCATGTGGTTATTGATGGAAATCTGTTCTTTGCAGCTATAAGACTGAGGCCACTGTTCTCTTGATGGCTGTTTGCCAGGGGCCACTCTCAGTTCCTGTAGGCTGCCTGCAGTTCCTTGACACACGGGCTTCTCCATCAGCTCTCAGGCTGCCAATCTCTTAGGCAGGGCCCAGGCTCTTTTAAGGGCTCACCTGATTAGGTCAGAACCACCTGGATACTTTTTTTTTAAATAAAGAGCCCAAAGTTAACAGTGGTAATGTAAGCATAGAAGCGAAAGCCCATCACATTCACAGGTGCTGCATGCACTCAAAGTGGGTACACCAGGAGAGGAAATCTTGGGGGTTTAGAATTCTACCTACTGCCCTTCAGTCCAGCACAATTTCTGGTTTCTGATACTCCAGTGGCAGGGGCTACCCTTTCTCCCTTGGGCCCCACACCATGCACCCAGCTCCATGTGATAAATGACCATTCTTGCTTCCGCTGGCTCTAGTAGATCTCAGCTAGAGAATCCCAGGACTGTGATGGAATAGGAGTCCCAAAGGCACCACCTCAATTTCAGCATGACTTGCCTGTGGTGTGTAGGATCCTTCTCTCCCCAGGAGCGGAGAGAGGGAAGCAATCATGCTGAAATGCTTTCGAAGCTGCCTTTGTGCACCGTGGCGCAGATGACACAGCAGTGCCCTGAACCCTGGCTGCTGCTCCAGCACACTCGGTCTTAATGTATTGACATTGGCAGCCCTTGTATACCTTGTCATGCCAATAAGGTAATTGAAATGGAATTGTCTCCAAGCATCCAATTAATCAGCAAATAAATCATAAACCTGTGGCTGTTCATTCAGGGAGGCAAAGAGGCTTCTCCTGGCTTTCTGACCACCAGAGTTGATTGAGCTCAGACTTTACGCACTTCTAATGAGCTTTAGGGGAAGAGAGGTAAGTCCAGGCAGGTAATGTTTACAGAGTTACTGAGGCCCCAGGAACTGTTTACAAGGTCCTTTACGTATGAAGGCTCATTCTTCCATCAAACAGGTTTATGTACCTGTTTGATGAAATTTTATTTTATTCGTTAAAATTTTATTCGTTAAAAAAATTTTTTTTATTCGTTAAAAAAATCCCTGTGAAGACTTTTAGCAAGGCAGCAGTTGGCAGCTGTAATAATCCAGAGAAGAGAAGCGGGCTCATGTAATAGTGAAGGGGAGACAAGGACCAAAGGAGCTAGAGGAAAAAGCATCATAGTTTGTGCATGGGACTGGATGTCAGGATGACATTTGACTGGATGTCAAATTCCATTCCCTTCACCAAGTTTTCCATACATCAGTTTAGAGGTGTTTTATTTGTTAAAAAATTCGTTAAATATTTTTTTATTTGTTAAAAAAAATCACTGTGAAGTGAGGATGATGATTCACATTTTACAGGACAGGAAACTGAACCTCAGAGAGGTTAAGCAACTTGCTGAAGGTCACACAGCAAGCAGAGGGCAGAGTCTGAGTTGAAAACTAGACCCATCTGATTAAGTGCAATGGCTGATGTCTGTAATCCCAGCACAGTGGGAGGCCAAGGCAGGAGGATTGCTTGAGGCCAGGGATTCAAGACCAGCCTGGGCAACCTAGTGAAACCTCATCTCTATTAAAAATAAAAATAAAAATAAAAATTAGTTGGGCATGGTGGTACACACCTGTGGTCCCAGGAGTCCTCAGGAGGCTGAGGTAGGGGGATCACTTGAGCCCAAGAGTTGAGGTTGCAGTGAGC